>NC_079320.1:63013061-63317102 GCF_029931775.1 Euleptes europaea | reverse complement strand
CTTCTCTCCAGGTAATTCTTTAAGGTCCATTTTATATTTTCTCAAAAATTTCCCCACATCTGCTTGGGATAGAATTGTCGTTTTCACTTCCTTATAGGTGAAAGCCAAACCTTGTGGCATAATCCAACGATATTTGATGCCATTAGCTTTCAGTATAGACACAAAATCTTTGTAGTTATTCCTCTGTGAAAGTAGATGCCTTGGAATATCCTTCAATAGTATAAGAGAGGAGTCTCCTGCTGACACTGGATTTTCATAATGAATCTTCATAATCTTGTCTTTAACTCTGGTGTCATAGAACACTATCATCAAATCTCTTGGCTTAGATCTTCTCATTCTAGCAGGTAGTGGTATCCTGTATATTCTATTAATGGCTTGTTTTAATTCTTGTTCATCTATCTGAAATAAATAGGCCAAATTTGGTATTGCAGATTCTTTATTATCTCCCATCATATCTGGAAAATTGCGTATACGAAGGTTGGTCTCTTTCACTCTCATCTCCATCATTGCCATTTGATTTTTTGCCGCCATCTGATCCGCTTGTATTGTTTCAATCTGTTTTTCTTGGCTTGTTAATTTTTTCTTTGTGTCCTTGTGCTCATCCATCACTTTCTTAATTGATACATCCATCGCTTGCATATCTGTCTTCATAACAGTCATTTGAGTTTGTACTTCTTTCAAGTCTCCAGTGACCACATCCAACTTCTGATTAATAGCTTGGGATGCTTGACCAAGATTTGTCATCATAGAAGTCAACTGTGCCATCTGTGCAGACATCTGTTCAAACTGTTTATTTGTTGCCTCAGTTTGTTTAGTTAGCATATCCTGTAACTTTTTTTCCATGGTCGAGGTTTGTAAAGAGTCCCTTAATTTAGTATAGGCAGGGCTATGTAGTGAGCCAGAGCGGGGTCGAGACATTTACATTCAAAAAAAAGCTGGTAAAATACATGTCCACCGACAGGGCCTTTAAGGTGCTGGTTAAAAGATGATAGTTCAAAGATCAGCCTAGTAATTTTTTCGGGTTGAAAAGAGTCGAAATTGGCTTTAAAATTGCATTTTAAATTTTTAAAATACCAGTGAGTTTTTTCGGTCGCTCTAGATCGGATTAATCAGGAAGTAAACAGGAAGTTACTAGTGCTGCAGACCTTCTATCGCCTCTTCTCGATGGTTATTCCTTCAGGAATGATTTGAAAGTAACTCGAGTGCGACGGATATTCAGTCCCGCGGCTACTTCCTGTTGTTTTAGTTCCAATGATAGAGAGGGTGTTATAGAGAGTCTTCCGTTCCAGGCACTCCCTTACTGCAAACGTGGCAGGAATTCGCCGGAAAATCAGGAAGAGAAATCACCCTCCCCTTCCTTCGGACCTCTCATTGGTGATAATTCTTGTCAGTCTAAAAGGTATCCTTCCGACTCTTTGTTATGGTTTAGGCTGATCGATCCGATAAGGCTCCTGTCGCTAATCCCGATGAGTAACTCAGATCAAACTTTTTCAGTTCGGATTATGGAGGGGTGGGGGTCCCAGAAATATTCTTATCAGCCTCCCGTCTGTTCAAATTTCTAGTAAGTAGACGAAGAGTTCTTTTGTACTCACTTGGGTGTCAAGAGGTGAGGTTCTTTTCTTTATGTAGTCCTTATGTTGGTATTAAGGCGGTGGAGGGTAGAGCTTGCTGCCAAAGTTGCGTTTTGGCGATGTCCTTCCCTAGTGCCCTCGCAGGACCGGCGTCTAGGACTCCGAGGGGCTTAAAAAAGCCCCCTCAGAGTACCTAGGAGGTCAAACCGCGTTTGCGGGCTGCAGGGAGTTCCTGCTTTCCAACCCACTTGCAAGGGTCGGATTGGGGTATCTATGTACCCCCAAAAACAACGCAAACTTGGATTTCTCCCAGGACAACCTGGGGAAATGGAGTGCTCTCTCCAACGGCACCACCGGAAGTCCGCCATCCAACAAACTTCCGTGGCAGAGAGGCAGGTCTGAACCTGGGTCTTCCAGACCGTGGTCTGACACTTTTAACAGCTGCACCAAGTTGGGCTCTGCATGCAGAAAGCCCCTGGTTCACATCACAACACCTCCAGTTAAAACTGCGAGGTAGGAGATGTTGTACAAGACCACTTATGTGAATCCCGAGAGACTTGCTACCGGTCAGAGTGATCTTGGTGGGCTAGTGGTCAGTGTAAGGCAGCGCTATGTATGTAAGGGGGAGATGGTGTTTCCCAAGGGGTGTGATTTGGCCCTGTCCTATGATATTTGAAATCATGGGAAATTTAAAGTTTAGGCGCCTACTGAATTTTAGAGTGTATGAGGTTTTAAATGGTATAGCAGGTTTTTCGATTTATTGTTTATCCTGGTTGGTAGCCGCCCTGAGCCTGACTGTGGTCAGGAAAGGGCGGGATATAATTCTAATAAAATAGGGTACAGAATACCACAAGATTTACACTTGTATGAGTGTGAAGACACACTTCCTGGACTGTAGAAATGGTGAATTGATTGAAATTAGAATTTTGATCATAAACATAATGTGATCTAAAGTGGATTTTTAACATGTTGGCTGAGAAGGTAGAGCGACAGTCCAAATGCATTAACAAACCATAAGCCTGGGAATTCTTGTGCACATTCTCCAGAGTTGGACTGGACTATCTTTCAGTGCTTTATTTTTTTCATTAAAATAATTCCATCTCTAAAGATAGTTTCATTAAAATGGATGCTACTGCCAATTCAATGGGCTGGATCCAACCAGCTTTTTGGATGCTGAAAAGGTTAGGAGGAGTTAGCCTTTGACTAGCGAAAGGCCATTTGTGGGATCATGGGACTGCATGGACTAAGACCATGTGGGGTGAGGCCTGGAATATGGAGCAGAATTGGGCAAGCTTGAGTTAAAGAACTGGCAGCCCAATATTAAGTAAGCTTGGCCATTTCAAGGTTGTATTTAATGTTCTTCGGTAATTATCCCTAGGAATTGTGTCAGAGTACATGTGTGTTTTGTTGATTTATAACGGGAAGAGTGATAAAACCATGAATACGTATAACGCTCCTAATTTTAAAAAAAATCAAGCTATGGACTTCATCTCATTGGTTTTGGTTTCACATTCTAAGAATGTTTTTCTGTAAATATCTCATATGAAAATTGATACTGTAATCATCAACGTGATATATAAATCTAACAAGTGGTGCTGTGGAGAGTGGGAGCAATCCTAAACATGTTTATCTTGAATTAAGCCGCAACTTACTCAATGAGGCGTATACCTAGGAAAGTATTCTTTAGGTTGCAGGCAAGAAACATGAGGTGCCCCAGTGACACCCTGGAAAAGTTAAAACTTTTGAAAAAGACAAGTTTTTTGGATGTGCTAAAATTAGCATGCTAACGCTTTTAAGTGAATTCATTTTTTCTTTAAACAATGTAAGGGGAACAGATGCTATATTGTCAAATTTTTGCCAGTATTCTTCCAACAAAAAATAATTTCCTCATGAACTTTAAATATGTTTGGATATAATATTTAAACTACACTTTTTTCCTAATCACATATTTCAGTCCATGTATTTGCTGCTATTGGAACATAAAGTTGATGTGATTTTTTTAAATGAGGTACTGTTCCAGCTTAAATTCTTCTGTAAAACCTTCATCACTAACTCCGTCCCATTATATCTAGTTATACATTTCTGCAAAAAATTATATGTTCTGTTCCTTACAAGCTAAATTTCCAAAGGCAAATGTTTGTCAGTTTGAATTGGGAGAGAGTGAGCATGTGAGCTCAAGGATCTCCAGTAAAAGTGAAATTCAGAAAAGTGAAAGTGAAAGAATTTGCTAAAGAAACTGGGTGTGGAAGATACCGGTAGTAGTTTGGAAATACAAAGTAACACATACCTCAGTTACAAAACTGAAGATAAATAGCTTAGTCACTGTTTCACCTGCTCAGTGCATACATCTGAAATTTCAGTGTTAAAGTCCAGGCTTCTGTGATTGGTACCAGAGCATAAAATGTTTCATCTGACACTTAATTTTCATATTGCTGCAACACTTGCATAGTTTTCCATGTTGCATTGATACAGTTGTTGAGAGCCACATTGTCAGCCAACATTCAAAAGAAAATTGAACATCTTCCCATCTGTTTTCATGGTTCTGTCTTCCCTTCCTTCTGTCCACCAGAACAGAGATGACCCAGGCTATATAGAGCATTGTGATACCCCCTTAACAGTCTTTGGCCTCTTGGCCCAGCATTTAAACCTTGGACTTCTAGTACTATGATTTTATTATGTTGACACTTGTATGTCATTCTGCCCCAGAAGACCATATGATAACATACTTGAATTGTAAAATAATACATTTTGGTGTAATGTAGGAATTTATAACTGGAGGCCTTCTGGCTGGTTGTGCCCAAAAGGTACTGCCTACTAATATGGAGGTAAAAGGGGTGTGGCAGATTACTGGTAAGCTGCTTCAGGGAATCTGATGATTTGGGATGTGAAGTTTCTTGTCAGCTTTCTCTTGACAAGGTGAGCTGGTTCATTCTGCATCAGATTGCACGCCTCAGACTGTTCATTCTTCACAGCAAGTCAATTTAGTTTGCATTATATTTGCATAGGAGAAAGTGGAACATGGATCACAGTCCAGCCAAAGCTAAGCACATTTTAGATTTTAGTTGGGGATGAAGATATAAAGGCCTGGAAAAGTTCAGAAAAATTTGGGGAAGGAACAGGGTTTTCTGGGTTTTTAAAATGTCTATGTACTTTACTTATAACCCACCTTTCTTACTGACTCCAACACTGAAAAAACTATGTGAACTGCTTTTTAAGACAAAATTTTTGAGTGGGAAATTTGGGAGAGCACTCAATATATTCTATGAAATTGTTTTTTTTTTTTTTTTGTGGAATGAGTGAAATATGCTAAAATAGCATAAGGTACAACAGTTGCAGTTGTCTTGCATTATTATTGGGTGTATGTATAGTTTTGCTTGTGAAAAAACAGAGTAATCCAAAGCTTGTCTACTTGAAAGTAAGTTCCATTTTTCAGGAAAGTGTTCCTATAATTGCACTGCTAGGCAATTATACTTTATGTCAGTTAGTACAATTATGTTTACTAAGTTATGAATTATGTATTTTCTGTTGTTAAAGCAGCAGAACTGGTTTAGATTTGATTCAAAAGTCAGTGTTGCATATATTTCAGTTTTTCCCACAATTCAGATTTGGGGTGGAGGTGGTTTCGATGACTTCAGAATTTTTGAAAATTTACATTTCCTGATGAAATTGTGGCATTTAAGTGTGTAATGTGCCCATACAATTTACATTTGCTGACATAAGTGTTCCAGTGACCATTGATAAACACCTGCATTTCTTTTTACAGGATAGCTGAAATACAAAAAGATGTGGAATATCGATTACCATTTACTGTAAATAATCTCACAATTAATATTAACATGTAAGTACAGTATGGTCTAATTATATGCTCTTTTGAACTCATGAGCTGTGCTTTATATGTCGGGGTATGCAAACTTTTACTAACTGTGTGTCAGATCGCCACACTTTGGCACCAACAGAGTGATCCTATGCAGAGTTACTCCAGTCTAAGCCCATGGAAATGAATGGGCTTAGATTGGAGTAACTCTTTAGGATTGCTTGTTTTATTATTAATGTTTTATTATTGTGCCTTATACACTCTCATGAATTTTAGGGAAGGCAAAAGGGAGGGAATACCACTATTGTCATACCAGCAACAAAATTCCATCTTGAAAATCTTTGTGGCTAGATGGGGTAACTCATTTCAAGAATGCTTTGTTTGCAGATTTGTTCCTATAGGGACTTTGAAAGAAGGCTCTGACAAGCTTGATGCAATCCAAGGGCTTTTTGTGTCTATTTTGTGCCTTTTTATATCTATTTGTGTGTGCAGCACAAGCTGTTGAGAAGGACGTTGCAATTCCATTGCCAAACATCTGCATTTTCAAGGAAGGCAAGCCCATGTAGTTTGAGAAGTGTTAGACTCCGTAGCAAAACAGGCCAGAAGCACCTCGCTCGGCAACTGCCCATTTGGCCTAGATGGCGGCTCTAGATATGGGATTAAAACCCACAGAGCATTTCCACTGAGAGAAGGGTTTCCAAGAGCCAAATTCAACAATCTTTCCTACTGCAGCCCAAAATTCCCCTTAAAATGTTGTTTCTGTGGTTTCCTCGTATGCTAGTGAGGCATCTTGGGCTGCAGCAGAAGGGAGGGAGGTGAGAAAGTCACGCAGAAACAATCCCTGGCATCCAGTCTGGGGTGTTTCAAAGGCTCATGCCCTATCACCTAACTGTGCATCCTTGTCCACTGCCATGTTTTTCATTAAACTGCACTTCTGTTGTATCAACTTTACTCAAGCTCTTTCTGAAGTCCTACTTTTTGGATGGATCAAAAACTTATCCCTGGTAAAAAGTTAATTGACATGAAAAGTTAACAAGCTACTGTTATCCAGTTTCTGAAGAAAAAAAACACACAAAATTAAAACTTACATTAAAAAGGTAAATGCAAGCACAGGGTCATTCCTGACCCATGGGGTGATATCACATCCCGACGTTTCCAAGGCAGATTTTGTTTACAGGGTGGTTTGCCAGGGCCTTCCCCAGTCATTTTCCCTTTACCCCCAGCAAGCTGGGTACTTATTTTACCGACCTCAGAAGGATGGAAGGCTGAGTCAACCTTGAGCCGGCTACATGAAACCAACTTCCATTGGGATTGAACTCAGGTCGTGAGCAGAGCTTGGACTGCAGTACTGCAGCTTACCACTCTGCACCTCGGGGCTCCTAAAAAACTTATATTACTACATTAAATTTTAGCAACCTGACCATAATTTTCAACCATTTAGATTCTATCACATCTGTATTTTCTAATGTTCTAAACTGTTAACTGTAATAATTTCTGTTTAGTATTGACTTTTAACAGTGAAACTTTCAGTCTCAGTTCCTAATCTTCACAGTTCTATATTTTTCAGCCCCAGCCTGTACGCTACCTCTTATATCCCCAACCATTTCTCTTGAGACTATTAAGGAGTTTAGGAATTATAGTCTTTCTGCTTCATCATCCCCAAGATTCTGAAAGGGTTCTCCCTACCTAGTTGCAGGGCAGTCCATTTAACCAATCGTACCCTTTCCTTGCCAATAAACTCCAATTTTTACATTTTTAAGTTGTAGAAGTCAGCATTCATTCTAAACATACATATGAAAAAGCTAAAGCAGCATATAAAAATAAAACTCTGCAATGAGGATTTTTAAAAATGTAATAAAAAGAATGATGTATTATTTGTGTGAATATCATGATGATAATTATATATTGGTGTTTTCAGTTTGCTTCCTCCTCAGTTTCCTCAAGAAAAACCAGTCATCAGTATTTACCCTCCAATACGACATCACTTAATGGACAAACAAGGCGTGTATGTGACCTGCCCTTTAATAAGCAATGTATGTATAATTATAAGATTTTCTAATATAATGGTGTGATAGTAAAATTGCAGATTGTTTTAATGATCTATAGATAGCAACAACAGTATTACATTGCAGACCTTTTGGAGTATGTTCTATGATGAAAATTACTGCTATATGTTCAGCTTTTCACACACTTTCTGAAATAGAAACCGAACATTTTAGAGTGGTTTTTCAAAGATAATTTAGGAGGTTTTTTAAACTGAGAAACTTGAATTTAAGTTTATTGCTGAGGGCCAAAGGCTGTTGCCTTCTTAACATAAAAGATACAACAATTTTAAAAAACACATACTGAATTTTTTAAAAACAAAAAATGAGCAACTGGAAAGCGCCAAGTATTTTTATGCAGGTTTAAGCCTAAAACAAGAGCCCCGTGGTGCAGAGTGGTAAGCTGCAGTACTGCAGTCAAAAGCTCTGCTCATGACCTGAGTTCGATCCCGACGGAAGTTGGTTTCAGGTAGCCGGCTCAAGGTTGACTCAGCCTTCCATCCTTCCGAGGTCGGTCAATGAGTACCCAGCTTGCTGGGGGTAAAGTGTAGACAACTGGGAAAGGCCCTGGCAAACCACCCCGTAAACAAAGTCTGCCTAGTAAACGTCAGGATGTGACGTCACCCCATGGGTCAGGAATGACCCGGTGCTTGCACAGGGGACCTTTACCTTTAAGCCTAAAAACAGTGTTTTATATCCTCAATATTTAATTCCTTAATTGTTTTCTATTCCTGGTTTATATGTCTGCACTAAATCCTCAACCATTGTGGTTTCAATAGCAAAAACTATTACAACTACTTAATCTTTCGTGTAAGATTATAAATGTGCGATGATATGTTTTTCACTAGATTAATCCTGATCCATTATTTCAATTTGTGAGATTCCAAGCGTATATTAAATTACAGTCGCAATCCAGCCCAATGTTTCTGTGGTGAGGGGACACAGTATAGAAGCTTCCATGCTCAAAAACAGGTCCTAGAGCCAAAATGTATCTATCACTGGCTCTTGCATTCATTGCCTAGGAACCGCCAGTGCCAGCTGACACTTGCATCTTAACATTTTCGTGGAATAAGCTGCTGATCAAAGTTTGCAGCCCTGCTAATTTTACATTGTTTAGTTTAAGCACAAAATAATCTGTCGATGTAGTATAGAATGCCATAGGGGTGCTAAATGTAACACAGCTTTTCAATCTCCAAACAGTTCACAATGCACTCAGACCTTGGAAAAATCATTCAGAGCATACTTGATGAGTTCTGGAAGAATCCTCCAGTTTTGGCTCCCAGCTCAGCATCATTCCCATAGTAAGTAAGTTAGAGGTAATGGCGACAAAAATTCCAAACAAAATAAAGACTGAAACCAAAATAAAGAGTCTTTTCAAGTTTTGCCAGAACCAGCACACTATTATGGTAATGCTGCAACATAAAGATAGTATTAAAATGAAGATGTATTTACAGTGTTCACGTCAGTGGAACTGAATAGTTGTATTGAGATGGGCTGTTATATTTTGCTCCGCTCCATCTGCAACCCAGGCCGCTCTGTGTAACTGTGACTCAGCAGTGGTTCTCCTGGAGTGGTCCTCATTTTTTTTTGTGGTTCTTTATCCTGAATACTTTGCCATCTCTGGTCTTTCTACGCTTGTGTACGCCTTGCTGAGAGTGTGGGTAGAGGTGTCACATGACACAGGCAACAGGAATTTGGGGCATGTCTGGACAGGAGCAGGATTGTGCATGACCCTGGCTTTAACATAGTCAGGCATGCACTTCCAGCTGCCTCTCCCATGCTGGGATGCTGCCTGGTCCCTAGCTCAATAGACTAGAAGCAAAACAACCCTGTAGCACAAGCACTACATAATTTATTGTGTGTACTAGAGTGATGCATTCCCACACTTTGACTGGAGATTTGTTGCCAAGAAACCAAGCCAACTCTCTCTAAAGCATCGTTTGTAATGTTGCTCAACAATACCTTTATATATAAGTATTTCAATATTAAAATAAAATAAAATAAAATGGGAAAACATTATAGAATCTGTTGTTGATAGTACTTCTTTTTCCTTAGCCTTTACAACAAGCCAGCTGGAATGTCTCCCTATGCTCCTCAGAACTTCCCATTTCTTTCGCCGTATTTGTCTCAAGAGACGAATAGGTCTGTAGCATCCGTGCCTCTTCCAGAATCACTTTCGTCAGGCTACGCTACAGATAGACCTGCTGCTCCTTCCTACGGCATGATAACGGAGTTACCCTTGCCTGTTCCAACAGCAGAAATTTTCGCCCAGGTTTGTCTATGTGTTGAAATTTCTAATTCAAAATGTTTACATATAGAGCCATTCAAAATATCACATGTAAACACTTTGGAGAAGCTACTAAAATTATGTTTTACCATCTGGTGTAAATTTAATGGAGTTCAAGAACAAGAAGTGTTACCTTGGGCAAAAACGCATGGTCACTTTATCCTCCTTTAATCCCTGTTTTAGCCAGGATCAAATGCACATTAGGCGAAACGCATGCGTTTAATCCAGACTGAATCCTGGCTGAAACAGGGATTAAAGGAGGCTAAAGTGACCATGCGTTTTTCCCCTTGTGTCTAGACTGGCTCCACGCGTATAATAACCACTAACTCGAATTGCCCACACTGTAATAATCCAACCAACAGAGAATTGTTCTCTTTTGGTATAGTCAGGCAGCAGAAGCAATCCTGTATATTGATGTGAGATGTCCAAAAGGATTCCACTCTGTTTGCCTGCCAGCATAATCAGAGAGAAATGCAACCCACAAAACAATGGGCATCATTTAAAAGTGAGAGAACAAGTTAGCTCATTCTTCACTCATGATGATATTCTTAGGCAGTTAATATATGTGACAGATCCATCTACCAGCCTTAGAACCAAACACTTATATGAATACGTTTAAAGGTAAAGGTCCCCTGTGCAAGCACCGGGTAATTCCTGACCCATGGGGTGACGTCACATCCCAACGTTTTCTAGGCAGACTTTGTTTAGGGGGTGGTTTGCCAGTGCCTTCCCCAGTCATCTTCCCTTTACCCCCAGCAAGCTGGGTACTCATTTTACCAACCTCGGAAGGATGGAAGGCTGAGTCAACCTTGAGCCGGCTACCTGAAACCAACTTCCGTTGGGATCAAACTCAGGTCGTGAGCAGAGCTTTTGACTGCAGTACTGCAGCTTACCGCTCTGCGCCACGGGGCTCTACCATATGAATACGATACTGGCATCTAATTGGCTTTTTAAGGAAAAGATATTTACCCTGTTTACCATTTAATAGTCTTAATGTTATTAAAATACGGAATGTGATTTTTTCAGAACCAGCACATACCTTGTTTTACTTCCATGTTTTTTATACTGATACTAGGACGGTAACTTTCAGTTAAGCCTCCACCAAATAGATTCTGTTTCAGTTATCACTTTACATTTGAAACCATACCGGGGCTGGTCTTTGTATGGTTAGTAGTCAATATTTGTCCTTGAAAACCATCTGATTTCTATGTCTTACCATTTTTAGGGATGCCAAAATGGATACAGTTACAAGATGCCTGATCTTCCTGATGCATTTCCAGAACTATCAGAACTTAGGTAAACTATGTTGTAATTGTTTAATTGAGAGGCGTAACTTTATACTATAAACATTTGAGATATGTACCCAAGAGGGTTGCTTTCGAAAGAATAGAAACTGTTCCCTTCAAAAAAGTTTTCTTTGCTTGTGTCTGTTTCCAGAATACTGGTGTACGAAAAAGGACCTAACTTGGTAACTAATAACTAGGTCATATGGCCAGATCTTCCCACCATAATTTAGATGGTGTTCGTATGATAGTTGAGCTACAAATGTATACACATTTCTGCATGTTGAAAAGGGTTGGATTTGCATGTATTTTTATTTCTGTGTGTATAGCATTCTCCTTAATAGCATAAGCAGTTACACCAGGTCACTTTCTCTGGAAATGTTACTCTAATCTGGAGAGTAATGAACCGGGTCCCACTTGATTAGTAAGGTGAACAAGTTGAGTATCATCCATTGCATTGGGGTACTTATGTGCTTTTGTATGTATCCCTTCATTGTTGCTTCTGTGGTTTACATTCCTATAAACCAAGTGGAGCATGCCTTTTTGGCATTCAACAAAAATATGGCAGTAATTCATTCCCAGGGTTCTGAAATGGCATTATATTAGGAAAGCTACACAGGGGTTCGTAAGCAAGATATGAACAAAGAGTAAAAGCTTCCTGTGTCAACAAGTAAAATGATGCATTGGTTAAAACAAAAACCAATAGCTGAATTTATACAGTGGGGCTTCTTGGTTGCAAAATATTCTTATTTCTTCTGAAATCCAGCATTTCACAGCTGACAGACCTGAATGAGCAAGAAGACCTGCTGCTGGAACAGTTTGTTAATCTGCCTCAGTTGAAGCAAGTCATTAATGATAAGGATGATTTAGTGAAAAGTATTGAAGAGCTGGCAAGTAAGACTTCAGAATGTTTGCAATTGGACGAACATTATGGGGAGTAAATGACTGTCTTCTAAAACTGAATAGTGATTTTTTTGGCAGAAAAAAATCTGCTTTTGGAACCTGGTTTGGAGGCAAAAAGGCAAGCGGTGCTGGATAAAGTAAGTGGGTGAAGAAAAATTATTTTTCTGCAGCTTGTTAAAACAGTTATTTGCTTTTTAAAAAAAACAAAATTTGTTCCTCCTAGTATGAACAGCTTACCCAGTTGAAGGCCATGTTTGAAAAGAAGATGCAGAGGCAGCATGAACTTAGTGAGGTAAGTTTTGATGCTGTTTGCCTTATGAAAGGAAGCGCCCCTTCACATCACATCATTAACTGGTGGATTTCACCACCCCAAAATGCAGTGTTGGCTTTTATATGGCCTGGTCCACACATGTACCACACATGCAAAGCTGGTAAAATGGACTGTACTATTTCAGACTGCAGTTGCTTGAAAACTAGCACAGAAGGCAGTAGTTCCTGCTCAACATACTTGCTGCTGTTAGTTTTCTACTATACCAGTGGTTTGGTTTATTTACTTGGAAAAACGTTTGAAAATATCATCCATCCTGGAGTGCTTTTGTCTCATTCTGTCATATTTGGAGATCAGACCACAGCAGTTTCTAAAAATGACTTGAAAAGCTGAATTGACTCTGAGAATTAGATGAAATATTCTTGTTCAGTAATGGTATGCTTGCAGTTGCCAGACGTTTCTGCAAACAGGTGTCATGATTATACCCAGCTGTGAGCATCTTATAGGCGTCAGAGTGGCCAGTGTTTCATGCAGAATGCGGGACTTAACATTTTCTTGCCAAGCAGTGTTGATTATGCATCTATGCATAATACTTAGGCTTGGGGACTGAATGCAGCCTCACTAAGCATTGCTGCTTCGCAGTGCAGGTCTTCACAAAACATCTCACCTGGGGCAAGTACCTTTGGCCTTCTGATGAAGCAGACCTCCCAGTAGTACACAAATAACTACTCCCCCCACCCACTTTCCTGCAGTTTGCAGAGGCCAGAAGGGAAGGACTCCTATGTCAAAAAGCTTTGGAATAGGCAGAAGTATCTTCCTGCTCCACAACTCAGTGTGATAGAGAAACCCTTTCCTCTTTCACATGGGTGGGGGACACAACCCTTTCTGCCATGTGGAGCTTTAGAGCAGGAGGGAGAGATTTGCACAGCTTCCCAGTATGGGGGGGGGGCATCAAGTTCTCTGGTACACCCTGAGGGCAGGGAGGATTCAACGAGTGATTCAAATGTGGAATTCACTGCCAGAGGGTGTAACGATGGCTCCCAGGCATAGACAGTTTAAAAAGGGACTGGACAGATTCATGGATGATAGGTCCTTCAGTGTTAATTAAAGAGAACCTTCACACTGTGGCAGAAAACCTCTGAATAACATTGCCAGGAGGCAGCACTGGGGGAAGGCCTTGGCCTCTGTGCCCTGTTGTTGGCCCTCTGTAGTAACTGGTTGGCCACTGTGTGAAACAGGATGCTGGGTGGACCACTGGTCTGATTTGTGCAAACCGCAGCCACAAATTATGCCGTATCAAAAGTGGTAAGCTCCAGCGCGTGACAATACAAAATAAGTTACTCTTTTCGTTTGCTGTATTGTGTGTGTAGCTTTTCCACCAGCATTGTTCTGAGCGTGGCAAGCAAATTGCAAGGCCTTTGTGACGCTCTGATCTTCGCATCATACTTTTGGGCAGCCCTACATCTTTGCAGAAGTTCCTAGTGTTGCACATAGAAGGGAGTGTGTTACGTAATTTTCAGAATGTTACTTGTTAGCACTAGATTTGAAAACTGAATTTCTGGGTGCCCTTGAAACTTGTAAACCGCAGAAAGCCCCTGAACAAGAAGAACCTTGTGCTTGCCTAATGGGGAAGAGTTTCTCTGATCTTCGTGGATTTCTCCCTCCTGCTGCAGCTTCTTGTGCCCACATCTCTTAGCGTTTCAAAGGGTTCCCTTAGCTTTCAGGGGACAAAAGGAAATGGTATGAACACATGAAGATGCCTCATACTGGATCAGACCCTTGGTCCATCCAAGTCAGTATTGTCTACTCAGACCGGACGCGGCTCTCCAGGGTCTTTCACATCACCTACTTGCTTGGTTCCTTTAATTGGAGAAGTTAAGGATTGAACCTGGGACCTTCTGCATGCCAAACAGATGCTCTACCACTGAACTACAGCCCCTCCCTTATTGGCTTGCAGTGCTTAGGATCTAACTGATAATATTTTCACAGCCTTTTGGGGAACCTGAGCACTCCAGTAAAAGCTTCATTGAGTAGGCACATTGAATAGGGCCTTAAACTATTAGCCCTGCAATCTAAGCACTGACTGTCCTTTTTGAAAATCATACTATCTCTGAGTGCTAGCTCTTTCCTGAAATTGGGTTATTTAAAAGATGATTTTATTTATTTAAAATATTTTTATCCCACCTTTCCACAGTGCCCAAGGCGATGGCAGTATGAGCTTTATAGCAGATATACCTGTGTGAGCTTGATTTGCCTCTTGCTTTTTGCAATGAGAGTATGGTTTTCACCAAAATGCTTATTCAATTATATTTCCTCAGAGTTGTAGCGCAAGTGCTCTGCAGGCAAGACTGAAAGTAGCTGCCCATGAAGCAGAAGAGGAGTCGGACACTATTGCAGAAGACTTTCTGGAAGGGAAAACAGAGGTTGATGACTTTCTTAGTAGCTTCATGGAGAAGAGAACAGTATGTAAAATTATCTTACATTTAAAAACCAGTGTTTTAGTCACACGTGGTTGACTAAACCAGAGCACTTGAAGGAGGGGATATTAATCACGTGTATTGTTGAAAACTTGAAATACTAGCATGTTGTAATTGACTAATTAATCTAGGCCCAATGGATAGGAACACTTTTGTTTTTGACACTGAACCTTATAAATTATTTAGTTTTAACTTTTTTTGATACCTTTATTATTTAAGAGATCATTCTGATGTTGAGATCATCCTGATGTTGAACATATGACCACACTTGAAACTAGCAATTTTTCCCCCTGCTGCTAGTCTTCAGGATATTTTCCCTGTTGATTTTCATGGTAAAGTGACCAATGTAGTGTTACAAAATGTGTTTGTAGAAAACATGGAAACTGATACAAATAACAAGTGGTCCACAAATCTAAAAACAAAGGTGATTGGTAAAATGTCTGGTTAAAGAGCAATGTTGATTTGCCATTATCTTCTAGATTTGCCACTGTAGAAGAGCCAAAGAAGAAAAGCTTCAACAGACAATATCAATGTGCAGCCAGTTTCATGCTCCACTATAGGTATGTTCATATACTGAATTCTCCTGTGTACCACACATCCAATGGCCAGGTTCGTGCAATCTCTGTCTAGAAATTCTGTATAATTGATGGGGTAGCATGACCTCACAGTACCTTGTTACAGCAAGGTTGCTGCAGAATAATGAGTCTCCAGAAGCCATCCACATAACTGCTGGGAGCAATTAAGATAAGCACATGAGAAGGTGATCTAAATTCTTGGGCTAGTTCTTACATCAGAAGCCACTCCTTCAGATCCCAGTCAGTTTCGGTCTTTACAGGACAAAACCTTGAACTGAGTTTAGAAACCAACTGGAAGCCAACGAAGATCTTTCAGTATTGGGGGTGGGGTGGGGGTTATGCAAGCACTGTGGTGCATCCCAGTCAGTAGCCACCTGGCCACTGACGTTTCCATTGATGTGTCCACATATTTTAAGGATAGTCCCCAGTATAATGTTTTGCATGAGTGACTATGAACAGATACTATGTTCCTAGAAAAGAGCACAGCTGGAACACCAACCAAAGGTGGTAGAAGGCACTTTGTGCAGTGAAAGACGCTGCAGCATCCATGTGACTAGCTGGATACCCCTGATCTTTAAGGGGGAGTGCAATTGAACCAACCAGTACCTCATGGTCCAAAGCGTCACTCATCCACAGAATCTGTTAGCCCTCAAGCAGCCCAGCACTGATTCCAGGCTTCTTATCAGCATAGCCACATACAGATTAGACAGAAAAGTGAAACAGTTGGGTGTCATCCATATGCCAGTGATGCTAGCGCCTTGTCCCAGAGTTATACCCAGAGAACTATCTCATCTAGCAGTTTCATGTAGATGTTAAACTCCACAGGTGACAGAATAGAGCTCTGTGGAATTCCATTACATGAATGCCATGAAACGGTGCTGTAGCCCTTCCAGAACCACAATCTGGAATCACCCTGCTAGGTAGGACAGGAGCTGCTTAAAGAACAGGAGTTGGTTTTTACATGCCGAATTTCTCTACCACTTAAGGGAGAATCAAAGCGGCTTACCATCACCTTCCCTTCCCAACAACAGACACCCTGTGAGGTAGCTGAGGCTGAGAGAGCTGTGACTAGCCCAGGGTCACCCAGCTGGCTTCGTGTGTAGGAGTGGGGAAACAAATCCGGTTCCCCAGATTAGCCTCCGCCGCTCATGTGGAGGAGTGGGGGAATCATACCCGGTTCTCCACATCAGAGTCCACCGCTCCAAGCCACCGCTCTTAACCACTACACCACGCTGGCTCTCTCAGTGTCTCTTAAAGTGTCTCATGCTCAGGCATGCCTGAAAAGGGGCTGTGATTAATGGTATCAAAACCTGCCAAACTTCAGAAAAATCAGCAGAGTGCAAGGTGTGACCATGATTGTGAAAACAAATGTATAGGCATACACTGCAGGTCAACCATTCTGTCATCACCAGCAGTTGCAAACATTCATATACCCAAAGCTCAACCTCGCGCCAAAAATTTTAAAACTTTTTGTCTGTGTGAATAGGTTCTTAAGTATCTTATTAATTTATACCCTGCCTTTCTCCTCAATGAGGACCCAAAGCAGCTTACATCATCCTTTCTTCCATTTTATCCTCACAACAATCCTGTGAGGTAGGTTAGGCTGAGAGTGTTTGACTGGCCCAGGATAAACCAGCGAGCTTCCATGGAAGGTGGGTACTCAAACCTGGGTCTCCTAGGCTTATGTTGAGCACTCAAACCACTATACCACACTGACTCTCTTAATACTGATTTGTGAAGATTGTTAGGACTTGTCTCTCCTATGCTGTTTTACCAAACCATGTTGTTTTAGAATGCCATAAAATTTGTCTAAACCACTTTGTAAAACTCTGGTTGTGTATCCTGCTGAACATGTGTTGCTTATACTGCTTAGCACACTGCCACTATTAAAACAGTATTGGGCCCTACCTGTGATGATGGTTGTTGTGTGGACTCTATGATACATGTTTCCAATCCACCGCATCTGAACCATTGTTAGCTGACACATAAATACCATTGGAGTTTAGTGATAAACACTAGAACAGATCTGCAATCTCATGGGTATGTGCAAGAAGTAACACAAAAACAAATCACGTAAACTACAAATGATACAAATGGTGATGCTGATACAAATGGTGATGCTGGGAAATCTTAGTAACAGTGTGCTTTTATTTTTGAGAGATATTTGATTTGACCATCCCATGTTGTATAAATTAAAAGGCATACCATGGGACATAAAGATGTACATCGTCTGTCTGTCCTGAATTCATTTGAAGTTGTTGCATCTGTAAAGCTGTGTTGAAAACAAGAAATTTTGCTAACTATAGTTATGTTTGTGTTCACAGATTTTTCCAGTTTCCAAGGCGAGGGAACAGATCCAGCAAAAGCACATTTTCATATATATTTTGCAAAAAAAGCATTTCATCATGGTTGTATCTATAGAACAGTCTGTAAGAGCTGGATGGTTTTTTGTATAAATTAGAGTGTCTTTATATGATCACTTTATCCAAGAAATCCTACTGCAATTTTTGCACTAATATTTTCTGTATTTATTATGGATAATACTTACCATGTTTAAGTTCCTGCTGCTATCTCCACCCACTTTATAGATTAAATATCTAAACATGCAACTTTGACTAGCTTTTTAAATTGTATGCTATACAAACCATAACTTTTGTATTTAAATGTTGACTGGTTTGGGAGAAACATAGAAATGATGGTTACTTAAAAGTAAGTTGCAAAGTATTATGAGGCAAGGTACATCTGTTAACACTTCTTCACAAGAGTAACCTGATCTCAAGAACTGGAAATCGGTTCCTTTAACCAATTTTATTTGTGCTGTGTTATGAGGAGGGACTGTGGCTCAGTGGTAGAGCATCTGCTTGACATGCAGACGGTCCCGGGTTCAGTCCCCGCATCTCCAGCCAACAGACCAGGCACTGGGTGATATGGAAGATCTCTGCCTGAGACCCTAGAGAGCTACTGCCAGTCTGAGTAGACAATAATGACCTTGATGGACCAAGGGTCTGATTCGATATAAGGAAACTTCATGTGAGAAATGAGGCATTGAAATGAAGCAGGTGGCTCGTAGACATGGGTATCTGAAACTGAAAAATCCCATGCAGACTCTGCATAGGATTGCAGTGTTGGAAGACTGAGATACTTAAGCGTTGCCTTGCAGCCCATTGAATGAAGACAGTCAACTGCCTTCTTTCCAAGGGACATATCTAATGTATCTTTTATGGTCTTCTCGGGATCCTGAAATCCACTGGTTTTGGGAACACAAAAGAACACATGGGTAACTGAAACACAGGAAAGAGCAGTATAGCACTTGTGCTTCTCACTTGAAGCTGGGAATGGGAAAGCCGCAAAAAGAATGCAGCAATATCTTTCGAAGATTTCAGTACTTATAAGAAAGTGGGGCGAAAGTACATCTGTTCTAGGTTATGTTAGTACAGCCATGATGAAACGATAGCAGCTCTAACTTAATCCTCTTCTGAGGTGAAATTCACGATACAACACTGAAAATAAAATGAAGGAAATACGCTGTCATAGAAAACATTTTAGATTACCTGCTTATCTTGTGTTTGTAGAATGATGTCATCATTCTTATAAAGAATGATTAGGTCGTTCATATTACCTTATAGGCAATTATATTCTTGAACCCCATGTGTCAGTGGCAATTTAATGATAAACGTAAACTTTTGGAATAGGCCATTTCCCCCTTAATTTTGCGACCTAGTAAACTTCCTTTTACTGGTAAAGTTGTAAAGGCCTTTGAAAACTTTACATAGGGATAGCTGCATTTACAGATTTGAACTTCAGATTTCATGAATGGGGAAAACAGCTGCAGTGTTCCGTTTCACACTAGTTAGGGAACACATCTTGATAATACTGAGTCTTGAACTGGAAATAGTCTGATGAAACAAATATTGCTTCATGTGTCACTTAAACTGTGCTACTAGCAGTGTATTGCTTTGTGGTTCTTCTGTCTTTTTACCCCTTTCCTGGCAAGTCATGTGGAATTTTTTTAATTGGGGAAGGTAAAGACATAAACACCCATTTTTTATTCAGTTGTGATTTATATTCTTCTGTAAAATCTTCCCTTATTACTCCATTGATTTCACACTTTCCTGTTTGTTCTCACAACTGTCATTTAATCTGACTGTTGTCTGGTAACGATAAGGCTGTGACTTTCTTTAGTTTATTATTTAACGGCCACTTTGAAGAAACGCCGAAAGTTATAAGCAAGTTACGCCTAAATGCTTATTTTCATACAGGCGCTCTTTTTAAACTGGAGCTGGGGGAGGCATGGTGGTGTTATATTTAATCTACATCTTGCCATGCATCTCAGCTACTTTGTGCTGCTGGTGCCCTGTGTCGAACAGCCCAGTTTATGGGTTTGCGGGTTCTGTACCCATAGTTGTCACAGTGCACTTGACAGAAGGGTCCATGTGCTCCAGGCTCCTGGTGAAACACTGAATCTATATACTTTCCAAGGTCAGATGAAGATTTTTCTATTGTTTTTTTATTATTTCAAAGTATTTTCATTAAGATTTATATTTTGTGCCTCGTGGCTTTTCCAAAATTGATCAGGAAATTTGTTTTTTTGTCTTATTTAAATTAGTGTACGTGTGAATGGGGTACGAGAAAACAACCTAAGTACCAAGTACAGTGATTGGCTGAAAGCTTTCATGCATCAGATCCATGAGTCCTTCACACAAGGATTATCCCTTGTGGTTGTGTGTGTCCCTGTTGCCCTTAAATGGCTTGGAGGGGTGGGAGAGTCAGCTTGCATAGTTACTTTTAACAGGGGATTTCCCTTGGGGCTAACAGATCTGTAGGCTTTGGGTGAAAGGCGAGCCCCTCTGATGGGTCCCACCAGTGCAATCTCAGGATTCTATAAGCCAGAGGCAGTCAGTGGGAAGAAGCACTTTTTACTCTTGACAGATCGCATACATTCTCAGTACAGAGCTTGCAAATGGCTAGTTTTGTTAAATGTATACATCTGCTCATCAAAAATGTTATAATTGGCCAGGGATCCTGGAGGGTTTTTTTTGACCATCTTCTGGGTGTGGAGTAGGGGTCACTGGGGGTGGGGGAAAATAGTTGAGCATTTCTTGTGCAGGGGGTTGGACTACATGGCCCTGGTGGTCCCTTCCAACTCTATGATTCTATGAATTCAGATCTGAGCAGAATTTCTTCTCCTTTAGTGTGGGGGGGACATCCTCCTCCTCTAGGATATGCCTCCTACTCACTCCAAGGTAGGGTTTATACAAATTATTGATGCCTGAGAGGACTGCTAGGAGGCAGACCTCCCTCAGTCAGAAAGCCCTGCCCTCTTCCTCCTCCTCTTGACTTTCAAGGTTGACTCAGCCTTCCATCCTTCCAAGGTTAGTAAAATGAGTACTCAGCTTGCTGGGGGTAAAGTGTAGCCGACTGGGGAAGGCAATGGCAAACCACCCCATCAACATAGTCTGCCTAGTAAACTTGATGTGACGTCCCCCATGGGTCAGTAATGACCCGGTGCTTGCACAGGGGACTATATTTACCTTTTTATCAGGGATGCAACATAGCCCCTTCGGCACTGGATCAGAAGTTCCTGCCAAACTGATTCTAATCTAATGCTTAAGGGCATTAGTTCGTGTGGTACGCACAAAGCCGATCAGTGATGCCATTAATTGCCTTCAAGTTGTCCAGTGTGGCATCTAAATATAGTGTGGATTCTTCCCAGTCTCGTAACAGGTAAAAATGTATGGGCTATACAGCAAATGAAGTTGGAATGTTATCTTACCAGTATTTCTTGAGTGCTGAAGTTGGAATCAAGCTGGGATGCAAAATTATTGCAAAGTATAGTTTGAAACCACCAAAGTTTGAAATTCACAGCCTTATAATCAAGGACTTTGTCATGCCACTCAGTTTAGCTCCAACTTTTTAAGAAATGTTTTCCAGAATTACTTTATTTCTAGAAGTACATAAATAGCACGTCACATTTGTATAAGCTTCATTGCCATCTGTATCCTGGTCCAGTTTGTGTGGGAGCAGCTGGGTGGGAAACTGCTCTGTCAACAAACAGCTCTTCCTGTGTGTGCTGACACCTTCCAAAAAGGTTAATCTTCAGTAGAGATGTAAAATTTCTGCAAATTTTTAAACCGGAAGGGGGGGCCATTCTGAAATGTATATACCCTTAAGATCAGTGCTTATGTGATCATATGCTGCAGTGCTCTTGCACCTTTGGAGTTTTGCACCCCTACTGAGCGCTGACCATGGCCATTTGTGTTGCACAACCATCTTATGGCTCTCTTAATTTTGCTGACACAGAACATTTTCCAACATGGTTTCCTTGTTAAGAATATAGTTAAGGTTACTGGTTTACACCCCTAAAAGAGGTGTTCTGTAACCCCATTTTGAATCATCCCATTACATCATAGTACAGTCAGCACGTTCACAGGGCGACTGCACAACCTTAGACAGCTCTTATCTAGTGACCTTGTTCTGAGTACAGAGCTGAAAAATGTGACTATCTTACAGGAATACAGAAAAACCCATTTTCCTGATAACAAGTATTGCAGGTTAGACATCAGCATTACAGTGTGGCTTCTGCAACCTTCATCTTTCTTTACTTCTGAGGTCTATATGGGATTCCAATGGGCAAATATCTATTTTTACCATTTCCCATGACATCAGCAGGTCCCCGTCCTGAGCCTGCCGACTCTTTCCCACCCAGCCACGGAATCACCCACCCCCTTCCCACCAAGGAGAGCCCACCGGCATCTCGTTCCCCTTCCTGACATTCCCCCCCTCCCCCAATGAAGGGCTGCCTCCCGTGCATCTTGGCCTCTGGTTTCTTTCACATGGGATGTGGGGCATCGGGATGGGGAGACCAGGGTCCAGGTGAGGGGCTAACTGCATAAGGGCAGGGGGAGGGGAGATGCTCTGGCTGCTGCTCCGAGAAACAGCAATTTGGCATGCGCCATGGGTCACCTCTAGCTCTAAGTTTTAATGTGGTTGAGGAATGTAACCTTAGTCGAAACATTTAACTGCACTGCTAGTTTTCTAAAGGCACTAGATATTCATTGTATTTCAGGATGATATTCAATTAAACAAAGCAGCAGGGAACCAACAATAAGTAATGGTAAGAACAAAGCCCCCCTATGACCTGAAGGCAACATGAACCACTCAGCTGGTTCTAGGCTAGTCCTGCTCCAGCATCCAATCCCCTTTCCGAGGAGGGATGGGATACTGTAGGGATGCGCCGCAGGAGAGACTTCAGATCTGCCTCCGGGAGAGCGCAGCGATATTCCGGGTCTGCCTCAAGTACAAGCCCGGACAGTTTGAAGGGTAGCTCTCTGGTAGTATAGCAGAGTGGCTTAGCTCTTCCTCCAGGAGAGAGCAGAGTACCCGATGGTTAGGCCTGTCTCTGGTAATGAGCAGGCCTTGTACTGTTTAGTCTGACCCTTGAGAAAGGGCAAGCTAGTGTGGGTGGAATCCTGTGGGTGTGTGAGGGTCCAACCAAGGGACCAGCCTGTAAAAGCCTGTTTGTGCCTGAAAGCATGAAAAAGAATTCAAGTCACCTTCTGAAACCATTAACTACCTTAAATTTATATGCCTCTGCCAGGTTTCTCTTCTGGCCATCCGGAGACCATTGCTGCTGATCTGATCCATGAAACCAACCTGTAAATAAGTACATCTTCTGTGTTGTTCATACACAGTTCCTGCCTCAGTGATCTCCATCATCTCCTTGTGCACAAAACTTGCCTCATGGCAGAGAACCCAAAGCCTGTACACTTGCTACCTTAAAAACACCTGGTAACTGAAGGGAAGGCTTGTAGTTTAAAACAAACCTAGTTCCCAAAAAACCGTAGGAAGCTGTGTGAATCCCCTCAGTTGGTAGAAAACGCCTGTCGCGTACCCCAATTAAACAGTTAAAGATCATGCTAGAACAAGCACATACGTGTACAGGATTTATTTTTTAAAAGTTACATCCATTTACAGACATATTGGTTTGACGGCATTAGAAATCTGAGTGGAGAGTTGGTTAAATTCTAATGCAATGGTATTTAAAGGCCACAATGTGTGTAGGCGAACCTACAAAATGGCCAGTGAGGTGGTAAGGGGAGAAATCTTACTCTCTAATACATGAGAAAAGCACCACATACAAGTAGGGGAGAGAAGACTGGTACAGTAATATGAAATTGCTTTGCTGAAGCTTTGTATACAGGTCAGTGTTTTTCTCCTTATAGCAATATTACTATCTTCACACATCTGTTTAAGTTGATCTACTAGTCATTTCCTTGGCCCCCTAGGAAGTTTCGTTCTTTAGGTGTGCAAAGGGATCTTTACCAGATGTGCTACAATTTTTAAGATTTTTTGAGGAAGGTTGAGTGGCATAAAATAGAGACATGCTTATAGTGCTGATATGAAATTGGTCATATCTCAACATCCAATAAGATAAATCCAGGAATTTTTAAACTGATTCAATGTTTTACCTTTAGCAAAAAATTTGAGTGGCAAACTACTAAATCTGCTATTATTTTTTGGTGGGTTTTTTTGACATGATTTATATAATTCTTTTGGCATGAATGCTTCTTTAGCCTTTTTGGATGGGTGACGTTGCTTACTAAACCAATAATATGAATAAATAATTGTAATCTATAATTACAATTATTGTAATAATATGAATAAATATTTGTAAGTTAAATATAAAGCATTCATTCTGTACAACTCTGCAAAGGATCCAGGAAAGATGAAGCAATTCAGTAAACACATGAATGTTCTAAATGTGAGAGATGACTTCCCATTTTATTTATTAATCGTTTTTATATTCTGCCTTCCCCAGCAAGCCAGGCTCAGGGCGGCTATGACGTTCCAGCTTATGACTTCATGACATCTGGCTTCCTATTGACTTGCATGATTGCACAGCTCCCTTTCTTTGGACTTTTTTTTTCTAAAATAGACAGTCTTATCACCCGCTGGCCACCTGCTGTTTCAGACAGTGAGACAAACAGCTTCATCTGAATCACGATCTTTGGCACTTTCCTCACTGGGCAAACAACCTCCTCCACTCGGGGATCGACAGCTCATATCCTCCACACCTGATTCCTGATCGCTATTGGCTGAAAGATCTGGATCCGAGCTTTTCAGGTTATCTTGTGTAAGAATCAGGGCTGAATCTTCGTCTCCCTGAGAAGGACTCCGAGAGGGAAATGACTTCAGATTACCAATATAATCCTGGGGGGTGTTCGCTATGCTGTCGTTAGAGGTAGAAAGCTGTAACTCGTTGATTCCATTTTGCTGCTGTGTCATCCGACCGTTATTTAATCGCACTTTTGTAATCTTTGCCAATCGCTGCAAGATGAGAAACAAGAATTCATTCCCCTAGTTAGCATTTACATAACTTTAGTAACATGTATACAGTAGAGGGAACCTGTACAATAATGGCGACTGCATTGGAAGAGGCGGTTACAGAGGTAAAAGTGAGTCAAACGTCCAGCGGCGATTTAGAAGTCAGCCTGGTTTGTCCAGGCAACATATCTTTAACCTAAGAAATTTATTCCCCACCCCCCACCCCCGCTTTATGAGGCTCATTTTTGGTGGGCTCTTTTTCATGTTTGGAATGGGAACCCATCTGGCAGAAGAACATCCTGTTTTCAACAGCCACAACCACGTATGAGACAAACCTCGGATCTCCAGCATGGTGTAGTGGTTAAGAGTTGTGTTTTGGAGCAGTGGACTCTACTCTTGAGAACCGGGTTTGATTTCCCACTCCTCCACATGAGCGGCAGAAGCTAATCTAGTGAACTGGGTTGGTTTCCCCACTCCTACACATAAAGCTAGCTGGGGGACCTTGGGCTAGTCACAGCTCTCTTAGAGCTCTCTGAGCCCCACCTACCTCACAGGGTGTCTGTTGTGGGGAGGGGAAGGGAAGGTGATTGTAAGCCAGTTTGAGTCTTAAGTGGTAGAGGAAGTCAGAATATAAAAACCAACTCCTCTTCTTCCTCATCTCTCTTTGTGGCCTGCCTGGTGCAGAGGCAGTCCTCTGCTACACAGCACTTCCCTCTTCCTTTGGCCCATTGAAAGACACTGATCTGGCTTGAATGGTAGCTCCTAGCACTGAAGGAACACACTCCACAGTGGAAAATCATCCCACAATGGAAAAGTCCACTGCTCAAGCGGAAGCAAGGCTTAGGATTCCATCCCAAGGATTCATACCTCTTCTAGGACTACCAGTTCTTCTTCTAATTGCTGTGTTTCTTCTTTTACTGCCATAAGGTATTCTGTCACAGACTGCCGAGGATGGAGACCTTTTTCAAAACGGTTGTACATTCCACTCCAGAACCTGGAAAGAAAACATACATAAATATGCAAGAATGAAAAAAGGTTACACAAGGAATGACAGCACTAGAAATAAATAGAGGAGGAAGACGTTCTCACACTCAGATTTTAAATTGGAGGTCTGCCAAGTATCTGGAGGGGAAAATGTCCTGTCCCTTTAAACAGAGGCTTAATAGGATACTTACCTCCATGCCATGAAAAGCTTCAGCTGCCCATTTACACACATTAAGCTTCTATTAAAGAGAGAGGCCATTTTTCTCCAGGCCCGTTGGCCACCCTATTGGGATGTGAACATTCTTCAGGATCACTGTATTGCACACACAAAAACCCCTGTCCAAATTGAATTGGAGGAAGTGGACACACACACACACACTCTTCTGTATGCTCAGTCTGGATCCTCCGTTGAAATGAACTGAGTAGCACATGAAGTATATCCACATACAGTATGCACTGCTGTACAAATATTCATAGGAAATACACTTGTGTACTATTTTAAACCTTTTTCTTAGAATCCTAGAATCATAGAGTTGGAAGGGACCACCAGGGTCATCTAGTTCAACCCCCTGCACAATGCAGGAAATTAACAACAACCTCCCCCCACATCCCCAGTGATAATGAGCTCTTAACTCATACCCTGCCAGAAAATATTTTTGTTAGTCTTTAAGGTGCTATTGGACTCTTGCTCTTTTCTACTACAATGAGCTCTTAACTGTCAGTGAGTTTTTTAGACATTCATTGTAGCTACTGTTGTAATTTTGGAAAGGATTTAGAAAGTTTTTGCATAATTGACTCACCACAGAAACATTTGGTTTTGGCTCTACCGAAAAGCACCCAGGCAGTGAACCTATTTCTATATTAAACAGGTTTGTAATGTATATGAAGAAGAATTCTTGCTGGAAACCAGATGATAGAAGTTTCACAAGTTTCAGAAAGTATGTAATGGCTGTGATCGGGAGTGTAAGCCTTCCATCACCAATCGCATACCCCCAAATGATCTAGTGCTAAAACCAAGAGGACAAAACACCTAAATCTATAGGCCAACATTTCTCTACATAGCCTTGATCAACCAGTCCCCTTCTATGCCTGTTCCTCTGTCCTCTGTGTAAACAGATGTTTGCTGCTAAATAACCATTCTCCATTACGATGCAAACAGAAGTCATTTCTGAGAACGGAGTACGTTGCAACAAGTACTGGGAATGGCTTGGATGAGCCTGTCCTAACCTGTTGCTTAATTCCTCCAGTTACATGTGGTCAGAAGTTGACTGCATGCTCATAAGCAGATCAGTGGCTGAGTTAAGTAACAATCGGACGTGGATTCAGAATGGAGCAGTCTCGTAAGGGCTTGAGAAGTTATTTTAAGACACGCTGTAAAACGATAAGTGCTAATGGTAGCAGTTGATGGATTATTTATTTCTTTGCCGAACCTAAGATCGCTTCAGACATACACCTGGCTTAAAATTTGTCTTGAATGTAATTTTTCTTACTTTAGTAAAGGAGACAATAAACAACATAAAAGCCCTTCTAATGAAAAGTGAGGGATAATGCTAAATTTTGCCCCCACGTACACAAAGCAGGAATTTCAGTTTGCAATTATATAAACTGCTCTAACCACTGGGGGTGGGTGGTAAATGACTGTAAATGCACTTTTAATACATTTACAACTAGATGCACTTGTTTCAATGTATCCAAAAGCTACATTAATACTTTCATTGCTTGTTGGGACTTTGCCGTTCATAATTTAGTGACTCTTTATTTTATTATTGTGACTCTTGTTGAGTGTTCTGTGAAGTGGGATACAAATAAATTTAGAAGAGAAGAAGACGAAGAGTTGGGTTTTTATACCCCACTTTTCTCTACCTTAAGGAGTCTCAAAGTAGCTTATAATCACCTTCCTTTCCCCCTCCCCCCCACAACAGGCATCTTGTGAGGTAGGTGAGGCTGAGAGAGAGTTCTGAGAGAACTGTGACTAGCCCAAGGTCACCCAGCAGGCTTCATGTGGAGGAGTGGGGAATCAAACCCAGTTCTCCAGATTAGAGTCCGCCACTCTTAACCACTACGCCACTTAGTAAGTTAGTTAATGAACGAACAAATAAATAAAAGTGGAATTTTTATTGCATTACTATCTTTCTATACACTGGTATGAAGCACCAAATATGAGCAGTAGCATTTTATCCTAATACTTCCAGGTAAAGAACATCCAAAAACAAGAACCTCACTTACTTATAAACAAAATGCCAAGGAGCCGACTGAGGATTTAAGGTCCTGTTATGGTCTTCTCTATACAGAGGATTCACATAGTCAGCACGATTCTTCCACAAATGAGCCCAAAGCGAGTATGTCCGTTCTTGAATCCTGAAAGTTTAAAATGCCAGTTCTGTGAACTGCTTTGCTAGACCTCTTCCCTCCAAAATCCAGAGGTGCAAGTAAACTGAGAGAGTAAGTCTGTGGCCATTTCTGCAGGGTCAATTTTGAAGAGCGCTCAAAGCTCTTTTTTTAAATGTGACCTTTAAAATGACTATTCAGGGTCCCAATGCAAAAGGAGAAATTCCACCACCACACACACACTCGCCTGCTCCTTGTTTGCATAGCCATTAGCAATCGCTGGTTGCACAGCTAACACGCAGCTGTGATTTTGCAGGTTTCCTTGAGGGGATTCTTTGCGGCGGAGCAAACACAAAAGGTTGCTCTTAAGTAATGTGAAGTAGGTATGCGCCAGCTTCACAGTGACTTCCTGAATGATGGTTCACCATGAAAAACTTAAAAAAAAAATATGCGGGGCAATTCAGCCTGGAATGCGCTGCTAATAACCAAGCATAAATAGCCTGTATTTAGGACGGCTAGAATTAACATGGCCCTGACCTGGATGGCCCAGGCTAGCCTGATCTCGTCAGATCTCAGAAGCTAAGCAGGGTCAGCCCTGGTTAGTATTTGGATGGGAGACCATCAAGGAAGTCCAGGGTTGCTGCGCAGAGGAAGGAACTGGCAAACCACCTCTGTAAGTCTGTTGCCATGAAAACCCCAAAAAGGGGATTGCCATAAGTCGGCTGCGACTTGAAGGCACTTTACACACACAGAATTAACATGCTCTGGATCGGATACATTTGGCTGTTTAGGGAAAAAATCAGCTTCTCAGCCACTTAGAAAAACAACATTTAAAGGACCTCTGTTAGAATGTGAATGAATGAACATCCTGTATTCAGACAGGTTAGGAATGTAAAGTTGAACTTCAATCAAGGTAATCAACAGTAGTGACAGGGAATGGAAAGCAATGTCTATCTCACACTTGACCTGTATTTCCTATAGCTACATCTAGGGATGACCCAAGAGATATGGACATGCTGGCCTACCAGATCTTTGCACTCATTTGGTCCACAGCTATGCCATCTCTTCTCAAGACCTGGCCATGCGGTCTCCCCCCACTTCCCCCTCAAAAATGGCTATGATGCCTCCCTTTAATGTGGAGGGATTTAAAGCAACCTTCACATGACACATGTAACATGAAAACCATCTGGTCATATCTAAACAATTATCTTAACATTGGCTTTTAGGGCGGCCCACTGCCTGGAGACAGAAATCTGTCTTGTCCCTTTAATAGGGCTTAACAGGATGCTATCCACCAGGTGATATTTACCTCCATACCATAAAAAGCTTCAGCTGCTCGTTTCCACACATTAACCTCTATTAAAGGGATAATAATTTTTTTCTTCAGGCCTATTGGCAACTCTACTGGCTTTCTATCATCCCCTCTACAGGGAAGGGGAAGGAGAAAAGATTTCTCACACATTTCAAACATCCAGGTTGGACTGCAATCCCTAGGATAAATCATGGCAATTAAACAAGTGAGAATGAACCAGTAAAAGCTCATTCTTTTACTGTTTGCGAGGAAAGCATGTTGACGAAGGCCACCATCACACCGAGATGGCAACATTATAATCAAGAAAAGGCAGCAGGGGGGAAATTTCCACGGGCTTTGTAGCCCCCCATTCCTCAAAGTGCTTTGCAATGATAAAGCAGTGTAAAGGGGTGTATGCTTATGGTTTAAAGGAATGTCCGCCTTACTTCAGCTCTCGCCTCTCCTTCTGATTGTTGCAGAGAAAATTCCCAAATTGGCAGGAATAGATGTGATGCTGTAGGTGGATTAGGAAGCTTTCGTTGAACTCAAAGGCACAAGGAAATTGTTCCATCAGTTGCCACACACACTCAATGAACTGGTCAATAACTGGAGAGATCTCTTTTGGATCGCCGTCTAAATTGCCATACCTAAAACAATCCCACAATAAAAGTCAGTTCCTAATATGGAACGATACATAAAAAATTAATAGGATCAAATGTTTAAATTTCAGATTAATATATTTTTTAAGTGTTTTTTTATTATTTATATATTTGGGAGGGTACAAAAAGGAAAAAAGGGGGAAAGGTAAAACGTTATATATATATATATAAAAACAATACAATATAGCATTTTTCATTGGATAATAAACTCAGATAGAACTAGAATTTTAGTCAGTTGTCATACTTTGTGATATATTCTCTAAATTAAGAAATAATTGTAATATGGCATTCAGTTAGTCTACTTATGCCACGTTGGTATTCTATCATGTAAAAGTCTAAAAATTAATCAACATTTAATTAAAACATGTTAGATAATACATAGCCTATTATAGATATTTAAGCCAGCGTACTTCATTCAATTAGCTACAATTCATATAAGTATAAAATGATGCCCACTTTTCATCAAATTGCTCTATAGACTCATTAGGCTTTAAATTTAGCTCAAAAGTCATTTAAGCCATACTAGCATATTCCAACAGTTTTTCTTTCCAGTCTTCTATTTCAGATATATGGGTTTGCTTCCAAGTTCTTGCCAGAACCGTTCTGGCTGCAGTTGTAGCATATTTAAAAACGTCATGGAATTTCGAAGACAAGTTTGGTGGCACCATACTGAGTAGATAATATTTGGGGTCAAATGTTATCTTTGCATTTAGTATCAACTGAAGTTCTCGATGGATTCTTTTCCAGTATATTTGTAATTTTGGACATGTCCACCAAACATGAAAATAGGAACCATCCGTGTCTTGGCATTTCCAGCAGGCGCCTCTTTTTCCGGGAGAAGTCATCTGGGAAAGCATATTGGGGATCAAGTACCATCTATAAAATGTTTTATACCAATTTTCTTTCACTTCTTGGCACACAGTATATTTCATTTCAAAAGTGCAAAGTTTTTCCCGTGAATCCATGTTGATCATTTCTCCAAAATTTTGCATCCATTTTATCATGTTGACTTTCACTTGTTCTTCTTCTGTGTCGTATTTCAGGAGGAGTTTATAAATTTTTCCTAGTAAATGAGAGTCACTTTTGGATATCTGCTCAAATTCTGTTGGTTCACGAAATGGCCGAGGATGTAAACAATCTTTTTGTAAGTTGGACCTCAGTTGTAAGTAAGCCAGCCAGTTTAGTTTTTGGAATTTTTCTTGAAGTTTAATTAAGCTTTTAATTTCTCCTGTGGGCTCTATCATATCATTATAAGTAAAATAGACACCCGGTTTCAGTTTGACGTTGTCATGATAAGCTTCGATTGGCGACATTATAGATGGTGGAGAGGGACTTATTCTTTTTTTATATTTTTTCCACACTTTCAGTAACGCCATTTTGATATTGCAATCTTCTGGTGCTTTGTCCTTTTGAATTTTTGTTGTGGAATCCCACAGAACTTTGTGAAAACCTTGTCCGAGGTCCGCTCGTTCTACAATAACATGTCTGTTTTGGGGATATTTTATCCATTCTGTAATCCAGGTTAGACAGGCAGCATAATAATATAATTTAAGATTAGGTAATGCCAATCCTCCTCTTTTCTTTTCGTCTTGTAACACTTTAAATCTAATTCTCGGCTTTTTTGCGTTCCAAACAAATCGGTTAATTTGTTTTTGCCAACTTTCTATTGTTCTGTCAGGGATGTCAATCGGCAAAAATTGGAATAAAAAATTTAGTCTTGGGAGCACATTCATCTTTATCACCGATATCCTTCCCAACCAGGAAATATTCATTTTGGACCATAAACTCAAGTCCCTTTCTATTTCTCCCCAAGTTTTCAGGTAGTTTGTCCTTAGGATTAATATTAAAAGGCTGATTTGGCATCATTTGCCAATATTTCAGAGCCAAAAGCCAGTGTGGTATAGTGGGAAAACAATTGTGTCACATTCCCAAACTTACTTTACCAAAGTAGCAGGAATATAGCTCAAGACAACCAGAGCCCTAATAATGGAAGCCTGGATACTGCCGAAGGTATATTTCATAATTTCTATTCATTCAATGAAGAATGGGAGCTGCATTCTTCATGTCTCACTGCTAGGGTTGCCAGGTCGCTCTTCGCCACTGGCGGGAGGTTTTTGGGGTGGAGCCTGAGGAAATTGGGGTTTGGGGAGGGAAGGGACTTCAATGCCATAGATTCCAATTGTCAAAGCAGCCATTTTCTCCAGGTGAACTGATCTCTATCGGCTGGAGATCAGCTGTAATAGCAGGAGATCTCCAGGTAGTACCTGAAGGTTGGCAACCCTAATCACTGCACCTACCTGCTCACAACACTATAGGCCTCAATCCTGAGGCCTAACACTGCGCTCTCTGCCACCTGTGCATAGCGCAAAAGGGGTAGCCTCAAGAGAGGTTCAAACAGCTCAAAAAACATAACAGTTATGGGAACTGTAGCTGATACAAGCTATGGTCACTAGTCAGAAAACTCTCTTCATTTGATTTCAAATAGCAACCAAGAAGATTGTACTCAAGCTGGTCACAGCAGTGGAAAAAGACTAAATTATCAAACCGTGCTTACCTGTGGTTAAACTTATGACCAAATGAAACCCAATCCTTATCAATTAATACCTAAAACGAGAAAGGGGTATGTAAGTAGGATGCAGCAAAGCTCATGTGAATTTTCAGGCAAGCAGGGGAAAGTTGCAAAATCATCCCCACCGACATGCTCCATTAAGAGATCCATGAATGGGGTTCGCAGCATTGTTTTATTTTTTTACACACTGCATGACGAACAGCAATTCCAGTTAGTACCACAGCACAAGTAGGGCTGCCAGCCCTGCCTCGGCAAATCCTGGGAGATTTTAAGAGAGGGTGGAGTTTGAGGGTAATGCAATGTCACTTATGAGTGACGCTCTAGAAATTATTTTCCCTTAAAGACCATAGAGAAATTGGAACATTCCTACAGTGTAATTATGGAGTGTAATTAAGAGCCCCGAGGCGCAGAGTGTTAAGCTGCAGTACTGCAGTCAAAAGCTCTGCTCACGACCTGAGTTCGATCCCGACGGAAGTTGGTTTCAGGTAGCCGGCTCAAGGTTGACTCAGCCTTCCATCCTTCCGAGGTCGGTCAAATGAGGACCCAGCTTGCTGGGGGTAAAGGGAAGATGACTGGGGAAGGCACTGGCAAACCACCCCGCAAACAAAGTCTGCCTTGGAAACGTCGGGATGTGACATCACCCCACGGGTCAGGAATGACCCGGTGCTTGCACAGGGGACCTTTACCTTTAATTATGGAGACCCATTTTCCAGCCATTTCTCCCCCTTCCGTTCCTCAGTTTAAGGGTTGGGGATTGGGGATGAGGGAAGGGGTTTACCCACCACCGACAGGCAAATGGCAAGTCTAAACCACAAGGGACGGCAGCTCCCCGTGCTACTTTCCCAATCTGAAATGTTCCAAGGGAGCCTCTATCTTCCCCACAAGGACAAGCAAACAAATACCCCTCATTTTCAAACGGTGGGATTCTTGCAGAGTTACTTGATGGAGGGAACGCCAAAGAAGAAAAATCACCGCAGCCCAATCCCATATAGCTGCTTTGGCAATGAGAATGCCAAGAAGGGCTTTGCACTGCCTTTTAGAGTCTGGGGACTATAGCAACAGCTGATCAGTTCTGACCCATCCAAACAAAATTGCCTTCCATCACCACCTTTCTGGAAGCCAGATGCCCTCCTGTCTGTGACTCTCATCCTCACTCCCATCCTCAGCTCCTGGTTTTACAATGAGATTTTAATGTTTCTGGTATGTTTAGATTTTTGTCCTCCTCTATTTTTATATGATATGAGATTGTGTTTATTAACTTCTGCTGCTTAAAATTATAGAGTTGGAAGACACCAGGGTCATCTAGTCCAACTCCCTGCACAATGCAGGAAATCCACAACTACCTCCCCCACCCACACCCCCAGTGACCTCTGCTCCATTCCCAGAAGATGACAACAAAAACCCTCCAGGATCCCTGGCCAATCTGGCCTGGAGGAAAATTGCTTCCTGACCCCAAAGTGGTGATCAGCATTATCCTGGCCATGTAAGGCTACAAGACCCAAACACTGACACAACCCTTCTTGCCTGCCCTCTCATGATCTGCCTAAGTTCACAGAATCAGCATTGCTGTCAGATGGCCATCTAGACTCTGCTTAAAAACCTCCAAAGAAGGAGAGCCCACCACCTCACGAGGAAGCCTGTTCCACTGAGGAACCGCTTTGTCAGAAATTTCTTCTTAATGTTTAGCCGGGGACTCTTTTGATTTAATTTCAACCCATTGTTTCTGCTCCAATCTTCTGGGGCAACAGAAAACAACTTCGCACCATCCTCTATATCAGGGCTTCTTAAACTTTTTCCACTCGCGACCCCTTTTCACCCGAGAAATTTTTACTCGACCCCAGGTACATAGGTATATAAATCAAATATTTACTGATAATAAATAATAAAGAATGTTATTTTTAAACAATTTTTTTGGTATTACTGTTGCCAAATTTTTCACAACCCCCACAACCCCCATATGGGGTTGCGACCCACAGTTTAAGAAGCTTTGCTCTATATGACAGCCCTTCAAGTACTTAAAGATGGTTATCATATCACCTCTCAGTCGCCTCTTCTCCAGGCTAAACATACCACTCTCCTTCAACCTTTCCTCATAGGACTTGGTCTCCAGACCTCTCACCAGCTTCATTGCCCTCCTCTGGACACGTTCCAGTTTGTCTACATCCTTCTTAAATTTTGTTGCCCAAAGCTAAACACAATACTCTAGGTGAGGTCTAACTAGAGCAGAGTAAAGCTTAAATTCTCTTTTTTGCACTATTTTGCTATTTTAAATCATGTGTTTTATGCTTGTTATTGTTCTGAAGTGATCTTGGGCAACCTTTGACGGACAGAATGGGTTACAAATGTAATCTGGAATGGATAATGCCTTGTTGCCTCTTCACCAATGCTTTAACAGGTGTCCAACTGCAGTACTATTATGCTGCAGCAAAATCCAGGGCAACTGTTGCCACAACAGTTCCAAAGGTATAAGCACTGGAGCTAGGGCTAAGTGGGAAGGTGCTGTGGCTCAGTGGTATAGCACATGCTTTGCAAGCAGAAGATCACAGGTTTGATTCCTGGAATCTCCAGTTTTTAAAAAGGACAAAGTAATAGGTGATGTGGAAGACCTCTACCACCTGAGACTACAACAAACCCCTACCAGTCAGAGTAGAAAATACAAACCTTGACATACCAAAGTTCTGACTCCAGGAAAGGCCATTAGTTACATATGTTCATGCAAACCTAGTGCAACATCATGAGTGGTTCTCCAATAATTGGTGTTATGTGTGTTTGTACTAGCACAAAAACACATGCAACCAAGCCACAAGACAGTTGTACCGTTTAAAAATCCTTTCATTTTATGGCAAACGCTTCTATTAACTAAATTAACATTTTGCAGCTACAGAGCACACCACTACCTGAAACCATTTCCCCTGTACAGCAGATCTGCTTACCATAAATCCCTTCATAGTTCTATAATATGGATCAAGCAAAAGGCTTGCCACAGAGCAAACCTGGGAGGTCCGGTCCCAACCATCAGAGCAGTGAACAAGAACACTCACTCCTTCTTCAGCGACAGCCTAAAATAGAGAGGAAGAGGTGAGAATCAGATAATATGGAGCAGATGGTCCCCTTTATGAAATAAACATTACAGAGAGAAGTGTTCACCAAACAGCTGCAAAAACTTTCAATACAGAGAATGTTCCAATCGGCAAGATCGGATATTAAATTCCTGACCCTGATGTGAGAGGGAGTGAAAGCTGTCTTCTCCACTCTCTTCTGAGTATAACCATCTGACCCACCCAATGCCATGATCATCTACACCTGAACCATCTATCCAGGGGCAGAGAGCAGGTTCCAGAACTATATGAACATGGTATGTAACCAAGACTTTACTTTCTACTGGGTGAATGTGGAGGAGCATATGCAAGGCCTTTCATATTCAGTGCCAGTAGTAACTTCTGACAGGTCCACAGGAACATCCTTTCCTGCAGGGTCTATTCATTGCATACAGATTATATTTCATAGATTCATACAGTTGGAAGGGACCACCAGGGTCATCTACTCCAACCCCCTGCTCAATGCAGGAAATTCAGAGCTACCCTTCCACACCCCAGTGACCCATACTTAGGGTGGCCAGGTCCCTCTTTGCCACCGGCGGGAGATTTTTAGGGCGGAGCCTCAGGAGGGCAGGGTTTGGGGAGGGGAGGGACTTCAACGCCATAGAGTTCAACTGTCAAAGCGGGCCATTTTTCTCCAGGTGATCTGATCTCTATCAGCTGGAGATCAGTTGTATTAGCAGGAGATCTCCTGCTACTACCTGGCAGTTGGCAACCCTACCCCTACTCCATGCCCAGAAGGTGGCAAAAAAAAAACCCTCCAGGATCCCTGGACAATGTGGCCTGGAGGAAAATTGCTTCCTGACTCCAAAGTGGCAATCAGCATTACCCTGGGCATGTAAGAAAGGGCCATGAGAGCCAAGCACTGACACAACCCTTCTTGCCCTCTCTCTCATGATCTGCCTAGGTTCATAGAATCAGCATTGCTGACAGATGGCCATCTAGCCTCTGCTTAAAATCCTCCAAAGGAGGAGAGCCCACCACCTCCCGAGGAAGCCTGTTCCACTGGGGAACCGCTCTAACTGTCAGAAAGCCCTTCCTAATGTTCAGCTGAAATCTTCTGATTTAATTTCAACCTGTTTTGCCAGGTTTGCCCCATAGAGGTCCTCACACTTCAGGCTGTCCTTGTCTTTGATTTTTTTAACCAACTATTCATAAGGCACTGCTAAGACATCCTCATCAATCTTGCTCCTCATTTGCCCTCAAAGAACCACTGAAGGCCTAAACCATTTTGTGTCTGCTTCTAGGCAGCTTCCCAGGTATCCAGAACTTTAGCCAAACATTGCAACTTCTATGACCTGAGTAAGGAAAGTGCCTGGCCATGGGCTATGGCTACAGCAAGAAGAAGAAGAAAGAAGAGTTGGTTTTTTTATATGCGGACTTTCTCTACCACTTAAGGAAGAATCAAACCGGCTTACAATCACCTTCCCTTCCCCTCCCCACAACAGACACCCTGTGTGTTGGTGGGGCTGAGAGAGCTCTAAGAGAACTATGACTAGCCCAAGGTCACCCAGCTGGTAGGAGTGTGTGTGTGTGTGGGGGGGGGGGTCTTTACCAAATACCTAGCTCAATTCTGGCAGAGGACAGTGGTAGCACACAAATGACACAATCCATTTCTTACTGGATCACTGGAAGTATTAATGCGAACTTTGGGGGGGAAAAACCAGACGAATGCCACAACAGACCGGAAACAGAGCTACAAGAATGCTATACACTCTTGTTCTTTAGCAGGCAGCCTGTAGGCGTATCTGGAAAGATGCTCCTGCTGAACCACTGATTCTCTTATCTTTTCTCTCAATGACTGGCTTGTCATTTTCTCAGCTCCTTGTAATGGCTGCCAGAGCTTCAGCGCCAAGCACCATTTCTCCTCTTGATAATAGGTGTGCCCTCACAGGCACCGCAATAAAGAAGCCTGGTGGTTAAACATGGAGGTGTCAATAGTCAAAACTAGTGGCAGATAGTAAGGCCAAGTGATGATTCCAGGGGCAGAAGATCAGGATGACGCACGTGGGCCTAAACCCACGATTGCTAGAATAACTCTGTTCCACATTGTACCTGCTGTCACAGAGTCGCTTGTTCTACCTTCTCATGCACTGAAACACAACACATTTGGGGGCCACATTTATTTCTTAAGGCAACAGCAATCAGCCATATTTTCTGCTCCCTGAATCAGCTTGTTCCCGATTTCAGACAGCCAGCATGGTGTAGTGGTTAAGAGCGGTGGACTCCGATGTGGAGAACCAGGTTTGATTCCCCACTCCTCTACATGAGCGGCGGAGGCTATTCTGGTGAACCAGGTTGGTTTCCCCAGTCCTCCACATGAAGCCAGCAGGGTGACCTACCTCACAGGGTGTCTGTTGTGGGGAGGGGAAGGGAAGGTGATTGTAAGCCGGTTTGATTCTCCCTTAAGTGGTGGAGATAGTCAGCATATAAAAACCAGCTCTTCTTCTTCTTCCCAGGAAGTATGTACTGTACCTTTGCAATAAAGATGCCAGCATCCATGATGGCTTTGATGTGCTTTAGCCAACCTGAATTCTCCAGCCCCCAGAGGAAGTCATTCATTGAAGGAGATCTCAGCTCACAGACTGTAAAGTAAGTCATGGTTTCAATACACAAATTAAACATTTGTATTCCGTGGTTTTATACTGCCAGTTCCAACATTCATACCCAGTCCTAAAATACAATATATACAATACAATATATGGAAATGTCTCAAATGTTTCTAAGGGACTAGAGGCTGGTTTGCATAAGCACCTACATTACTTGGTTGCCAAATGAAGACCTCTAAATGTGAATGGGCCACCATGGCTAAAGTCAGAAAATTCTACAGACAGAATTTTCACATCATTGCAAACTCAACGTGGTTAAATGGAGTCAGCTCTATTCACATGCATTACATGCATATGTGTATAATTAAAGTTTTGATTCCTGCCCCCAATGAAAAACAGCCTTCGCAGGCTGCTATTTTGAACAGATGAGAGGCATAGCAGAGGGGCTCTTAACCCTTTCCCCCATTCCAATCTCTGCCCAGCCATTTTTCCTCGTGGCAGGATTAGAGATCCCGAGCTCCACTGGGGGATGGGGAGCTGAGTAGGACTGATTTTGAGCAGAAAAATGGCCAGCAGAAAAAGGGTTATCCCTCCCCCCCACATTGCTTCTCTCCACAAAGTTGCAGCCTTTCAAGGCTGCTTTTCTTTTTAAAAATATTACAGCTTCTTTACACACACAGAGGCATATGACATGAACTTTGCTCCTTTTTGCCAGTCCAGTAAGGGACGTAGGAGGCCTTTTCTTCCATAATATTAGGATCAAGCTGTTAAATCTGATTTATTTGGTGCAGACGACTTTCCTTGTGTTCTTCAGCAATAGAGTTTACCAATTCTGCCTCACTGACAGATAGGGTTGCCAGGTCCCTCTTTGTCACCGGCGGGAGGTTTTTGGTGCAGAGCCTGAGGAGGGTGGGGTTTGGGGAGGGGAGGGACTTCAATGCCATTGAGTCCAATTGCCAAAGCGGCCAATTTCTCCAGGTGATCTGATCTCTATCAGCTGGAGATGAGTTGTAATAGCAGGAGATCTCCAGCTAGTACCTGGAGGTTGGCAACCCTACTGACAGAGCAGATCAGTGCTCCAAATGTCCTGCAACAAAACATGAGACTTTGATATCTATCCTAATGAGGGTTTGTGTGTGCTAGGCAAGGTGCTCGGCTGAATCTAGATGAAGTGCTTCCAGCTAAGGCATCCGTTGCAGCGAAGTCTCATTTTCTCATACTGCAAATGTAACCTGCTGGAAATAAATGTTTTTACATCCAGAAAACTGATTTATAGTTATACCTTCTAGCTGATTTATGGTCTTTTATGCATGGCTGCTTCACTCACTGTCACCCCTCCGATGACTTCAAGTCTTTGTGATGCTTATGCATACCGTTTCTGACCATCAGAGGTAGCCTCGCTCTCCCCCTACATTCCCCCACATTTTGCCTGCGTTTTCAGAGACCTATTTTATCTCAAATTTGAAAATGCAGGGGAAATGCAGAAAATTGCAGGGGAGAACGATGGTCGGAAACGGCATGCATAATCAACCCAAAGACCCGAAGTAACCAGAGGGTTGACGGCGAGTGATACAGCCATCCCTAAAAGACATGTGTTTGTTAACCTGATTTGTGTTTATACCTTCTAACAGAGCTTTTAAGATTTTGCGAGCACTTGTAATGTTTGCAAAATCTTAAAAGCTCTGTTAGAAGGTATAAACATACACACATGAATGTATTTTTGAATGTTCTGAAGCGGAGTATTCCACACTGTTCGCAGTAGACACTTGCCCTTGATTTTCAGGCTGTAATGACCTCCCTTAAATCAGAGGCATATCGATCTGATCTTTCTCGTCACACTTGATAACAAAAAGACTGTTCTCAAAATAACATCTCTCAAAAGCGCCTTCATGATGGGCACTGACAGCAAGCAAGACTGTCAAATGATTAATGCATCTGTGCAGATGGCAGAGTAAGCAATTAGCAGCTGTATTCGATCCTAAAACTACCGCCTCTTGTTTGCAAAGTGCAGGATAAAACCAAAATGGAGGCCAGCTCCCTGATCAAAATCAATATTTGCTCTCCACTTTACTGAATAAAATCCACACTGTCCTAAATAACAGGCAAATGCTACATACACACTAAGTGATGGTGTTCAACTGGGAATTCATTTAGGTAGGAACTCAATTAGTAAGCAAAAGCTCCATTAGATCCCGTGGGTGCCTCCATATCTGCATAAAGGGGGAAATAACCCCCCACCCAAACACTTTAATCTATAAAAAGGAATTGCAGACTAGAGAATTTGGGGCATTTCTGGCCTTAAGCACAGGAAAAATGTTGCTGTGTGTCCAGAGGAGGAGGATGCTCAAATTTCTTGTAAGCTCAGCAGTTGTCAAAACGACCTTATTTCAATCTCCAAGAGTGGAGCTGGGAATAGGGGACGGGGGAAGCACATTAATAGACTTCTGGCCCCATTAGCAATACATACCAGTGAAAAAGGTCATTACTGGTCTGATTTGTTCACACTTGTATATTATCCTACCTCCACAGGGCTCAGAATAAGTATGTCAGGTATGGATTTAACTCATTTTATCCTCACAACCACCCGGTAAAGTAAGAAAACTTTGCCCAAGGCCAGTCAATAGGTTTCATGACTAGATAAGGATCAGAACTTAGTAAGTACATGGATGGCAAACCACCAAGGTAGTCCAGGGTTGCTATGCAGAGGCAAGCAACTGCAAACCGCCTCTGAACGTCTCTTGCCTTGAAAACCCTACAGGGTCACCATAAGTCAGTTGTAACTTGACAGCACTGTCCACCTCTTCAGTACTTTACACATTGGGTTGGATCCTACAGGTCCCTTCTGTTAATGGTGAAGCCTTCATCCTGCAACTTGCATCAGAAGAAGGTGCCGCTATTAGGCAGAACATATCTCTGCAGTCCCATCCATAGCATGGAAATTAAGTCATGCCAGGGTCAACATCAGAGGCAAACCATAGCTCGGGAGTAGAACATGTATGCCTCACATACAGGAAGTCCCTAGTCCAATCTCTGGAATCTCCAGCAGGGATAGACTGGCCCTTTTACTTGCAGGGAAATTTCCCAGTGGGCTGCTGCCCTGGAGATGGCCGGGAGCAAGCAGAGCCTCAGCAACTCTGCCAATGCCTCAGGGGCTACTTGGCGAAAATCCTTCAGAAGCAATGAAAATCCATGTCAGCTCAGCAATTGTCTCTTTCTCCACCACTGCGCAGCGCTGGCTTGAAGCACTGATGGGTACAGTTGCCAACCTCCAGGCAATAGCTGGAGATCTCCTGCTATTACAACTGATCTCCAGCCAATAGAGATCAGTTCACCTGGAGAAAATGGCCGCTTTGGCAATTGGACACTATGGCATTGAAGTCCCTCCCCAAACCCCGCCCTCCTCAGGCTCTGCCCCAAAAGCCTCCCGCTGGTGGCAAAGAGGGACCTGGCAACCCTACTAACGGGGCTGCTGAGCTTGACTTGCTACTGGCCATTTTCATTTCCCACCCCAGTCCCCATCTCCAGTTAGGGTTCTCAGCTAGCAGGATTTGCAAAGATCTCTGTTTGAGTCCTTGTAATAGCGACTGCCAGTCCGAATAGATCATACTGGGCTAGCTGGATCAATACTCTGACTCTGTTTAATAGTCTGGCTCCATCCCTTAAATACTTCAAGGAACAAATTCCATATAAGTGTGCTTTTAACACCACTGCTTTGTTTCATTGTAGACATTGTACAAAAGGCCCATCCACAATATTTTTTGCTGAAATGAGAACACACATGATCTGCATTTTTAATCCCCTCCAAAAAGCACATCTGGCATGAAGCTGCCCTCGACATAGGAAGGCTATACCTTCCAGCATTTTCTGGAGACTGCTCCTCATGACGTGGATATTCTCAATGCCAATGAACTGAAACTTGATGTTGGAGTAATTGTCTTCATTCTCGTAGCCCTTCCCGGCTGCTCTGTTTGCCATTGCGTTGAGCTGCAAACGTAGAAAAAGAGAAAGCTTACAGCCTCAGAACAGACGATGCTCACACTTTTACTGCAGAGAGAAAATTAATTATGTGCACCCTCCAAAGCATCCGTTTTCTCCAAGGGAAATGATCTCTGTAGTCTGGAGATGAGCTGTAATTCCAAGGGATCCACAGGTCCCACCTGGAGGCTGGCATCCCTACATTGACAACCCTAGGTACGATATTGAGGCCCAACATTATGAAAAGGAAGAAATAGCTCTAGCTCTCAAAGTGAGAGGAAACATGTGCTCCATCACCAAAGTGAAGGAAGCACAAAGCTTTCAAATATCTATAAACTATAAAACTCTGTGTAAGAGGTTTTTTCTTGCTCTAAAGCTTGGCACTGGCTTTTCAGTCTTGTGAAAGGGCCAATTCGTGGCAGGGATTAAATACAACAAATAAAAGCGGTGTTCTTCTTACTTATGTTGCTTGTGTGCTGTTATCCAATTCTGCCTTCAACTAGACAGTGCATCCAGCAGATGGCACAATCTCTTTGCAGCATCACAGTATACATTAATGTGCTGATCTGCTTTCGGAGGTTGAATTTTTGATGGCCTTAGTTGTTTGCTAAGAGGTACCGAGTGAGTAAATTAGTAATGGACACTTTTAAGAAAATGGGAGAGCTCAGAAAGAGACAAACTGCTCTAGGCATGAAACAACAGGAACTAATAAAGTAACAATTTCTAATAAACATCAGAGATAGAAATGCACTACTGCCAATCTAAAATTTGACATATCATTCACAGGTGTGGGAGCTGCTGAATTCCTCCCAAAGCAGAATTTTAGTGGTAAACTTGTGGTTCTGCACATAAGTAATGGGAAACAAAACCAGACTCTGATGGGTTCTATTGCAAGTTTGGAAGGTTTCCCTGATGTTGCACAACATGCTATTGACAGGTCTCCCCCTGACCACCGTCGGAGGATGGGAGTGGGGGTAGGGTTGTCAGATCCAGGTTGGGAAACTCCTGGAGGTTTGGGGATGGAGCTTGGGGAGGACAGGGACCTCAGTGGAGTAGAATGCTTTAAGAGGGGAGTGGACATGTTCATGGAGGAGAGGAATATTCATGGCTACTAGTAAAAATGGATACTAGTCATGATGCATACCTATTCCCTCCAGGATCAGAGGAGCATGCCCACTATATTAGGTGGTTTGGAACACAGGCAGGATGGTGCTGCTGCACTCATCTTGTTAGTGGCTTCCTAGAGGCACCTGGTTGGCCACTGTGTGAACAGACTGCTGGACTCGATGGACCTTGGTCTGATCCAGCATGGCTTTTCTTATGTTCTTATGTAATGCCCTAGAAGCCACCCTCCAAAGCAGCCATTTTCTCCAGGGGGACTGATCTCTGTTGTCTAGAGAGGAGCTGTTATCCCGAGGGATCCCCAGGTCCCACCTGAAGGTTGGCATCCCTATGCTGTTCACACACACAGGCCTCTTGAACTGGTATGGAGTATCGCCCTCTTTGCAGTGTATACACCACCCAGAAGACCTCTGTGCCTCTGCTGTGTACCCTAGAACATCAGAGAAGTGTCTGGAGGTTCCCGCAAGTATAACGTAAGTGCTTACCAGTATTTTACTTTGCCCTGGGGGTGGGGGGAAGGTATTACATAATGCATTCTAAATCCATGGGGCAGGCAGGGAAATGAACAACAACACTTTCCTCTGTTATTCAGATTCCTTTCACAAACCGGCAATATACATTATATGAAGGGGGAGAAGAGAGAAAATTATCCACCAAGTGAACAACCCAACCATCTGCTAGTCCTCAGATGTTAGTGAAATATGGAAATGATGTTTGCATTGGAACAACATGTTCTTTTAGGACACACATTACAGCACATACCCATAACAGGAGATAAATATTCTGTTGAATTCTAAACTCCTCTTTTGTGTTAAATTGTGAGGGTTCTTACAGGTCTAAATCAAAACCTCCTTAAAAAGTCCAGAGGGACTTCTATGTAAGGGCCAAATTTAGACTTAACAAGGGTATCCACATGTATTTATTCACATATTCACTCCCCTCTTCATATGTAAAACACAGTTTGAAAATCTTTTATTTTTGTTTTAAATGCCGCAAACTGGTAAGGGGAGGTAAACTTTACCGCTTCCTCTGCCTTACCTCACAGCATTCTGTTACTTAAAGCATTTTTCCTTTAAGCCAATATTAGGATGGGAGAAAAAAGCTTCAAAAAGCAGAGCTGGAGGAGATTTTTACATATACTGTAGACTGCCAAAAAGACCAATAAGTGGTCTCTAGATCAAATCAAGGCCGGATTCTTCCTAGAAGCTAAAATGACTAAACTGAGGCTAGTGTACATTGGTCACGTCATGAGAAAACAAGAGTCACTGGGAAAGACAATCATGCTAGGAAAAGTTGAAGGCGGCAGGAAAAGAGTAAGACCCAACATGAGATGGATTGACTCAGTCAAGGAAGCCACGGCCCTCTCTTTGCAAGACCTGAGCAAGGCTGTTAGCAATAGGACACTTTGGAGTTAAATAATTCATAGGTTTGCCATAAGTTGGAAACAACCTGATACTTAACCCACACGCACATACACACATACCATCCACTCAAAGAAAGTTGGAGAAAAACCCCAGCAGAAACATGAAGGAGCTGGCTATCCATAAAACAACTTAGCACCTAAGTCCATTCCTTGCTTCCTGCATTGCTTCAAAAGGTTGCATCTGCTTCTGTGCAACACAGATCTATCTTTCAAATGTTAGCAAAGCAAAAGTGACTATGGAAAAAGCCCAGAAACTACCAAATTGTAAGTTTTCTGACTCCTTGTGATCTTAATGCCCTAGTGTTAAGTAATGTAGAGAAGAAGGAGGAGGAGGAGGGTTGGTTTTTATATGCTGACTTTATCTAAGGAAAGGATCAAACTTAAGGAAGAATCACTTAAGGAAGAATCAAACCGGCTTACAATCACCTTCCCTTCCCCGCCCCACAACAGACACCCTATGAGGGAGGTGGTGCGGAGAGTGTGTGACTAGCCCAAGGTCACTCAGCTGGCTTCATACCGGTATGTAGGAGTGGGGAAACAAATCCAGTTCACCAGAGTAGCCTCCACTGCTCATGTGGAGGAGTGGGGAATCAAACCCGGTTCTCCAGATCAGAGTCCACTGCTCCAAACCACCACTCTTAACCACTACACCACACTGGCTCTCTAAAATGTAATGCAAATGTAATCTTAAGGACACTAATCAGAATTTCCATTTTTACTGCTCCACTAACAAAAAACACTAAAAAAACCAGTATTTCCACCTGCTGAGATTTTAAGAAGTAATCACACTAGGCATTTCAATACAATTTTGTATGGTCCAATTCAGTCTGACATCTTCTTACAGGTACCTTGTTATTTGCCCACGCTCAGTGTTAATAAATTGCACAACAGCATACAAATCCTCTTACTTTGGGTCGTGTATCGACAACATATATGAAATCACTTCCTGGATTGGCCTTCCTGATGGACTGCAGCATCTGCTCATCCTCAAGGCATCGAGCGCTGAAACCTGACAGAGGCTGGCTGCTCCTGCATATGGAAGCCTGTGTGGAAAGAGAGAGAGAGAGAGAGAGAGAGAGAGAGAGAGAACACGAACTATTTAGAGTAATTATCTGGAATGCCCAAATGGCATTTCCCATTCGTAATACCGACACTGATGTTTACCACTTGAAAAGTAACACTCAAACTAGATTAAGGCTAAACCCAGAAACAAAATATGGCTACCTGAAGGTTCATATCTAGCCTCCAACGTAAAACCTCGTTCTCAAAGAAGTACCCTTCATGCTTCTCAGTTACTTTCCCCTAGACGAGTTTTTACAGCATCCTGGTTTGTGTGGGGACGACCAGGGGACGGCGTCTAAGTAGGGTTGCCAGCTCTGGGTTGGGAAATACCTGGAGGTTTTTGGAGCGGAGTCTGAGGACGACAGGGTTTGGGGAGGGGAGGGACTTCGATGCCATAGAGTCCAATTGCCAAAGTGGCCATTTTTTCCAGGTGAACTGATCTCTACTGGCTGGAGATCAGTTGTAACAGCAGATCTCCAGCTAGTGCCTGGAGGTTGGCAACCCTATCTCTCACTATTGCATGCTGTACCTTAGTTGGTGGTAATGGCCATTGTACTATATGACTAGTGAAATCTAACTTTGCAAGTTTTAATAATAGCCATGGGAAATACCTCCAGTTATCATATATCAGTTAACCTTAATCATTTGTACTTCTAAAACAATATTTTAAAATGAGACAAACATTAATTCATCCAAAATTCAATTCCACACTTACATTATTGTTCTTGTAGAAGTAGGAAAGTGCGGGGAAACGCCTCCTGCTCCGGAATTTAGAGCTTCCCACAATGATATGGGCAGTGGCAGATTTGGGCACATACACTTCTGTGGGGTATGAGTCACACACCTGTCCAAAAGCAAAAACACAACAGAATGTCTTACCTGAGGCACTGCTTTAACAAACCAACTATATTTTAGGGCACCCTCTATGGTACCCGCCAGCACTTCTCCTAGCACCCACCAAGTGCTTTCAGAATTTTTTAAAAATGTTACTTTGCCAGCAGCAGCCATCACACTACAAGGATCTTGACTGCATCAGTGAAGGTAAGGTGCAGCAGCCATTTTATGGCTTGCTCCCCCTCCTGCAGCTGCTATTTTGTGGCAGCCTTTTTGCGGCTGTGCCCACCATGCTGTGTCAGGATTTCAACAGATTCCACAAGCTCAAAAAGGCTGGGGACCTCTGCTCTAATGGATTATTAATGGATTGTTTCAAAGCACTGCTCATGTTATCCATATACATTCTCAGAAAGGCAGAATTGAAAACAGATAGGTAGGCTCCTTACGAAACTGGATATTATTCCTTGCTCAAGAGTTAAGAAGAGAATGTGGCCACCTTCTAAAATTGCCATATCTCCTCCTTGCATATTCCCAATTAAGTTCAGTTAAAGAAGAAACACAACATACCAACATCATGCTCAGAAATTATCTTTATCCACTGCTTCCAGCAAGTGGCAGAATGAAACTTCTTTAACTACACATCAGTTATGAGGGACAAGACTTAGAACAACATACTCTGTAATACAGTTCCTCAACCCTGTAGAGTATGTATGCACTTTTGGAATTTTGAAAAAGGGTACCAGGTACCACCACAAAATAGCTGCCATGGGAAGCAAGACTAGTCACCAAATGGCTGTCACTGAGGTCAATCGCAAAACATTGGGAGATTTCAAGACTGGCATCTTCCTATGATGTGTGTGGCTATTTCCAAATGGGTGCTCCCAGGAGACCCAAAGCTGATGCCTCTGGGGGTCTTCTGAAGTTCCTCCAGTTCCAATGAGGTGGATGAAAGCCAGGATTAGCTCTTCATTTTGCAGGAGAACTAAATGGGTACCAGGAACCACATCAGTGGGACCCCTGGTGCCTACAGGTGCCACGTTGGGGATCACTGCTGTAACATGTTAATTTCCCCACAGACCACCCCTTCAACAGCAGTGACTCACTCGGTAATCTCTGTTGACATCACTGATCTGCCAATAATTATTTGGGACACCCATCCGATGATATTCTTCTTTTAGGCTGATCAGCTCCCAGCCTTGTTCTCGCTCTTCTTTATTTAATTTTGGGTTGAAGGAAAAACAGTACAATTCTTCGTATTTCACTGAGGGTAAACAAAAGGAGACCATTTATCTATTTGAATTGTTATTATTGCACCACAAAACATCAACTTTACGTTGCTTAGTTATGCTGTCATTTTTTATTCCAGATTATAAAAATTGAGTTTGTAATGTCTTGGAATGACCGCCTTCGAGAATAAGAAAGATCATCTTCAGATTTCAAACAAACTCAGTAATCTGTCCGTACAATTTATGACCAAATTCTCTGGAAAGCCACAGTTTGAGATGTTTGAGATTACTTGGGGCTGTCACAAACATTTCCTGGAGAGGAAGCCTTCCAAGGGATGGTGCTGTGTACACAATGTTAGGATTCATGCTACTTTCTCCTGTGCTTATTTGCTTAAGTGATATGAAGCAATCTGGAAGCACCTTCGTCTGGTCTTACTGTGCCTGTGACGGTGGTCTCCTTCTGACACTATGTGGCCTAATCTGTGGCAGGAAAGTCCCACGAAAATTCATCTTGGTAAATAACAACACCATCCAAAATAATTGCTCTCGTCTTCATTATTAGATAACACCAGCATTCACAGCATCATGGAATATTTTACCATAGGTAACTAATTCTTCGTATTTCACTGAGGGTAAAAAAAGGAGACAATTTATCTATTTGAATTGTTATTATTGCACGGATGAGCCCCGTGGGGCAGAGTGGTAATGCTGCAGTACTGCAGTCCAAAGCTTTGCTCACGACCTGAGAGTTCGATCCCGACGGAAGTTGGTTTCAGGTAGCCGGCTCAAGGTGGACTCAGCCTTCCATCCTTCCGAGGTCGGTCAAATGAGGACCCAGCTTGCTGGGGGTAAAGGGAAGATGACTGGGGAAGTCACTGGCAAACCACCCCGTAAACAAAGTCTGCCTAGGAAACGTCAGGATGTGACGTCACCCCATGGGTCAGGAATGACTCGGTGCTTGCACAGGGGACCTTTACCTTTACCTTAACTAATTAGTATTTATTTTAAACATTTCTGAATTGCCTTTCTACTCACAATAAGCACTCGAGATGATGTGCAACCTGCTTAAAAAGAACAGTCAAAAACTAGTACAACAGATTCCTGGAGGGAAAAAATGGTTTTATTTATTTAAAACATATATACTTCACCTCTCAACCAAATAAGCTCTTGGGGTAGTTTGCTTACAAAATGGAGGGGGGGCGGGGGGGCTAAAATACAACAACAAATCACAATAAACTCACTCAAAAATAAAATAAAAACAAAAACAATAAAGCCAGCAAGAAATCTAGAAGAATCTTCAAAAATAGCTATTTAAAACAGTAATATAAAAGCACAGCAATTCATTGAAAGGTGGAGATTTTTAAAAAAACCCAAATAAATAGTCAATAATAAATAGTCATATACAAGTCATGGGGCTGCCAACTGCCAGGTAGTAGCAGGAGATCTCCTGCTAATTCAACTGATCTCCAGCTGATAGAGATCAGACCACCTGGAGAAAAATGGCCGCTTTGGCAATTGGACTCTATGGCATTGAAGTCCCTCCCCTCCCCAGACCCCGCCCTCCTCAGGCTCCACCCCAAAAATCTCCTGCCGGTGGTGAAGAGGGACCTGGCAACCCTAACAAGTCAAGTACAAGACATTCCAGCCAGTAATCGGGGAGGGGGTAAAAAAGCACACACTCAACTGTGAAAGCCTGGTGTTCAAAATGCTGATGGTTAGGGTTGCCAGGTCCCTCTTTGCCACCGGTAGGAGGTTTTGGGGTGGAGCTTGAGGAGGGCGGGGTTTAGGGAGAGGAGGGACTTCAATGCCGTAGCGTCCAATTGCCAAAGTGGCCCTGTTCTCCAGGTGAACTGATCTCTATCGTCTGGAGAACAGCTGTAATAGCAGATCTCCAGCCACCATCTGGAGGTTGGCAACCCGATGGTTCATTGCAAAGCAAAACACTGAGAGGAGAGGGTTTCATAGGTGGGCCAGCGCAACCAAAGGTTCACTTTTGCTAACTCTAAAAGTAGGTCTTGCCCAACTAACAGAGGTGCTGTACTTACATATTAATATCAATTTTAAAAATATTTGATTTCTGTATTGCTTGCACAGCAACTACATTGGGGAGTTAAGCTACTGCTGTGTTCTTTCCTTTCCCCCAAGAGAAGAAAGCAAGTAAATACCTCACATTCTGTTACAATGAAATAGGGGGTGGGGGGAGAAGCCAACTATTTTTGCCCAGGAGGACTGAATTGCTACACCAGAACAGTTTCAGCTGCGTCTTTCTGGCCTCCCAGAGAAAATGAGTTAATAAATTACAGCTGAATGTTTCAGCGGTAAGCTAACACTGAAGTACCATTGGATAACTATGAACCCTACAGCAATGGAGGCCTATCCAGAACTAAACCACAGGCAATCTGCCAGTGTAAACTCAGTTTTGGTCATTCCAGTTCCATAACAGTAGCAAAATGTTCTTTGGATTCTCTGTGCATTTTGTAATCAGTTACAAAATGTTTGCCCTGGTGCATAGGAGCAAAAGTCCTGCTCCATGATAAATCCCAGTTCGCTGCAGCTTGGTATCAGAAGGCCTTCATGCCCCATCTTCTCTACAGTTGTATGAATGTATGCCCCGTGTCATGACTGAAGAGTGCACATTTTAGGGAGCAATCTCAAGCAGGTCAACTCAGAAGTAAGTCCCATTTTATTCAGTGGGCTTATTCCCAGGAAAGCATTCTTGGGATCGCATCCAAGAAGACAAACTAAATGTCATTATCTCAACGTATAGAAAGCTGTGTGTGATTCCAGCCCCTTAGGACAGTGGCTCATAGCTTACTATTCCAATCAGCCAAGTTTGAAACTTTCCTCCAACCCAAGCAGACTGACTAGAAGATGTTCCTCTCAGAGAAGAAGCTCTTCCACAGAAGGAGGAACAGTTGAGCCATGGAAAGGCTTCAGAGACTAGGCTGATCAGAGTAACAGGATACAAACCTGTAATACCATACATGTCCATAAATACAACTCAAGAACAAGATAGCAATACAATATTTCAAAAACTGTGCTGCTGCCGCAGCTGCACCAGCACCCATACATGGTGCTGCTGCGCTGCTCCCCAGTACTGCCATAAGTGCCTCTTACGCTGGCTCAAGTGGCATTTATGCCAGCACCAGGGTCACACAACCTCCTCACAACTTTTGCCCCCCCCTTTGGATTGCGATGTAAGACTCAACACTAGGGTTGCCAACCTCCAGGTAATAGCTGCAGATCTCCTGCTATTACGACTGATCTCCAGCCAATAGAGATCCGTTCACCTGGAGAAAATGGCAGCTTTGGCAATTGGACTCTATGGCATTGAAGTCCCTCCCCTCCCCAAACCCCGCCCTCCTCAGGCTCCACCCCAGTGGTGAAGAGGGACCCGGCAACCCTACTCAACACTAAACCACAACTGTTTAATTAACCACAAGTTAAATGCAACACAGGCTCAACAATACAGAGCTAAGGTAGTTTGACCTGAAGACACTTTGTTCATAGGTAAGAGCAAAAGAGAAAGCATCTCAGGCTGTACCTATGGGCCATCACCAAAGAGGAGCTGCACCCTTCATTCAGACAATTTAGCTTCTCTTCATGCAGAAGTGTGACTTACATTTTTTTAATTAATTTTTTTTATTTAGATTTTGTTTACATTTTTAAAGGTACACAAAGCTTATTTTATGCCCGTTATTCACTGGTGCCTGCCCATAAGGTTCATCTATTGCTATCTTCCATATTCATTTCTTGTTTCATTTTTTCAGCAACAAAAAAAAAACTATCTAATTAACATTTTATAACCTATGCTTTTGGAATAAGAACAAAGTAAGCAACTAGAAGGGTACATTTGTGAAACTGTATCCGATATGCAAATTTTGATTTCACTTTCTGGTACAGAAGATGTACAGATTTGGTCTTTGCCTCTGGCTCTTATGAGAAGCGATGTACAGTGTCACTCCCTCACCAGCTAAGGAGATACACACACTTGTTAGGTGAGAAACTACATGTGCAAACTGCATGTGTGTTCCAACTGCAAACTGAAATGCCTATCTAGACATGGATGCTTTGTAGCTTCTCGGCACTGTTTTTCATATAATGTGCGTTTAAGTACACATTCAAATGCACATCTCTACCCACCTTCTGGTGCAATCCTTTTTTCAAATATAAATAGAGCAGGATTGGGGGATCTAAGTGGAGGAGGAGGAGAAGGAGAAGAGTTGGTTTTTATATGCCGAATTTCTCTACCACTTAAGGAAGAATCAAACCAGCTTACAATCACCTTTCCTTCCCCTCCCCACAACAGACACCCTGTGAGGTGGGTGGGGCTGAGAGAGTGTGACTAGCCCAAGATCACCAAGCTGGTTTCATGGGAGCAGTGGGGAAACAAACCCAGTTCACCAGATTAACCTCCGCCGCTCATTTGGAGGAGTGGGGAATCAAACCCAGTTCTCCAGATCAGACTCCACCGCTCCAAACCACTGCTTTTAACCACCACACACATAATTTGTAGTATACTAAAAATGGAGAGGAAATTAAGGGAATGTTACTCAGAGTATCGTACATTTTAAGAATATTAAATTGCAAACATACAAGGAGATGGTTTGAGTACTGCTTGAGATTTCTGGAGCTCAGGCTCCAGAATGTATTCTGTTTATTGTCATGGAATATATTTATGTACACTGAGCCCTGGTCTATGTTTCATTTGCTTATGGACAATTGTTATGTTTAACTTGGAAAAAAATTAAATAGATCTGGCTAGAATTATGACATTTACTTGCTCGCCAGTTTCCAAAACATGCATTAAACTCATCCATTATACCTGCTCACATCACCGGTTGGAAGCACTCACCAGTAGATCAAATTAGAACAAATATGTTCTAACTGCAGCTTAAGTTTTATCATATCAACTACTAAGAACAACCTACAAAAGATTCTTCCGATTCAGGACCAACTGGGGCAGGGAGGAAGCAGGAGGGCAATTTGACTCAAGGAGGGGCTCAAACTTAACTCCTGTTAATTTTTTGGCATTTGAAAAGTTTTGCAATATTTTTATGCACACCAACAATTGTCTTTTACAATTTTTTTATCATGGTTAGGGTCTCAAACAAAATGAAAAGCCTTGATGGATGACTGATGAAACGCTTAAAATTGCTAAAGATTGATGAGAAGCAAAAGTAAAAGGTGACCAGAAATTGAATGAAAAGTCTAAATGCCACGTTCCAGTGACTTAGACGTAGATGCAAAGAAAACTACTAAAATGTAAAGAAATAGAAGAGGACAACATTTTCCATTCCATTTCATAAACCTTTAATGGCATAGAGAAGAGGACAACAAAAAAAGGAAGAACAGGAGATCTGTTTCAAAAGATCCAAGAAGTCAAAGGGAAATTTAAAGCATGGTTAGGCATGCTGAAAGATCAACATGGAAATACATTAACTGAACAGGTCAAAAGAAAGAAAAGATGGAAACAATACACTGAAGAACCATAGAGAAGAGATGAAAGGATGACAGATTCCTTCCAAGAAGAATCTTTTGAAGAAGAACCTGCAGTTTTAGATAAATTGGCCACTAGTGCATCTCCTGAACTGCCATTGCATACCTGGGCGTGCCAGACGTACTAGAGATATGTAAACATCATGACAGTCCCTTTCTTGAGGCATGATAAACTGAATGTTTTGGAAGTTCTTGCAGCGAATCAGCAAAGGGCAACCAGTAGCAGTTGTAGCTTGCTTCTCAATAGAGGAGATTTGACTGTGAAGAACCTGAAAAGGGAAAACAAAGTATGCAGCTGAACAGCAAGAAAGAATATGCTGCACTATAATTCAATCCACCTGTACTATGTGTACCATGGGATGTAATGTTCAATGAGATACAGAGGGAATAAAGCATCATTACAATGCATCTGGTTTATTACTGAAGAAGAAGAAAGAGTTGGTTTTTAAAAGCCGACTTTCTCTACCGCTTAAGAAAGAATCAAACCAGCTTACAATCACATTCCCCAACAGACACTCTGTGAGGTAGGTGGGGCTGAGAGAGCTGTGACTAGCCCAAGGTCACCCAGCTGGCTTCATGTGTAGGAGTGGGGAAATCAACCTGGTTCACCAGATTGGTGTCCACTGCTCATGTGGAGGAGTGGGGAATCAAACCCGGTTCTCCAGATCAGAGTTCACCGCTCCAAACCACCGCTCTTAACCACTACACCACGCTGGCTAATGACAGCTCAGTCCTGAGTCATAGTTGCAGTGAGTTGCCTTTAAAGTTCTTCATAATGGTGAACTGTACTACACGTTCACTCCCTTTTCACAAAGCACATTGATGTTCAAGTTCTTTCCAGGGTAGTAAGCTTTGACACAGGGTGTGATTTTCATGCAGAGGCAATTTCAGATAGAATTCCAGGCATTCTGGTTTCAATTTTTATGAGCATATTCTAAACATGCCCTCCTGAAGCAACCTGTACGCTTTCAAGGTGAAAAAGCTGCAGAATTAACTAGGGCTAGAGTGATTGTCTGAATGAGAGACACTCGACTGTACATCAAACCAGAATCTGGAAACCATGGTTTGAAGTTGGTTTATTAACTATTGGGGCTTACTCCCAGGGAAATATTCTTAGAATTGCAAACTAAGAAACCCAGTGAGAGCTGTTAGCCCTCCTCTTGGCTTCACATACTGAGACATCATAAGACTATCAAATGTTCCAAGCCATGGTGACTAAAGGAAACCTCCATTTTCATGGTAAGCCACTGAATACCAGTGCTAGAAGGCACTATCAGGGGTAGGTCTTGAGTTTTATGCCCTGCTCATTGGTCCTTCAGGTCAAGTGACTGACCACTGTGTATAACAGCATGTTCGACTGGATGGACCACTGCTCTGATCCAGCAGGGCTCTTCTTATGTGGTCAGATGTTTTTCTTTTGATTTCAAGAGATATTTAACCTGTTAATGGGTTTCATACAAGCATCTGAACTTGGTTTCCCACTCCAAAATCTATCTAATAAGGGGCGTATATACTGTTTATAATCGTTCAGTCCAGAAAGTATAAATATGACCCACAAATTCAATTGCCCTGTTCCAGCAACTCTTTTACCCGGGAGCTCTTACACATAAGCAAAACCACGTCTCTCTCCCTAACACTTTCTGCCTTTTTTAATATCAATGAAGGGTAACATTCTGAGCAAAGGGATTCATACAAAAAAGCTGCCCCAAACCCTGGTAAAGAATAGGGACACTGGACCTATCCCAATAATTTCTTTAGCCAAGACTGAAGAATACTTTATAAGGTATAAAAATAAATCAGATGTATGTCATTAATATGTAAGTTGTCATACCCATGTCTCTTTACGAGTGTCAGATTCATTTTCCACAAAGATGACGTGAGTAGCTGTTAGATAAAGGGTTCCTAATGCCGCCCTTTTGGAAGATGTTCCATCAATTAAGCGGACATTTTCCACCTAAAAAAGAGGGAGATGATACAACCACAACGGTTATTCCTTTTCTTTAAAAAATGTTTTTCTAGTAACAAAATTTTAACGTGATTTAAGTTAAATACGTACATAATAATTTGACCATGCTAAGTTTTTGTCTGCTGCTTCATTCAAAACTTGCGAAATATCATCTGACAGACAAGAGCCATAGTTTTGCCCTATCAGTGGTGTCTGCAGCTGATTGGATGAAGGGTAATCCACAAACCATGGATCACACCAAATGGCAGATGCACTCATATTAATGTATACTGATCTTTGGTTAAAGAAATAAACATATCAATGCCACGACACACCATATCCACACTAGCTACTATCACATCTTAGATACAAATACATTTCATCACAAGAGACAAACTAGCTGGTAAAATAGCTTATTTCACAAAGGATGATCATATTACAAGGGGATTTGACAGATTCATGGTTTATCAATTACTACTAGCCACAGTGAAGGAAACCACCACATTTAAAGGCAGTAAACCTCTGTATACCGGTACTAGGAGACAACATCTGGAGAGGGTCTTGGCCACTATGCCATTTCTTGGCCCTCCAGGTCAACTGGTTGGCCGGTGCATGAAACTATACTGGACTATATGGAACACTTGGTCTGATCCAGCAGGGTTCTTTTTTTGTAGGGTTTCCTGGAGAAAAAATATCCTGTCCCTTTAATAGCATCTTAATGGGATATCAGTCACCAGGTTAGGGTTGCCAGTTCTGGGTTGGAAAATACCTGGAGATTTTTGGGGCGGAGCCTGAGGGGGCGGGGTTTGGGGAGAGGAGGGACTTCAATGCCAAAGCGGCCATTTTCTCCAGGTGAACTGATCTCTGTCAGCTGGAGATCAGTTGTAATAGCAGGAGATCTCCAGCTAGTACCTGGAGATTGGCAACCCTACACCAGGTGGTGTCATTCGCTTCCATGCCATTAAAAGCTTTAGGAGTCCATTTCCATATATTAAGCCTCTATTAACAAGAGAGGACATTTTTTTCTCCAGGCCTTTTCTTATGTTATTACACTTTTAAAAGCTTCTTCACATCCTCAAGGAAGGTGGGGATTCGAACAAACTAAAGCTGTCTTTTTGCCAAGCTAAACAAATAGCTGTTTGGAGAGTTTCTATGAGTTCAGATTGGCTTTGTTTTCGCCAGATTCTCATGCCTGTATTCAAGCATGTCACTGCCCTGATCTGCACTGAGAACAATTTTTTTACAAATGAGTTAAGATGAGAACCTCGGGACTTGACCCAGTTTAAATACACATACACTCACACACAAAACCATGAATCATGGGTTTCTTGGCTAGTTCTTATAGGGCCTATGTCAAGCTCTGGCTGCACAAGCAGAAAGCTTTTTTTTTTTTTAAGAAACATTTTCTAACCAATTTGGCCTCTGGGAAATACTTTTATGTATCTCACAGCATTCCCAGTGGAGAAAAGAGCCGTGCTAGGTCAGCTCCAAAATCACCCTTAAGGCTTCTTGCCAGGTCACCAAAGTACTTTAGGCCAAGAGGATCTACTGAAAAGCAGATTTTTGTGCCAGAGAATACATTCAAAAGTGGCAACCTAGTTAGACATACAAATCACAATACCCAGGTCTGGGCCTGGTATGGAGGGAGTGGACAGGGAGAAACTTTTCTTCCTCTCTCATAATACTAGAATGCGGGGTCATCTGCTGAAGCTGGAGGGTGACAGATTCAAAACATTTCTTCACACAACACACAGTTAAATTGTGGAACTCCCTGCCCTAGGATGTGGTGATGGCTGCCAACTTGAAAGGCTTTAAGAGGGGAGTGGACATGTTCAGGGAGGAGAGGGCTATCCATGGCTACTAGTCAAAATGGATACTACTCATGCCGCATATCTATACTCTCCAGGATTAAAGGAGCATGCCTATTCTATTAGTGCTTTGGAACACAGGCAAGATAAGGCTGCCGCAGTTGTCTTGCTTGTGGGCTTCCTAGAGTTACCTGGTTGGCCACTGTGTGAACAGACTGCTGGACCTGATAGACCTTGGTCTGATCCAGCATGGCCTTTCTTATGTTCTTATGCCTCTTTAGCTGGAAACTGAAGTTGATTTACATTTACCATATGGGCTTCCGTTGATCAATTAAAATAATTTACATATTATGAAACCTTAATATAGATACTTTTTGAGATGTTGATAGAAGATCGCTCAGAATGTAACAAAAAAATCTAAAAGATGGACTTTCAGTCTTACAATAAGCAACTGTTTGTTTTACTCTGTGTTGCAGTAGTGACTTGACGGCACTTACCACACGCACACACAAGTAGCACACCAGAACGAAAATAGCCATAAACCCATAAAAGTGTGCTCCAATTTAACCTACAGCTGCTCCAATTTAAATGTATCCAAGCAATTAAAATTTCTCTCACTGATTAGTCACCTAAAAATTTAGTTGATTAGCCTGTCAATGAAATCTTGAACCCCAATGCTATATTAATCACATAAAAAGAGAGAATGAGAAACACACAACAATCCATAGGAAGGTGACCTAAAACACTGACTAGAGACAAGCCTAGTGTACCAAGAACTGCCACACAAGAAAAGGTAACTCAACACACAGGATTTCATATGGTCAGTAATAGTTGTATGAATATACCATAAGTAGACTTTAGCAGTTATAATTTTATCAGCCTTAGTTGGATTGAGCTGATTATGAGCAATTAGATCATGTAACAAACAGAATGATGATATAATCTGGAGAATCATGACCAGTTTGGTTTCCTCCTGATGCCCTCATGGCCAAGGAATCTACAGGTATGATTCCTTGTTCTGGAAATCTTGATGAATGCTCAGACAATCCATTCCTGACAAATGGTAATCCTACAATTAAGAGTATCTTGATCTATCACACGTATCACATATCACACATATCAAGAGTAACTTGATATATCACACATATCATATATCTAAGTGTGTCCCATTTTATTCATTTCATGCCTGTGCCCCAGGATTGTGTTCTTAAGACAGCACCGATAATCACCCAAATGAAAATCTAGCATACATTTACTGTTCATGTCTGTCTGAGGGGCAACTTCATGTTCATTAAAAGCCAAATGCTTTGGATGGACTAATTTTGTAAGTTATTAAAATACACCAGATAGTTCTCATCTGAAAAACTGAGAACACGGTACTTTCTTACATACAGGGAATATAATGATATTAGAAATAATGAGATATCAGAGTTCACATTAATGAGCAGCAAGCCCCTCAGAGAGTGATAACCTGCCCAGTAAATTATCATGACAAAAGTATTTATTTAAAACTGTCCACCATGATTTATTTTTTTCCTAGTAATCTTGAACGTTGTAGTCTAAAAAAAACATAAAGAAAAACACAGCCAAGGAATTTACTGCAACCCCTCACATGGTATAATAAAGAGGACCCAACAATTCTATTTTAAACCCAGCATTGCTTAGAATGGGGATGGGGAGGCAAAAATAGAAGTTAAAGAGTATGCAAAATTGCAAACAGATGTTAGGCAGTGTTACTGGAAGAATAAACTTGAACACTGCCCTTCTGAACAAGTTAGCTGAGAGGTCATTTTTAAAAAAGCATGTCATCGTTGGGGAAACAATGGGCCAAATTCTTTACTTGGGCTAACTTCAGAACAGAGAGAGAAGGGCTGGGTAAAAATACGGCTACATTTGTATCTTGGTTAATCTTCCAACATATTATGTCTTTAAATACAGGTCTTGCTTATTAAAAGAGTTAGCAGCCTGATTAGCCCAGTTTGGCCAGAACTAGTCAGGGCTTGGCAGCTAAGCAGGGTTGACCCCAGTAGGTACTTGATGGGAGACTGCCAAGCAAGATATGGGTTGCTACACAGAGGAAGCCAATGGTAAACCACCTCACCTCATTGCATGCCTGGTACTCCCCATGGAAGGGGTCACCATGAGTCGGTTGTGACTGAACAGCATATTCTTGATATTAAAAGAATCAGCCATGATAATGGGTCTCCTTTCAAAATACTGAATGCCTACATTTTTTGTGACTTTCCTTCGTTTACACAACTACAGATTCCAGGTGGGTAGTAGTTATCTCTTTCTCTCAGAGGTCATAACAATATATTATACTTACAAAAGAGAAATACTCTTTTTCTTTCTTTCTTTTTTATTGAAGGGATACAGAAGGAAAATCTGAGGCTATCGTATTTTGGTCACGTCATGAGATGACAAGAGTCACTGGAAAAGACAGTCATGCTAGGAAAAGTTGAGGGCAGCAGGAAAAGAGGAAGACCCAACAAAAGATGGATTGACTCAATAAAGAAAGCCACAGCCTTCAATTTGCAAGATCTGAGCAAGGCTGTCAAAGATAGGACATTTTGGAGGACTTTCATTCATAGGGTCGCCATGAGTCGGAAGCGACTTGATGGCACTTAACACACACACACACACACACACACAGAAGGAAAAAGGGAGGGATGGGAAGAAAACCGTCTGATAAGTAAAAGCACTATTTTAAATTTAAAAGCTTAGTCGATATTTAAGCTATCATTTAACAAGCATTGACATTAGTCAAGTAAGTTTGCATTTATCTAAATGTATAGTTGTGTTACTTAGAGTATATATGTCAATCAAGTTGTCTACTTATGGATATAAGATGATTACCAATTCTCAATAAACAATTCATCGTAGAAATCACCTTTAGAATGATTCTAACAAAACATTTCATTAATCAGAGATATTTATCTAGATATCCGTTCTAATTTTTTAGCATGCATTGATCAGTCAACCTGCTGACAAAAGAGAAATACTCTTAATGAAAAAGGATACACATTCCAAATATTGTCGAAGGTTTTCACGGTCAGAGTTCATTGGTTCTTGTAGGTTATCCGGGCTGTGTGACCGTGGTCTTGGTATTTTCTTTCCTGACTTTTTGCTAGCAGCTGTGGCAGGCATCTTCAGAGGAGTAACACTGAAGGACAGTGTCTCTCAGTGTCAAGTGTGTAGGAAGAGTAATATATAGTCAGAAAGGGGTTGGGTTTGAGCTGAATCATTGCCCTGCAAAAAGTATCAAAGGTAATGTTCTAATCATTGTCCTGTAAGTATCAAGATAATGTGCTAATGAGGGTGTGGTATGTTAATTTGGAACCATTGTATCCTGAAGTTTACATCGGGACCACAAAACGCAGCATACAAACAAGAATAAAAGAACATGAAAGATACTGCAGACTTGGCCAACCTGAGAAATCAGCAGTGGCTGAACATGGACTGACACAAACAGGACACAGGGTCTTATTCCAAGACACTGAAAGACTGGACAATTCTACCATCTATTTTGTCAGATTGCACAGAGAAGCCATTGAAATTCATAATCATCAGCACAACTTTAACAGAAAAGAAGAGAGTTTAAGAATGAATAAGGCTTGGCTTCCTGTCCTGAAAACCTCCAGACTAACAAAGACTACAGTCCACAATAGCCATGCAGATTAGCTTTGGATTTCACACATTAACAGATCACTTCAGGATACAATGGTTCCATATTAACATACCACACCCTCATTAGCACATTATCTTGATACTTACAGGACAATGATTAGCACATTACCTTTGATATTTTTTGCAGGACAATGATTCAGCTCAAACCCAACCCCTTTCTGACTAAATATTACTCTTCCTACACACGACACTGAGAGACACTGTCCTTCAGTGTTACTCCTCTGAAGATGCCTGCCACAGCTGCTGGCGAAATGTCAGGAAAGAAAATACCAAGACCACGGTCTCACAGCCCGGATAACCTACAAGAACCAACGACACACATTCCGTTCTTCCTCATTCTAATTAATAACATTGACCACACAAAAAGAATTTGTGATTCCCTGATGAATACTGAGAACTATCATTGTGGAATATGCTATGCTAAATTCATCTCTCTGTCTGTCTCTCTCTGTGGCTCTTTCCATACATAACAGTGATTTTTGCTTCTCAGCCAACAAGAATAAAGTTCTGTTTTAATGTAATGTAGTCAGGACCTGCCCTGGGTTAGAATTAGAGAGGGACAGAACCTTTTGCTCCTCCAAGAAGGATCCCTCAACAAAGATCCTCCAATGCCTCACTCAGGGCTCCAAGTATGAGTCTAGAGGAGGGCAACAAAGATGGTGAGGGGTCTGGAGACCAAGTCCTATGAGGAAAAGTTGAAGCAGCTGGGTGTGTTTAGCCTGGAGAGGAGATGACTGAGAGGTGGTATGATAGCCATCTTCAAGTATTTGAAAGGCTGTCATATTGAGGGTGTACCAGAACCAACAAGTTGAAATTAAATCAAGAGATTTCAGCTAAACATTAGGAAGAACTTCCTGACAGAGTAGTTCCTCAGTGGAACAGGCTTCCTCGTGAGATGGTGGGCTCTACTTCTTTGGAAGTTTTTAAGTAGAGGCTAGATGGCCATCTGACAGCAATGCTGATTCGGTGAATTTAGGCAGATCATGAGAGGGAGGGCAAGAAGGGATGACTCAGTTCTTGGCTCTCATGGCCATTTCTTACATGCATGGGGTACTGCTGATCACCACTTTGGGGTCAGGAAGGAATTTTGCTCCAGGCCAGATTGGCCAGGAATCCTGGAGGGTTTTTTTGCCTTCCTCTGGGCATACAGCAGGGGTCACTGGGGGAGTGGAAGGGAAGGTAGCTTTGAATTTCCTGTGCTGTGCAGGGGGTTGGACGATGACTCTTGAGGTCCCTTCCAGCTCTATGCTTTTACATCAGGGTCCCAGAGGGGAGCTCCAACCCCAACATGCAGCAGAAGACTCTACCTAGGGTACCAATGGATATGAAGAAAAGGGAATCTCCCAGTTGGACCTTTCTGCCTGCACAACTCCCGTTGTCCTCTCTGAAAGCCCAAGAACAAAGAAGACATCTGGCCCAAGCAGATGCCTGGACCAGAAAGCATAGGGTGCACCTGGCAACCCAAGTAATCCCATCACCTAGCTCTACTCAGGATTGGGGCTCCCACTCAATAATTGGGAAGGGTGGGGCCACCTATAGGATTCATCCGTTGGTTCAGTATTCCATAAGATTGGCTAATGGTCAATCTGGGCAGATATACAACGGAGCAGGTTCTAGCTCTTCAAGACCACGATTGCCTACTTCTCCAGTTCCTGATTCTGTGGACAGCTCCTGCACTAATCTCAACAGCCAGCCCTTAAACTTTTGACTCCCTGGTCTAAGCAACAGTGTTGGATAGTGTGGAAACAGGGCACAAGGCACAACGGAGGGAGAATACAACAGACAGAACTTAACAGCCTGTACATCTTCACTGAAACAGAGATCTGCTTTTCACAAGCAGCTCATCCCCCGCACACATAAGAGGCCCTCATTTTAGGCAATCTGGAAAGGGCCCATGCATCTGAAAACGTTTTTCCCCCTTTAAACATGGTAACCACCACTTTTTAAAAGGGCCATTTGCCTTGTAGGATGTCTGCATCGGCCAGGCAATCAATCTCCCAGTCCAAATTCTCACCATGGTTTAAACAGTTTAAAAGGGATCATGTCAGAGCTTCATACCAGGTCAGTATTCTCTTCCATAGCCTCAGAATAGCTTTTACCTCCCTCCGGTTTCAAACCATGCCAACGGCTTGGATAGCTGGACGTTACTCCCGAACACCATGGCCCTCTCGCCTATGTATTTGTGGGGCTGCTCCAGAGGACCTAACTCATTACACCTTATTCTGTCCTCTTTATACAGAGCCCAGACTTAAATTCCTCGGAGCGATTCTAAAGGGCCTAAATCTTTCTCCAGATCCAGAGAAGCTGCTCTTTCTCCTATCAGACACCAATCCTGATGTTTCCTACAAAGTGTCACTCTTTGCTTTAGCAGCTAAGAAAATCTGAGCTAAAGCTGTTTTTAATCAGGGATCTTAACATATTTAAATATTAGTTTCTTGTGGGTCAGACTGTTTTAAAGTTATTTTAATGTTATTTTATGATTATTTTATTTTAATGTTTTGTATGGTGGATTGTGACGGCCTTCAGCCAGAGACAATAAACTTTATCACTTCACCATGTAGGATGCAACACAATTGCCCTCCTTCTCACAGCAAGATCTTTGCTAAGAGAGAGAATTGTTTCGTAGGGTGCTCTGTTCTTCTGAACACCGCACCTACTGAAATGCCATTTTCAGGCACAAAAAAACAACCCCCAAGAAAATTCCGTACAGGTTTAGTTTGCCATGCATATTACCACTTATTTCCCCCATTGTGTTTTTAGGCTTTCTTTTTCAATGAGCACCAAGACAAATGTCATGGCTTAATCCATCAATGTGGTTTAACTGTAGCATGAGCTTTTGAAAACTACAGCTTATATTTTGTCAGATGCATTTTCTGATCAAAATCTCCAGCAGATGGATGTACACACAGGCTGAGCTGCAGTAGAAACCAAGTTAAATATGGTTTAAATTAGAAATAAGACTGGAAAAGACATCTGCTATAGTGGGAGAACTTACAGAAAGTAGAAGCACGAATGCTTCTGAGTTATTGCTGGGATGTGAAAACATGCATTGGCATGTAACATCTAGTTCAGCCTTTAGCCAGGACATGGATTTTGCAAATAAGAATCCATTTCAGAAAAGGGAATGCCACAAAACTATTTTTGAACAACAATTAGTGGTTTCAATAAATGATAGATATGGCCACAGGGTGGCTGAAATCAATTGCAGCCAACCCTCCTAAATGGGATTATACATCTGGTAAATAGGATTTACATATCTGATTAAAGAGAGAAGAAAACTAGCTACTTGGTCTCATGTCTTTTCAGAATGAGACCAATGGAAAATACTCTATTCATACTAGGTGAAAAAGTTGGGAGGAAAAATCATCTGCCCTTAGCCAAGGCGATGAGCGATGCGAAAATGAAACACAGCTGGGATGCAGTGGAATCCAACAGACAAATTCATGCTGTCCTTTTCCTTAAATGACCTCAAGCCCACATGGTTAGAATCACGCTTCTAACTGTGAAAAGCTTTGAGATGGAGGAGACCAATTATGAGACAATGAGCACTCTGTAAAAAGAGTGCCCATCATGGTAATCCTTCTCTACAGTTTTGGAACAGAAACATAGGAAATCTGATAGGAGAACTGAAGCTGCCCTTTCGGTGGAAACAGATGATCCTTCCTACTTTCCAGTGTCTTCTCAACAGAAAGCTCTTTTTTTTTAATACAATCATTTGCAGACCCAGAAGTTTGTTTATCATGGGGAAATAGCAAAGACAATATTTCTAGGATGCTAAAAGGACACAGCTACACTACTATCTAGCATGAAGAATAAAACCCTGCTAGCAATGTTGGTATCTGCCCTGGACGCACTGTTTTGGGCAGTGAGCTCTACAACTTTCAGTGCACTTCTCAACAGAGCTATACCCTTCTAAGCCCACAGTAACTCTGCTTATGACAGTACTGCTTGTTCTTTTAGGACACTGTCACCTGCATATTAGTAACCAATATCTCCTGTTTTTAGTAGTGGAAACACTGGTTGGATCTGACTCATTATTTTACATGCTCAGACACACTTGTCTGTTTGATACCATCAATACAAGAGATGTTTGATGACCAGTCAGCTTGGCTCTAGTAATCACACGAACTGAACACTCAATGGACAGTTCATCTGTTCTATTCAGTCCAGCAAAACATCTAGCAAACTTTTCTTTAAGGGCAAAGGGTGTTTTTTCTAATTACTGGATTTACCCTGAATATGTATTGGTCATATAACACCGTGAAACTTAGACCACATTCCAGCATGTACTCTAATTCCATTGAAATCAACGATGGTCAAATTGGTTTAACTAGGTGTTGGCTTACCATCTCCTAGAGAAGAAGAAGAAGAAGAGTTGGTTTTTTATATGCTAACTTTCTCTATCATTTAAGGGAGACTCAAACCAGCTTACAATCACGTTCCCTTCCCCTCCCCACAACAGACACCCTGTGAAGTAGGTGGGGCTGAGAGAGTGTGACTTGCCCAAGGTCACCCAGCTGGCTTCATGTACAGGAGTGGGGAAACAAATCCAGTTCACCAGATTAGCCTCCGCCACTCATGTGGAGGAGTGGGGAATCGAACCCGGTTCTCCAGATCAGACTCCACCGCTCCAGACCACCGCTCTTAACCACTACACCACGCTGGCTCTCTCCTAGTTCAGATTGCCTTCATGTCATAGGATCTGTGGTACAGAAGGGATAGGGAAATTAATTATTGCTCAATAAGAGCATGTTAAACCTAGATTTCTGGTTAGAAACTGAACTCTGTCTTGTCCCACCTCTCATACCATGGTGACGGAAAGTGCCATCAAGTCACAGCTGACTTATGGCAACCTCATAGGGTTTTCATGGTGCTGTACCATACAGTCTATTTTTTCCCAAAAAACTACTTCCAAGGAACATGTTATAGTAAACACCGTGGGGTAGTTTTCTCTATGAAAGCTCCAGAAGCAACTTGACTTTATTGTTGTTTTAGATTTATAGCTGCTGTCCTATATACACTCATGTTTGCTCCCTCGAGATCCAAACATTGGAAGCTGATGAAAAAGACGAAGAAGATTGATGTACCCACAGAGATATAAAAAGGCTATTATTAGCATTTACCCAGAAGCACAGGAAGTCTCCTCAAGAAGAATGGATCATTCTTCTTCTATTAATATCGAGACGTTCAGTGTACGCATGCTGGGCTATATGGATGAGTGTGGAAACAGTACGGAATGAAAAGCACACTGTAGGCCTCTTCACACACATACTGAGCAACTCAAGGGCTAATTCTCCACAGGAGCTAATTCTCCACAGTGCTATCCTAAGTTCATCTATCCCATTTTTATCCCTCCCTTCCTCTGAGGGTTTTAAGGCAATGTTCATGGTTCTCTCCTCTGTCATTTTATCCTCACAATACCCTTGCGAGGTACATTCGCCTGAGAAAGAGTGACTAGCTCAATTTCACCCAGTGAGTTTCATGGCCAATGCAGGATTTGAACACCAGGCTCCCAGGTCCCATCTGACCACACTTGGCTGTCCTGTGTGGCTGTAATGTCTGTGTTATTGTTGAAGTCATGTGTGGGAGCATGATCTTGAGATTCTTCCTCATACAATTAGTGCACACTCTTCTGACAGGATGGGAAAACCCCACAAGACTGCTCTCGCCCATGTGGTTGATACATATTTGCGCGCATATGAAGAGATGCCATACACAACTCATCATGAGGCATGCAGTCGAAGCCAGTGCAGATGCAGAACTGACTCTAGGGACGCTTTTACCCAACCTGAATAATGCACTTTCAATTCACTTTGCAGCAGGATTTTTACTGTGTGAAACGAGAAAATCCACTTGGAAATGATCATTAAAGTGGATTGAAAGTGCATTATTCGGGATGTGAGGAAGCGCCCTAGGACTGAAACTGAAGTAGCTGGCAGAAGCCAAACCAGATCTGCCATTGGCTCTACGTCGAAACATAGAAAATCTATGACAGACTTGTCATGATAGAAACACATACTAGCCATACAGAACTGGGGGGGTGGGGGAGCTATGCATGAAATTCTACACAGACACAAAATAAGAAAAGTAATGTTAAGATGAACCAGTGGTTGCATCCAACATACAGTTGCTCTGTGATACTCTGCTTGGAATACGGTAACACTGAAAAGGGACAGATATAACCAAAATCAATATGTACAGAGTTAAGCAAAATTTAAGGCAGCACTTGGTGGGTTGCCTGTCAGGTAATGGTGCAATTACCAAAAGTTTCAATTTCTTGACTTTGTCGGTTTCTGAGAAATTTGACTCCTTGTGGCATTTTTGTGTTACTAAATTATATTCCTTAGACAGATTATATGCAAAGTGAGAAGGGCAATGGTTATATTTAGAGATTAAGATCTGACTCAGCATCCGTTAGACTACTAGATTTGTTTGATCTGTGACAGCTGCTCTTTAGGTTCTCACGCACAGGCCTTTGTTGAATTAATTCCCCCAATACGTTTATAACTGGAGATGTCACAGACTCATGGCATCCACTGCACAAAAGTGGATGCAGAAATTACAAACCTGGTCATTGAGAGAGCAAGCCCATCCAGCAGTGGCTGAATACTCTTAAGATAGCCCAGCAATCCATGCAGAGGAAGAATCTTCATCTTATCTGCACTGAGCTTCACTTTATTGGCCCTCAACAAGCCCATGACTGATTTCTGGCACCTTTCTAGAACAGGGGTCCCCAACATGGTGCCTGTGAGCACCAGGGCACCCACCAACACCTTTTCTGGTGCCCGCCAAGTGTTTTTAGGAAGTGGGTGGGGCCGGATATAGCTTTTGCCCAACAAGGCAAAATTGGCTGCACATATTTTTTTAAATGTTGCTTTGGTAGCAGCTGCCACCACACCATAAGGTCTACACTGTGTTACCGAAGTTAAGCTGCGGCAATCATCTTGTGGCTGGCTGGCTCTGCCTCCTGCAGCAGCCATTTTTGTGGCAGCCATTTTGTTGCTGCGCCCACCACGCCATGTCAGAATTCCAAATGCTCCCACAGGCTCAAAAAGGTTGGAGTCTCCCGGTCTAGATCATCTGCAGCTTTCCCTGGATTAGATGAAAAGGAGGAACAGAACTGGAAAGCATCTGCAAATTCATGACATTTACTCCAAGTCTCTGGAGGTCTTCTCCCCTTGGTTTCGTATAAACGGCAGAAGGAACAAAAGAAAGTCCTGTTGACAACGATAGCATCAATTTCATAGAGCAATTTTTGGAAACAGCTTCCAAGGTGACAGCGGAATGACTGAAGCACAGTGCCTCCTCATGCCTCCAACAATCCAGAAAGATATCAAAGCCATTGAGAAGTTCAAAATAATCAACATGGGTGCACCCCTCTACACAACTCAGTCCCAAAACCACATTGAAAGCCAGATTGAACTCGGTCTAGAAAATTAGCAGCATCCAGAAATATCTGCTATTGAGCTACCGACACTTTCTTAAACACATTGGTCAAACAGCTTCAAAAAGGATCCCAGCAACCTTCATTAATTTAGAATCAACCCTGAATTTATATAGCATAGAATAGCTCTTGGGGGTCCAGAGGTCGGGCTCATCTCAGCTTAGTTTCATGATAGATAAAAACATTCACGTTTTCAACAGGATCATCTTTGAACTGTTAGAGAAGCCTAAGCATTTGTGATACAGGCATATGTACTTTCCCCAAATATATCCTAAATTCCTGCTGCAACAGACAGGATAAATGCTTTTATTCAAATGGAATAACTAGATGGTTAAAGCAATTTCAACCACTCTAGAAAGCTACGTTAACGAGGGAAACAATATTCAAAGCACTCAATATTACTCCACTGTAGATATGGTACACTAGAGAAGAATTTGGCCTGTTTGTTGAAAGTGAAATTAAATAGTTTTGCTGCCAAAGCCCAGCTGCGCTGATATAAATGGAAAGTCTAACACATCACACGGATTAACAACCTGCAATCCAAATGAAAGATCTCATCCATGTCTTTGGTATCATTCTACTTTTTACCACCATTGGCTCCCTCGTTTGTAAGTTAGCACAATGTATTTCCAAATTGGTGAGGATCTAGGAAGGTCTGCTCCCCCCTTTTTTGTAATGCTCAATTAAGCCCCTCGGGAGATCTTTCAGTTTTTGGCTGATTTCTCCGAAGAATTTTACTTTCTGAAGCACGTTAATGGGTTGTCATTATTTACAACTGATATCTGTTTCTCTAAGTAACTTGACTTCCAACCTGAAGGCAGTCTTAGAACCTCAGAGATGGTATAGAACACCTCAGCCCAGTTACGATCAGGAGCCAGGTAGTGTATGCTCATCATAGCTATTCTGCAGTCACTCCATTGGTAACTAAACAGTTACCAAGTTCAATAGAAGGTGCTGGTTATCATCTGTAAAGCCCTTCATGGACTTGGACGCACCTACCTGCAGGACCACCTCTCCTGCTATGCTCTGCAGCAACAGCTTCACTCATCTGAGCAAAGTCCACTGAAGGGTCCACACTGAATACTGGTATGATTAACAGCTGCCCATACCCAAGTATCCTTTGCTGTAGCTCCCGCCTTGTGGAACAGCCTGCCTGAGGAGGTCAGGAAGGCTCCCACATTATCATTGGTCCAAAGAATGGAATAGAAAACAGAAATGTTCAGAAGATAATTTTTATAACAGGAACCAGGCTGTAGTATAATGGAATGCTTCAGCAGGGTGCTTTTATAAAGGGAACAGAATTGCAGTCTGCTGTACTATTTGTTTCACGCATTACCTTGCTCTGATTACATTGTCAATCAATCAATCAAGTTTTATTTCGATACAATATCAGCTCTGAATAAAAATCAAAGTTAGGTTTAAAATAATAAAAGTTGATGATTCTGGGAAGGATGTTTTGAAGAGGAGGAGGAAAGATCTATGGGGAAAGGTTTTCAATTAGCCGTTTACGAATTCCACTAGACCGGAGGCAAAATTTGGCTACTTGAATGGTTATCTCCCGAGAGGAGTCTGCTAAGAGAAGGGAAACTTTAGCTTCTTCCGATCTCCCAAGAAAGGATGACAATATGGGGAGAATGTACTGCGATCTTATGTCGGTGCAGAAGGGACATTGCAGCAGAACATGTTCTATTGTTTCCACTTTCTCTGTTTTGCATGGGCATTTGTTGGTGAAAGGGAGTACGGAGATACCTCCCTTCCAGGAGAGCTGAAGGTAAGGCGCTGAAACGCTCAAGAGTAAAGGCCCTTTGATATTTGGATACTTCCAGGAATCCAAGGTAGGATTACATTGTCTTCTACTTTTGTAATCCATTTTCTGCACTGTTTATTATGTTATACTGTTTTGTGTCTGCATTGTTTTCTAATTTTGTAATCCTAGCCTTGTTGCTTCTTTTATGTTGTCGTCTTGCATTGTTGGTATATTTTGTAACCCGCCTTGAGTCTCAGTGAGAAAGGTAGGCTGCAAATAAATAAACATAAAGAAAACTGGCCTAGCACTAGCAGTCAGGCAGACCAGACCATGATACTGAGCCCTATGTTCTGGGAGACTCTGGTTGCAGCCAGGAGGAGGTGGATAAAAGGCCCCAGCAGGAACAAATGGTGAGGTGTTAGCTGGCTAGCACAGGTAGGAAGGAGAGCCGCTAGCAAGCCTTGAGCTCTCTCTAATCTAGAGAGATCAGACCCTTCCTGGGACTGGGGAAATGGTGTTCTTGGCTAGGAATATAGCAGGCTGCATCACTTGGAATGCTAGTCATATAACTTCTTAACCTTTCAGTAAAGGTGAGGTGGGTATAGCCAGGAGGTATTGATTGAAGCAGATGGAGGTGATGTATTATGTCTATAAAATGGATGAGCTTGCTTTTGTGAGCTGAATATAAGAAGAAGAGTTGGTTTTTATATGCCGAGTTTCTCTACTTAAGGAAGAATCAAACCGGCTTACAATCACCTTCCCTTCCCCTCCCCACAACAGATACCTGTGAGGTGAGTGAGGCTGAGAGAGCTGTGACTAGTCCGAGGTCACCCAGCTGGTTTTATGTTTGGAATGGGGAAACAAATCCAGTTCACCAGATTAGCATCTGCCACTCATGCGGAGGAGTGGGGAATCAAACCCAGTTCTCCAGATCCGAGTCCACCGCTCTTAACCACCACACCACGCTGGCTATAAGCAATTCCCCGGTCTCAAATTCTTTTTTCCTCTGGAACAACATGAGAAAGACACCCTCACTGAGATGGCCCAGGCTAGCCTTATTGCTTCAGATCTCAGAAGCTAAGTAGGGCCAACCCTGGTTAGTATTTTGATAGGAGACCACCAAGGAAATCCAGGGTTGCTATGCAGAGGCAGGCAATGACCAACCACCTTTGTCTCTTGCCTTTGTCTCTCACCATAAGTCACTTGATGGCACACACACACACACACACACACACACACACACACACACACAGAAGGTGAAAGACCCTGCTGGGAAAATGGTCCCTGTAGATTGACAGCAGCCTTTTCTGGGGTCTTCTGTTCATCATCTCATCTTTATAGATTCCTGAGTCCAACAGGGACTGGTCACAGTAACTCATATCTTCTGGCTGTTCTAGGGGCCTAATCGATCAGGCACTCTGTCCTACAACATCTGACATTCCTGGTCCTTCATGTCTCCAAGAGTCAAGATGGAAGTCTCCGCCTTCTGTTCTGCGAGGGAGTAGACCTCAGCAGGATGGGCTATGCTGGCTTTGAAACTCTCTCACTATTATTAGTCCCATTCCACCATTTGCACACTTGGCTGGTGCTTTGGCCTGCAAGCAGCCTGCTTCTACCAGCACATACCAGCCTAGACAGTAAATTATGTAAAAAATCCCAGAATACTAGATGATTTGAACCCATTTTTTTCCATGCAGAATGCATTACATGTTTTTTTGGGAAATACAAAATCCTGGCAGATAAATTTATATTTGTATTTTGCTTATATTATTCAAGTTGGTAACTAGTTGGGAAATGTTTGATGGAGAAGGAATAATAATGAGAAAAAAAGCTCAAAGGAATATTACCATGCTTTTAAAAGATAAGCATGAGGGCTAGAAATTTGTTAAATGAAAGCTGAGAATTGCTAGCTGCCAAATTCAACACAAAAGAGCAGATTCTCTGTTCACTCAACAAACCCATGTGTGTGTGTGTAAAGTGCTGTCAAGTTGCAGCAGACTTATGGTGACCCCTTTTGGGGTTTTCATGGTAAGAGACTAACAGAGGTGGTTCAACAAACCCATAGCTGCCAGAATTTTCACAACCCTGACTATATCCATTGTTTAAAATATTTTGTTTGTCCCTACTAAACATTTTAAAAGAACGTTTTCACCTACCATATTCTTACTGTTTTTGATATTACGAAGGAATCGGCTCACAGTTCTAACCGATAACCACAGATACCAGAATAAGTGTTTTAAGGAAACTGTTTGCTAAACCTTCCAAAGAGATCCTACATGATGAAGAAGTAAGGTTTTTAACAAATACAGGAGACAGTATTATATGATCGCATCACACTTCAGGTCCAGGAGCTAGAAGCTCAATGATGTAATACACACTAGAGGCCATTATTTTAAGCTCATGTTATTATAAGGAATACAAATTGCCACAGAGATTTCAGATCAGCCTGAACAACAAACATTTTTGTCATGTAAATACAAGGGTATCCTAAAGAAACTAAATCAACTTTACTGCTAACATACGATTCACTATAATCTGATTTGTTTTATTTTTGTTTGCATGGAAAATGTATCGTATTTTTCCTGTTCTTGTACTGTAGAGAGCTAGGGTAATTTTCTAACAAATCTGGGGGCCTCTAGCTAAATCTCACCTCATTAAAACAGCAGCACGAAATTAAGGGTGCGGAAGGGGGAAATGACACCTCCCCCCCCCCCGTCCCGCTCTCCCAGATGGATGCTACATTATGGCCAGTGATGCATGAGTAAGCATAAAGACATTCCTGACAATGCGAAGAATGCCCCCACTTAATTGAAACGATAGCAAGCTCTGTATGGGGGGGGGGGAATAAACAGGTTCACAAACATCTATCTTTCTATTTCCATTTATTTTACAGAAAGGGATCCATTCAGCCCCTCCTGCCCCTCCAGGAAATTCCTCTTCCCCAATTAACACATTAAAGTCAGGCAAAAGCCATCTTTCTCTTGACCGCCTCGTCATAGCAAGCCTCCATCCCTTTTCCTCCCTCTGTACTAACCTTGGGCAGCCTGATGTACTCCATGGCGACCGGATCTCTCAGCTGGGATTCTCCTCCCTCACCTTACACAAAGGACACAGGTGGATGCATGGAGATGGGAGGGGGAGATCAGGTGAGCACACACAAGCCCTGGAGAAAACCAGCCAGAAAGGAGGCAAGCTTATTCAAACCCCCCCAACAAATGTGCCTCTGTTTTGATGCTGGCAGGTCATGGCTTGGCTCCATCTCCTGCAGCAGCTGCCATGCTGCTCCTGACAGCTTCGGATGCAGGCAGAGCGGAGGCATCACCAGGCCCTAAAGCCTGACGGGTTCGAGCATGCCTTTCTCGCCAAGGGAAAGGAAAGGTGGCTCGAAGGAAGGAGTCCTGTCTTTCTCAGGCTGTGAAGGAAAGCAGAATTATTATTATTATTTTAAAGAAAGCAGCATTTTCTAACCTCTTTTCTGAAGATCCCCACACCAGCCCCCTTTCCCTGCTTTAACAACCACCTGACAGATAGGGGGGGGAAGCACATGAAATTTCTTCCGCATAGAGCTAAAGTAGGGTTGCCAACCTCCAGGTACTAAGTTAGAAAAGAAACAGTACACAACTCTATATGCAGATTTACCAAAAGTGTATTACAATACAGTGGATATAACGTGAAGTGCAAACAAAAGCTTATAAACAACCTAAACAGAAATAAACATAGACATACCACAAAAACGTATATCTTCAATTGAGTCCAAATGACTTCTAAAAATTGTGAAGTCTTAATTATAGTCTGTTAGAACTTGCATGTATCCTGATGCCCAGTTTTTTAAGGGTCAAGTGATTTCTTGATTCCTTGAAGGAGATGAATAAAGATGGAAAACGCCTTCCGGAATTATTAAAAACGTTTTTCGCATATAATGCTTCAGCTGAAGCTACATGCAAGTTCTAAGAGACTATAAATAAGACTTCACAATTTTTAGAAGTCATTTGGACTCAATTGAAGATATATGTTTTTGTTGCATGTCTATGTTTATTTCTGTTTAGGTTGTTTATAAGCTTTTGTTTGCACTTCACGTTAAATCCACTGTATTGTAATACACTTTTGATAATTTTGCATATAGAGTTGTGTACTGTTTCTTTTCTAACTTATTACCATACAGTACTGGTGATCTTTTGTATTAAACCTCCAGGTACTAGCTATGAGAACCCATGTTGGAAAGAGTAGCCTGCTGACTATTGGGGCCAAATCCAGATCCTTCTGGGACGGCAGCCAGAAAGTTCAGCCAAAACTGCAAGGGAAAACTCAGGGTTACCTTCTTACCTATGGCTGCAGGGGTGAGACCCTGGAGAGGCAAAGAGACCAGAGGGTTGGGGCCAGGATAGGGTTGCCAATCTCCAGGTACTAGCTGAAGATCTTCTTTTACAACTGATCTCCAGCCAATAGAGATCAGTTCACCTGGAGAAAATGGCTGCTTTGGCAATTGGACTCTATGGCATTGAAGTCCCTCCCCAAACCCTGCCCTCCTCAGGCTCTGCCCCAAAAACCTCCCGCTGGTGGCGAAGAGGTAACTGGCAACCCCAGGAGTGGACATGTTCATGGAGGAGAGGGCTATCCATGGCTATTAGTTAGAATGGATACTAGTCATGATGCATACCTGTTCTCTCCAGTATTATAGGACCATGCCCATTATATTAGGTGCTGTGGAACACAGGCATGATAATGCTGCAGTCGTCTTGCCTGTGGGCTTCCTAGAGGCACCTGGTTGGCCACTGTGTGAACAAACTGCTGGACTTGATGGGCCTTGCTCTGATTCAGCATGGCTTTTCTTATGTTCTTAATAACTGTCTACCTCTCAGGCAGCTGTTCAAGGCACGACAGCCTTGTCACTTCTAGGGTGACCAGGAGCCAGTGAGCCCACATCCGTTTAATAATAGAAGTGTGGTGTAGTTACCATGTTGGACTAGGATCAGGGAGACCCAGGTTGGAAGCTCCACTCTGCCATGGAAGCTTGCTGGGTGACCTTGGGCTAGTCACACACTCTCAGCCTAACCTACCTCACACAGTTGCAGAGAGGATAAAATGGAAGAGAAGAGAATGTTGTAAGGTACTTAGCGTGATCTGATACAAAGGAAGCCAGGGCTCCGGTGGCTTTAAAAATAACGTATAGGAGAGCAGATTTTGAAAGGTGTTTTTTTTCCCCTCCCCTACACAACAAGCTGAACTTCCCACAATTCCTTCTTCTATATGAAACTTTTAAGTCACCAAGAACCCTGACTTCCCTTTCATCAGATCATACGAAGTACCACTCACTTTTATGCCTTAAATTTACAAATTACTGGGTATATTGGGAATAAAAGTTACAGGATTTATTTCACATCTCTCCAAACAAATCTAATTTTTTTTCCAAAGGACAGACATCCAGCCATTTGGATGTGTTGGGATAGTCCATGCTTTTTTCTGCAATAACCGCCCCCCCCCCAATTTAAAGAAAAAGAAAACCCATTATCAAATGATGCGTCAAATGTAATTCTAATCAGCATTCTTTTTGTTTGCTTTATCAGGGTAACAGGGATGCTAACCTCCATGTAAGGCCTGGAGATCTCCCAGAATTACAACTGATCTGCAGACTACACGGACCAGTTCCCGTGGAGAAAATGGCTGTTTTGGTTGGTAGATTCTATGGCATTAAAGCCTGCTGAGGTACCATTTCCCCAACCTCTGCCCTCCTGTTTCTGCCCCCCAGATCTCCAGGAATTTCCCAACCCAGAGTCGGCAACCCTAGTTCACAGTTGATAAAGATACCTGTTAACAACAGCAAGGCCATAGGATAATCCAACATATATTTTCAGTTTTCACTGTTTCAATATGGTACAAACATTTCTGTAATTTTTAAAATAATTTTCTCAAATATGAACTTTTTAGTGGAATCCCAACTGATTTTAGTGAAATCACAAATAAATCACCAGCTCTGCTTCAGATAAGAGACGTCTGAAATCCAGGAGGTGCTTTACACATAATCTCAGGTATGATATGAGATTTTCCAGAACTACATAAGGGGTGTTTCTGTCACTAGAACATTGGTCTTACTGTAAAATTGCAACAGCATGTTTACTCTGAAGCAAGTCACTGAGTTCAATGGGACTCATGTCCTAGTAAATGTGTTTAGGACTGCAGTCTAACAGTGCAGTCCTGGGCAGAGTTACTCCAATCACAACCAGTTGTTACCAATAGGTTTGACTGCAATAACTCTGTACAGGATTGCATTATAACTCTGCTAGAAAACAGAGTGATACTACTTTGGTTTTTAATTTCTCAGCTAGCAAGCCGGTCCTTTTCATTGGTGCAAGCATTTGTAAGCCTTTTAACTGTTGCTAAAATTAACTTGTCAATATAGGATCACAGTGTAGGATCATATTGTCAAAACTGAAGATTTTTAGGGGCAAAAGTAATAACATTTGTTTTCTGTGTCAGCATGACTACCAACTACCCTGCTGCAATATCCCCAAGAGCTGCCAAGTATGCCAGACGGCGGCAAGGCAACATACCAAAGGTTTACAAGAAGTGTGTAAGAGGGCAAGAACATGCCCCTAGGTACTGAGCAAACATCCTGTTTGCCATGCCACCAGAGGCCTCATGAGGTCTTAGTCTAGTAGTATTGTTACTTGATTGAACAACAACTCACAAACCAAGTTCTATATATGAAATTCATAACTAGTACATCAGTTTTAATCTCTCTTTGGTCTTAACAATTGCTAAAACTTGGTAGATGATAGCCCCTACAGAGCCAGCATGGTGTAGTGGTTAAGAGTGGTGGACTCTAATCTGGAAAACCAGGTTTGATTACCTACTCTTCCATATGAAGCCTTCTGGGTAGGGTAGCCAATCTCCAGGTATTAGCTGGAAATCTCCTGCTGATCTCCAGCCAATTGAGATCAGTTCACCTGGAGAAAATGGCTGCTTTGGCAATTGAACTTTGGCATTGAAGTCCCTCCCCTCCCCAAACCCCATCCTCCTCAGGCTCCACCCCAAAAACCTCCCGCCGGTGACAAAGAGGGAACTGGCAACCCTACTGCTGAGTGACCTTGAGGCAATCACACTTCTATCAGAACTCTTCAGCCCCACCTACCTCACAAGGTGTTTATTGTAGGGAGAGGAAGGGGTTGTGATTGTAAGCCACTTTGAGACTCCATAAGGTAGAGAAAGCCCTGACCTGGATGGCCCAGGCTAGCCTGATCTCATCAGATCTCAGAAGCTAAGCAGGGCCAGCCCTGGTTAGTATTTGGATGGGAGACCATCAAGGAATACCAGGGTTGCTGTGCAGAGGAAGGCACTGGCAGACCACCTCTGTTAGTCTCTTGCCATGAAAACCCCAAAAGGGGTCGCCATAACTCGGCTGCGACTTGATGGCACTTTACACACACAAGGTAGAGAAAAGCAGAGTTTAAAAACCAACTCTTCTTTTTAAATGGGTTTAAGAATGATTCGGTCTCTCCAGAGAATTCTAGCAAAATGCAGTTCTGTAACATAGCTGAAGAACTATAACAATCTTTATCACTTTCACCAAATTCCCTTAATTCTATGGGGAAAGCATGACAGGTGTGTTGGATATAAAATTAAAATGTTTGTAGTGAAAATATACCCAGAGTGTTCATTCTTTGTGATGATGGAGATTATTACCATCAGGCCTAGAGAAAAACATCTTGTCCCTTTAATAGTATCTTATTATGATGTTATTTACCAGGTGATGTTCATTCTTGCATTTTTATAATGCTGGTCATATGACCGTAATAAATGAAGTGAAATGAATCTCACCAGGTGATGTTATTTTACCTCCAAGCCATGAAAAATGTCAAGGGCCCATGTCCATGCATTGAGCCCCTCTTCCCGCCCCCCCGCCCCCGCCTTGTTACTTCTAGGCTTCCCAAAAACCAAATAAATAATTAAGCAATGGCACAACAGGGCCTGGTTGCAGTGGTACTAGGGTTGCCAGCTCTGGGCTGGGAAACAACTGGAGATTATGGGGGTGGACCCTGGAGAGTGTGGGGTTTGGGGAGGGCAGGGACCTTAGTAGGGTATAATGCCACAGCATCCTTTTATGCATGTCTGTTTCCCTCATGGTCACACACACCCCGACTACTTTGGGGTTTTGTTTTGATTATGCGTGCCTTTTCCGACCGTCAGAGGTCGTCTTGCTTTCCCCACGTTTTCTGGATGCTGTGTAGCCATCGTCCAGAAAACATGGGGAAAACGTGCAGAAATGCACAGCTAGAGTGAGGCAGCCTCTGATGTTCAGAAAAGGCATCCGTAATCAAAACAAAGCCCCCAAAGTAGTGGGGGGGGAATGACTGCGAGGGAAACAGCCGTGCATAAAAGGCCAGTGTCTACCTCTGAAAACAGCCATTTTCTCCAGGGGAACTGATCTTGGTCGTCTGGAGATCTACTGTAATGGTAGGAGACCTGCAGGTGCCACGTGGAGGCTGGCAACCCAAAACGGTACCCTACTGCAACGCACCATGCTAACTAAGATTTTTTTGCCAGACACACTATAGTCAGATAGTACCTCCTAAAATAAAATATTACAACATTGATAGATTATAAACACATAACCTTATACATAAATTCAACATAAGTAGGTTATAACTCACCATGAGATATTTTTGCCAGCAGATTATCTCACTGCCTTAGAGATTCCTAAGTATCAAAGAATCTACACTTTGGCATGTTTCAATGCCTTGCCCTAAGCTATTCTGGAAGGCAGATATCTTTGCATTCCTTGTCCCCAACAGGCTTGCCCTTGTCAAATGGGAAAGGCTGAGAGAGTTGATCCCATATTATTATACTGTCCCTACTATAATGATATACCTTCCCAATATATTATGTCGATTTTAATAAATTCCCCAGGAAGATCACAGTCATTCAACACTGCCCTCCTCCTTTCAGATTCCTCTAAAGAAACTACTCATGATGTAACCAAATTTTGTATAATGACATGTGCAGTATGAAAGCAGATAATTAAGTCTTCAAATAAATGACTCCCCCTCTATTATGAAATGTGTGCGAGAATTTTGAAATGCTGGATTATAATGGCACATATAAGTCTTGGTATTGCATGTGGCAGTTTTATTGTTGTTTTTAAATACTTTTCAAGCTGATCTTGTGTCGGAATAAACTGAACTGCATTAAGCCTCTATTAAAGGGACGGGATATTTTTCTCCAGTAGGTATGGCAAATCTGGTTGGCTATGAGGCAAGGTTAAGATAGTGTCCAAGGCCTGCTGCTTTGGATAAACAAGGCTTTTAAAAAATCTATCCATGTGAATTGGATTCGATCTTTTCAGCTAGCTCTTAACCTGTCTCAAAACAAAAGGTTCAATGCCTAGTGCTGTTAGAAACCTGCTAAAGGGTTTCCCCCCCCCCCTTAAGCTTAAATCACAGTTCTAAAGCGCCTGTCAAAACCCCTTAGAGTCAGACTATGGAATATTGAGATGACTCCTGCATTTTGACAGGACCAGTCCTTGAATGCCCTCTCTCTCCCAGCATGTAGAGCCCATTCAGCTGCTTGGTTTACTGCAGCTGATGAAACAAGCAGAGTGACTGGCTGAGTGCAGTTGGAAGCACAGTCAGCATGAATCCAATATAGCGCAGGTTCCTGATAGGTTGGGTTGCCAATAGGGTTGCCACTCTCCAGGTACTAGCTGGAGAGCTCCTGCCATTACAGCTGCCCTCCAGCCGATAGGGGTCAGTTCACCTGGAGAAAACAGCCGCTTTGGCAATTGGACTCTATGGCATCGAAGTCCCTCCCCTCCCCAAACCCTGCCCTCCTCAGTCTCCACCCCAAAAAACCTCCCGCCGGTGGCAAAGATGGACCTGGCAACCCTACTGATAGGTGAGGAACAGTACAACAGGCACAAACCTCCCCTCTCTCTCCACGTGTTCAGGGTGCAGATATGTCCCAGTACTCTAAACAATGCATGTGCACATATTTGGCATGGTCTAGTAAGAGTCCATACCTATATACAGGCATACCTTGTTTTATTGCATTTTGCTTTATTGCATTTCACAGATATTGCATTTTCAAGCGAGTCTATCAGCGCCATTTTCCCAACAGCATGGGCTTCCTTCGTGTCTCTGTGTCACATTTGGGTAATTCTTGCAATATTTCAAACTTTTTCATTATTATTACAGTACATTTTTTAGACATGATGCTATTGCACCCAATAGACTACAGTATAATGTAAATATCACTTTTATATGCATGGGGAAACCCCAAAAACTTTTTTTTAATCTTTGTTTTTAATTTAGATTGGTTTAAAATGTTTGTTTTTACCTTGTTAAATAGATTTATGTGTTTGTGTCCTTGCAACTTGTTCCTGCGTTGTTAGCTACCTTGAGAGAGAGAAGGTGGAGTATAAATGTTTTAAATAAATCTTATATTTCGTTTAAATAAAACGTTGGCCTCAATTGCATAATATTTTGTATTTCACATTATTAAGGATGTTGTTGTATAGCTGTATACTAAGCACCCAGTTATTTGAGTTTTAAACCATCTAGAGGTTCTTTTAACGGAAGTTGTTGGTGTTCTTAGTAAGGGAGGAAAGTGTGTGTGTGTTTATGTGTGTGTAAAGCCACAGCTGACTTATGGTGGCCCCCTATGGGGTTTTCAAGGCAAGAGACTAACAGAGGGGGGTTGCCAGTACCTTCCTCTGCATAGCAACCCTGGACTTCCTTGGTGGTCTCCCATCCAAATACTAACCATGGATGACCCTGCTTAGCTTCTGAAATCTGATGAGATTGGGCTACCATGCTGCCTTTCTTCCCAAGGGAGGCAAGACTTCTCACTAAATAAGCAATGAAAGGTGTTTACAGAGAAGCAGTGGAAATGCCAAGGAGAAGATGGTTATTCTGACAAAGCATGTGTGGTGACAGCAAGTAAGCAGTAAGCAAAACCGGAAGTTTAGCAAAATTGTAAGGTCCAAGTAAATAATCATATTGGACCAGCTGGATGCCATGAGCATGTTTCCTTATCATGGGGCACTTGAGCACATAGGCTTTTCCCCTACTTGGGTCTTCAGAGAAATGACACATGACAGATGCTGATCCTGAGGTAAATCTTTTCATGTGACTCAGTTTAACTTGTAACCTTTCACTGCTGTTAAATGTTATTCAGTTTAACTTTTAACGTGAACTTTACAAATAATTTGTCTAATTCATTGATGTTTTCACTGTGGATCAAATAAAGGAAACACAAAGAGAAAGTTCTGTTCCACAAACAGAAGTGCCTCCCATTCGTTGAAAACTTAGCCTGGATCCAGCCCCGTGTCTGCCACATGGACTTCATAACATGTGAAATGGCTTGATTCATAGCCCAATGGAGATTTCAGTGGTTTCCCAATTTTAACCACTATGCCATAGTGTGAGATGTTTTACATACCACTCAAGTAGGGTTGCCAGCTCTGGGTTGGGAAATACCTGGAGATTTTTGGTGTGGAGCCTGGAGAGGGTGGGGTTTGGGAGGGAAGGGACTTCAATGCCATAGAGTCCAATTGCCAAAGTGGCCATTTTCTCCAAGTGAACAGATCTCTCTTGGATGGAGATTGGTTGTAATAGTGGGAGATCCCCAGGTAGTACCTGGAGGCTGGCAACCCTACACTCAAGTGATATCCAAGATAATAGAAGTTCCAGTAATTTAAAATAAAGGTCTATTTTCTCTCTGTGTGCAATAGGGTTGCCAACCTCCAGGTGGTAGCTGGAGATCTTCTGCTATTACAACTGATCTCCAGGCAACAGAGATCAGATCACCTGAAGAAAATGGCTGCTTTGGCAATTGGACTCTGTGCCATTGAAGTCCCTCCCCTCTCCCAACCCCCACCCTCTTCAGGTTTATCCCCAAAATATCCAGGTATTTCCCAACCTGGAGCAGACAACCCTACTGTGCAACCTTCAGGCATCTTTACGCTGATAAAGTCTGTGGGTGAGTCAGGAACTGCCTACAATGGTAAAGTCTAGTTGTGATTATTTTGGATGGCAGATGAGAGCTAATTCTGTAGCAGGCCTGTCCATACCTCCTTGACCAGCTCAGTGAATCTGAGTAGCTGAGAAGGACCAGGGAGGGCCTGTAGAGGCACCAGCTGAGGATGTTCCAGAGCACCAGAGGCCAGCCTGCCAGAGCCTGCGAGGAAAACCTCGTCACCAGCCTCTGAGTTGGCTCCTAGGTCTAGAGTTGCCAGGTCCCTTCTGGCAACCGATGGGGGCAGGCCTAGGCCAGTGTCACAGCAACGTTGCTGGCAACGTTGCTTCCAACTCCCACCATAAGTGAAGTCACCACATTGCCAGTGATGAAACTATGGAATCTGGGCAAAAACTCTATGGTAGAAGCCATTTTTACCATGGAGTTTTTGCCCAAATATCAAAGTGTCCTGCATCACCGGAGATTAGGGTTGCCAGCACTGGTTAGGGAAATGCCTGGAGATTTTGAGGGTGGAGCCTGAGGAAGGCGGGGTTTGCGGAGGAGAGCGACTTCAATGGGCTATAATGCCACAAAGCCTACCTTCCAAAGTGGCCGTTTCCCCCAGTTGAACTGATCTCTGTCACCTGGAGACCTGTTGTAATCCCAGGAGATCTCTAACCACCAGGAGGTGGCCAACCCCACCGGGTGATCCATTGATGTCACTTCTGGTGTGACTGGAAGTGACATTGCTGGTCATTGCTAGTCATGCTGCATACCTATTCTCTCTAGTATCAGAGGAGCATGCCTATTATATTAGGTGCTGTTGAACGCAGGCAGGATAATGCTGCTGCCGTTGTCTTGTTTGTGGGCTTCCTAGTGGCACCTGGTTGGCCACCGTGTGAACAGACTGCTGGACTTGATGGGCCTTGGTCTGGTCTAGCAGGGCCTTTCTTATGTGACATCACTGCAATGCCAGCCTAGGCCTCCCCTTGCTGCCAGTAAGTCTACCCCTGCCCAAATGAGTCAAAATACCTTACATTATGAATAGTAGTGTTGTCTATAGGTCATTTAAGATTTAAAAAAAAATTGCCTCAATGATAAAAGCTGGAACTAAAATGGAATATTTTAAATACCTGCTTGAAAAAATAGGTGATACCAGTTAATGTTTCATAAAACGGATTTAAAAAACCTTAGGCAAATTAAGGTTTCAATTTTGTTAACTGGCATACAGATAAGACTCCAAATGTCACATTTTCAGTGGACTGATGAATTAAAAATGACTGCCTCAGTAAGTGGGCCAGAATAATTCTTGGCAGACCTAGCAGGTCTTGTGATTCTCACAGACTTTTTGCATTGCTAGTCTTGGCTTCACATCCACTGTGGTGTTAGAGACCTAAGCTAAATTCTTCAAAGTCCTGCCAGCCAAGTCCTATCAAATGCACTAATAATAAATAAAGAGAAGCAGAAGATTCCAAGAAAGCAGATGATTAATCAAAGGTCTTAGACAAAAAGCTTTCAGAATAAGTGCTAAGATTGTAATTGGTATTATCAAAAAAGTTCTATTTTCTCAGGAAAATAACGGGAGGAGAATCATGTAACAATTTTCTCAGTACATTTGAATGCTATGCATTCCCCCCCCCCTCTTTAGTATTAATCAAATATCTCAGGTATAAATTTGACAGTGATTCTAGTTGGGGTAGAAACAGCTGGGTTCAAATTTGAGTTCCAGCTTGGATTTACTTGGTAACAATCTTTCTTAGCTTCAGTTTCCCCACAGTTTTGTTACTGAGTCAGATAAAACTGGAAAAATATATGGCAAACTACAAATGTTAGTTACTGAATAATGGAATACTCATTTAGAGCATTAGACACACCGCTCATCTGCTACACCCAATTCTAAAGTTTCCCAAATTAAGGCTGCAATCCTAAGAATATTTTCTAAAGTTTCCCAAATTAAGGCTGCAATCCTAAGAACACTTTCCTGGGAGTAAGCCTCATTACCAAAAATGATAATTTCTTCAGAGTAGACCTACTTGTATGGTTCTGTAAATGTTGCCAATTTTTTATAATTCCCCTTAGCTTTCTTACCTGAATGTGCTATCTTTGCATTACAGAAATTGTAGAAGTTTGTTTAATTGCCAAAGCACATTTTAATATGGCCAGTTAAGTAACAGTCAATGAGAAAGAGATGTGGTTCAGTGGAAGGGCACTTCCCCGCCCTGCAGAAAGTCCCCGATTCAATCTGTAGAATCTGCAGTTAAAATTATTCATAGCACTGTGTGCTTGGCAAGACCTTACTCCACTGCCGGTCAAAGTAGACAATGGGCGAAAACGCATGATCGCTGTAGCCTCCTTTATTCCCTGTTTGTCAGGATTCAGCCAGGATCCACCGCACATTGGGCGAAACGCATGCATTTGATCCTGGCTGAAACCTGGCTGAAACAGGGAATAAAGGAGGCTAAAGCGACCATGCTTTTTTGCCCAATGTAGAGTTTGCTGTTTTTATGAGCTAATGTGGCTATTTCAGAAGACACCCAGTGTGCTGTAGTGGTTGGTATGGTGGACTAAGAGACTGAGGTTCAAATCCCCACTTTACCATACAAGCTTGCCAGGTGAATTTAGGATAACATGGAGAAGGGGAGAATGTTGTAAACTGCTTTGGGTCCCATTGGTGTATATATAGCCCTTACCTGGCTGGCTAAAAATTACAGCCATCACCCCCACCCACCGGGATACAACATGGATTTATTCTTATCCTCCAAGTGATAAAAGGAAAACAATGTTCTTATGCCTTTAATAGGGAAGTTTGCGTTATGCAAAGTTGAGAAAACCCATGAAGAAGAAGAAGAAGGAAAAGGAGGAGTTGGAGTTGGTTTTTATATGCTGACTTCCCTCTACCACTTAAGGAAGAATCAAACCGGCTTACAATCACCTTCCTCCCCACAACAGACACCCTGTGAGGTAGATAGGGCTGAGAGAGTGTGACTAGCCCAAGGTCACCCAGCTGGCTTCGTGTGTAGGAGTGGGGAAACAAATCCAATTCACCAGATTAGAGTCCGCCGCTCTTGCCGTTTTTAAAACCTCCCCATCCCCATTGTTGACACCGTTCCCTCCAAATATGGTCACTATTAGAACTAGACGTTGTTACTCAATTTACCATCTGCTGGCAGAAGGATTATATACAACAATTCATAATTATTTGTGGCTTTTCCCCATTACTATTAGAAGCCCTAAATGATAAACATTCTCCCTGGGGAGTGTTTGGAAAGAGGCTGTTCCTTATTTTCAGTGAGATGAGTGTGTCTTACTGCCCTTCTGGCTTCCCTTGTGTTGGGGGTGCGTGGGTGGATCTTCAGGACTCAACCAGCTTCTTTCCCACCATTCTCAACAGGATTTAATTTGGGGGGAAATGCTGCTAATACACACTTCTCTGAGGACACTAAGGCTGCTTAGAGTTCTATATCTGGCCATCTTTTCCTGTGAGAATCTCTTCTAAATCTCCAAGCACAGGAAAACTGGAAGAACAGTATGTTTGCTCCCAATCACAGCCTTTCCCTGCAAACACACACACACACACACAAAACAACCCTGTAATGAGTGGGTCTCACTTATCATTCTCTCATGACCCCACTAACAGCTGTGCTCAGTTGTCAGTTGAAAGAATTTTTGGCGTAGAAAATTATTGTAATGTTAATCCCAAGAATAAGAGATACAAAATAGGAGAGTTGAGATGCTGTTCTATAGATGGTCATTCCTGACCCAGGTTGTAGAAGACAGCCTATATAGGACATCTATATAGCCAGCGTGGTGGTGTGAACATAAGAACATAAGAAAGGCCCTGCTGGATCAAACCAAGGCCCATCAAGTTCAGCAGTCTGTTCACACAGTGGCCAACCAGGTGCCTCTAAGAAGCCCCCAAACAAGACGACTGCAGCAGTGTTGTCCTGCCTGTGTTCCACCGCACCCAAAATAATAGACATGCTCCTCTGATACTAGAGAGAATAGGTATGCAGCATGACCAGTATCCATTCTAACTAATAACCATTAATACCCCTCTCCTCCATGAATACGTCCACTCCCTTCTTAAAGCCCTCCAAGCCGGCAGCCATCACCACATCCTGGGTCAGGGAGTACCACAATTTAACTATGCGTTGTGTGAAAAAATACTTCCTTTTATCTGTTTTGAATCTCTCGCTCTCCAGCTTTAGCAGATGACCCCGTGTTCTAGTATTATGGGAGAGGGAGAAAAACTTCTCCCTGTCCATTCTCTCCAAACCATGCATAATTTTATAGACCTCTATCATGTCTCCCCTTAGCTGCCTTCTTTCCAAGCTAAACAGCCCTAAGCGTCTTAACCGCTCCCCATAGGACAGTTTCTCTAGTCCCTTAATCATTTTGGTTGCTCTTTTCTGCACCTTCTCAAGCTCTGTAATATCCTTTTTTAGGTGTGGTGACCAGAACTGTACACAGTATTCCAAGTGTGGTCTCACCATAGATTTGTACAAGGGCAGTATGATATCAGCAGTTTTATTCTCTATTCCTCGTCTAATTATGGCCAGCATGGAATTTGCCTTTTTTACAGCAGCCGCACACTGGGTTGACATCTTCATTGAGCTATCCACTACCACCCCAAGATCCCTTTCTTGGTTTGTCGCTGCCAGCACAGATCTCATCAGTGTATATGTGAAGTTGGGATTTTTTGCCCCAATATGCATCACTTTACACTTACTCACATTGAATCTCATTTGCCATTTTAATGCCCATTCTTACAGTATGCAGAGATCCTTCTGGAGCTCTTCACAGTCCAATTTTGTTTTAACCACCCTAAATAATTTGGTGTCAATTTTGTAGTGGTTAAGAGAGGTAGTGGTAGTGGTTAAGAGAGGTTGACACTGATCTGGAGATCCGGATTTGATTCCCCACTCCTCCATATGAGCGGCGGAGGCTAATCTGGGGGACTGGATTAGTTTCCCCACTCCTACACATGAAGCCAGCAGGGTGGCCTTGGCCTAGTCACACTCTCTGAGCCCCACCTACCTCACAGGAGGGAGGGGAAGGGAAGGTGATTGTAAGCCGGTTTGATTCTTCCTTAAGCGGTAGAGAAAGTTGGCATATAAAAACCAACTCTTCTTCTTCATCATCTTTAAACTAATTCAAAACTTTGTTGAATTAAAAGTGAGTCAAACAGAATAATGGTAACCATAATTTGTGATCAGTGTGCCAGAAATATTATTTATTTTTAATGCATCTATACCCCACCTTTGTTTCCAACGGGAACCCAAAGTGGCTTACATTATTCCCCTATTTCCATTTTATCATTACAACAACCCCACAAGGTATGTTAGGCTGAGAGGATATGACTGGCCCAAGGTCACCCAGAGAGCGTCCATGGATGAAATGGCGATTCACACCTGGGATCTTCCAGATACTAGTCCGATACTCTTAACCACTACACCACATTGGCTCTAAGAAGTAAAGTCTACAATGGTAGGTTATGCGTGGCTGGTTTGTCTTGCGATTCTCCCATGAATGTCCCGATTCTCTGTGGGGATTATGCATGATGTTCCATTCCCTTGGGACTCAGCTCGCTTCCGTCCTGAGATTTCCCCAGGTTTTCCAATCCGTGTTTTATCCTAAAAATAAGTTTACTTCTGAGCTTATCTCAGATGTGAGTAGGTGCATAGTTCAGCTGTGGGTCGATCTTGCCATGACATGCCCCCATTCTCCTACCCCTCCTCCAACTCCTCCTTCAGCCATCCCCTCCATAATGCCCCAGGAAGCCATATTGGAGAAGGAGATGGCCATGGTAAGTTCCTTCTCTGTGCCCCCTCGCCACATTTTTTCATTTTGTTCTGCTGCTCCAATGGAATACTGACATATCATCATATCATCCAAAATACTATTAAAAATCACAGAGAGAGCCAGCGGAGGCTAGATCGTACGTTCGCTCTCCACTCCCCCTGCATTTGGGTGATGACTTATCCGCGGGGGTGGGGATGTAAGTGCACAATCCTAGGCTCCGCTGGCTCTCTGTGTGACTTTAGCAGAAGAGGCACAAAGGAAGATGGTGTTCATGGGAAATAATTGCTAGAGAGGGAGGCAGGCTGTGGTGTATAATTTGGGTCAAAACAGTCAGGGTGGTAGGAAGAGTAGGTGAGGTATCAAGGATATTTATTTATTTAAAGTGTTAATGCTGCTGCTTCTACATACAGAACATCTCACAAGAAAATGTATTAAAAAATATAAAACCAAACAAACAACTGCAATAAAATAAACCCCAATTCAATACAGAAGGAACATCTGTTTGAAAACTCAAACTATAACCATAATATCCACAGAAAACATCAGCCCAACAAAACTTAATACCAGATGTGCTCAACGGCATCAGAATAGCTCTGTTGATTGTCTTGTGCAAGTCTGCTGAGATAAGATGGACTTGCACAATTTGCTAAACCTAGCCAGAGAAGGTGATCTCTAACATCCTCTCTAACAGTCCATTCTAGATTGCAGGGCTACCACCAACAAGGCTGTTCATCTAGTACAGGTAGGGTTGCCAACCTCCAGGTACTGGCTGGAGATCTCCTGCTATTACAACTGATCTCCAGCTGATAGAGATCAGTTCACCTGGAGAAAATGGCCGCTTTGGCAATTGGACTCTTTGGCATCAAAGTCCCTCCCCTCCCCAAATCCCACCCTCCTCAGGCTACTGTTGTATGAGTGGTCTCTGGAGAGGAGAAAAAGGCTCCAGGTCCCTCTTTGGCAATTGGACTCTATGGCATTGAAGTCCCTCCCCTCCCCAACCCTCCCCTCCTCAGGTTCTGCCCCAAAACCTCCCGCTGGTGGCAAAGAGGGACATGGCAACCCTAAGTACAGGCCATATGCTCCTACCTAACAGTTGTACTTCCACAAAAAAGTATCCGCTTCTCAGAGTGTCTTTAGCTGTTTTATCCAGGAAGTGATATATTTATTTTGTGCAATAATATTTTGTGGACATTCTAAACAATGTGGGCTAGGGAGTCTATTTGATCCAGACAAAATGGGCATTTTCATTCTTCTTCAGTAATTTTGTTGTATAGCCCTTGCATCTCTGCTGAGTCTAGGGCATTTCATCTCGGCAATAAGAAAGTTCTTATTGGCGAGATGTAAACTGAGATGAACATGTTCAATTTTGTCGGCAGTGGTACTGCATTCAGCATACTTTTAAAAATACCTCTTGCTCAATGCACTATTAACAGTTTGCTACTGTTGTATGAGTGGTCTCTGGAGAGAAGATGATTGCACTTTTCCTGCTACTCCCCCACATAAGCTTCCTTTTTATATAACTCTTGGTACGCTCAACTGTAGAACATACCATGCATTTGCAAACATATCCAGAATATACATATGTGGACTCTTATCCTCACTCTTTTTCTCTGGGAATAAATATTTTGTATGCCTTTTACTTGGAACAGAAAATCAAACAAACACTTCACTGGAGAAATAATCCTGCTTTCAGACAGACCCGCTTTTATAGAGTTTTGAAATGTTGTGAATCATATATGGCTAACCAGTCGAACACATGGTTAGATTTCCTAGAATTGATTTCAGTCTTTTGTGAGATTTATAGATAACCGGTTTACACTAAAGTAAGCTCTCCTGAGCTCATTATAATTTATTTTCAGAGTGGTGTATTGGTTAGAGCAGCGTTTTTTAACCAGGGTTCCCCAGAACCCTAGGATTCCGCGAGAAATCGCTAGGGGTTCCATGAGAACTAGTGATGAATAGGCTAATATGTAAATAATTGTGTCTACTTGATTGTAATGGCCTTTGGCTATATGCAATAAATCTGTACTATATGTAAATAATATGTAGGGGTTCCCTGAGACAAGAATATTCTTTCAAGGGTTCCGCAAGGGTAAAAAGGTTGAGAAACGCTGGGTTAGAGTATCAGACTAGGATCTGGAAGGGCCAGGTTTGAAACCCCACTCTGACGTGAAAGTGTGCTGGGTGACCGTGGGCCAGTCACACACTCAGCCTAACCTGCCTCACAGGGATGTTGTGAGGATGAAGGGGAGAAGGGGAGAATGTTGTAAGCCCCTTTGGGTCCCTGCTGGGGAGAAAAGTAGGGCATAAATGAAGTAAATAAATAAGTGTAAATAAATGTTTATGATAACAATCACAGCTATGATTTTATAAGTGGCTTTTAAAGGTGGCCTTCCCTTCCACGGGCAGAAACCCATTTATCCCAGAGTAGACCTAGTAGAAATGGGTGATTGCTACACTGAAGCCTTTAAGGGATCACAAAAGTGTGTGATCCCTTAAAAAGTTAACATGTTTCACACCATAGGGAAGGTAGACAGTGGTCATTAAAAGATGCTTAATTTTACAGGTATTTGATCTTAACTCTAACTGGTTTTGTTTAATTTTTGCCCCAGTGTGGATGTATATTCCAAAAAAGTTAAAGTACACACTGTCCCTGATAATAAAAGCTTATATTTACCTGTCTTTCAGGCAACCCAAAGTAAGATTTCTCTCGTTGCCCTGCCAAATAGACTTGAATCATCATGCCCCAGAGGGCATTGCCTTCTTTTCCAAAAGAGATGCGCTGTTGTTGTTTTCTTCAGACATCCTTGATTCCGAATATAACATTCCCTCAAGGGGTGGGGAAGGGGGCGGAAGAGGCTCAGCTAAACAGATGTAGCCTTCTTTTATTAGGAATGCTTTACCTTGGAGAGTGATGTTTTTTTCCCTAGCTGTCCTGTGCGTCATTTTGGCCCAGCACATTGGCCTCTAAATGCTACAAATTATGCACTGTTGTGTAATTGCTAAGAGGACGAGTGTCACAAACTCACTAGGTAAACGTCTAACCCTCAGCCAACCCCTAACCAGCAATAATAATAATGCTTTTATTACAAAGAGGATGTGTGTGCATATTATTTATTAGTATAGGTTGAGTATCCCTTATCAGGACTGCTTGGGACCAGAAGTGATCTGTATTTCTGAGTTTCCCATATTTTGGAATTTTTGCATATACATAATGAGATATCTTGGGGATGGGACCCACGTCTAAACGTGAAATTCGTTTATGTTTTATATATATTCTATTCACATAGCCTGAATGTAATTTTAAACAATATTTTTAATAATTTTGTTTACATTGAACCATCAATGGCGCTGCTGAGGGCCTATAATGCCTGCATGCCAACTCAAATTGTCCGGTTTTTGGATCAGTCCGGATAAGGGATACTCAACCTGTATTGCCCCAGAGATTATTTCTGTCCCCTTGCTTGAACAATTCCATTCACAGGAAATCCATGTTTTCTCCTTGATGCACAGATCACAGCAATTGCCAAGGACACTATTTCCTAATGTCAGTTGTAACCCTTCCTCTCTAACAAGAATCTGACTACTGACCTCTAGGTGCTTGTAAGTTCCCTTATAAATTGCTGCAAAAATGCTTTGGGTGGGTGTGTCCTAGAAAACATTTCAGAAACTACAGACTGTGCAAAAATGCTGTGACCTGACTTTTAACAGGAGTTCTTCGACCGATTCATGTGCACTGGCTTTTTATGTGATCTTAGTTCAAGATACTGGCCAACACTCTTCAAGCTTTAAACAATGTGGGTGTTGCATACATTAAATGCATCTTCTCTTTGTCCCATGAGAGCAGGTGATGATGTGTTGTTTAATTTTCCTTCTTTCTCTGAGGTGAGACTGAATGGACATCACAGCAGTGCGTACACCTCCCTTATGGAACACCCTACCCTGAAGATATGTCAAGAGAGAATCTCTACTCTTCTAACCCTGGAAGGTTAAAAAAAACAAAAAAACCTTTATTTGCAAACTTTGCTGCCAGTGAGATGGTTTATATTTTTCTTGTCATGTTTCATATTGAGTCTTTTTAAATCCCATTTTCTTTTTATTTGTATTGTTGGCATATTGTTAGTCTCCTTGACCATGTTATGGTACACGAGCAATCGAAAATATGTGTGCAACATGGTCAGCCATGACTTCAATTTAAGGTTTCCCCAAAACAGAGGAACCCCTGGATAGGCAGAAAAATCTGCAAAAAAAATAAAATAAAAATGGTGGGAGTTAAAAGACAACGAAACAGTAAGCACAATGTCTGCCCATGAGCAGATGTCACCAAAAAATGGATCCACTTAGCTATTTTGCTCAGTTTTACTGATTCCTGTGCTTACTGTAACTCCTATCCCACATGGGTTTTGTCCTATGATGATGGTCAAAGGAAGACCTACTCTTTTCACCACTGGAAAAGCTGTTTGGATTCAACCCATAGCGTTCAGGTGTATCTGTGTGGTGGCTGCATGGATAGGGTTGCCAGCTCTGGGTTGGGAGAGATTTTGGGGGTGGAGCCTGAGGGTGAGGTTTGGGGAGGTGAGGGACTTCAATGCCATAGAGTCCAATTGCCAAAGAGGCCATTTTCTCCTGGGGAACTGATCTCTGTCGCCTGGGGATCAGTTGTAATAGCAGGAGGTCTTCAGCCACCACCTGGTGGTTGGCAGCCCCATGCGTGGAGAAGGCTAGGAGGAGAAGCTGGATCTAGAACCAGCTTGTCTTCCCTTCTTCTCCTCCCCTTTGCATACTGGCTGGTATGGAGAGATGACTGGGCAGACAGGTAGGAGGGCAGGCGGAAGGAAGACTGATCAAGAAGGCAGGTGAGGAGGGAAGGCAATAGTGACCAAGTGAGCAGGTTGGGGTGGGGGAAGCATGGGCAGGCGGGTAGGTGAAGGAAAAGGAGGAAAAGACTAAGTGAGCAGGTGGGAAAATGGGAAGCAAGGTGGGGAAAGGAAAGTGAAGCCAGATCGGGGTGGGGGGGAACAGCGGCTGTAGAGGAGGATGGGATTTATTCTTCCCCTTGAATTCTTGCAGGTCTCCCCCTTATATAATACTAATAAACAATGCTACAAAAGGTCTCCCATTGCAGGTCTCCCATTGGGAAAAAATAGTGACAAATATTGCATGAAGCGAGACTGGAAGGGTAACAGGGAATGAGATTGTAAGGAATTGTTTGCCTTCTGACAGATGAAAGGGGAATTAAACCATTTCTTAGAAAGAAGCAGCATTCTCTCCCCCCCCCCCATTCATTTTACAAAGGGATAAACTGATTAGTTCAGACAGAAAATGAGAAGGGGCTTAGGAACAGAATTCCAACTTACATAAGGGAGTAACAAGATTTTTTGTTTTAATGTTGCTGTATAGAATGCCTGAAGGCGTTTAGGAGGGGGGGGAGAAATTATGTTAAAATCTGAAGTACATCAAAGGTTTTTACCATGCTGCACAAGATTTACTCAAAAGGATTATAATACTATGGATGAAGCCTTCCCAGCCTAAACACTGGCAGTCTGCTCGTGTCTGATCTCTCGGGACAATAAGAATTATAACTGAGAGAATAAGCACCATAATCCTTCTAAGTGGGTTGCACCATTTGAAGAATCGTTTGAAGTTCCAATGAAGAAATATTTTTAGACCAATTGGATCTGACTGTGTCTTTAACTCATCTGTGTTTAGAAATTGCTTCAGAGCATGCAGGAGACTGGGGAACAATTGAGAGGACAGAGCTCCCCAACAACTACATTAAAAAAAAGTCTCCCCAAAACAGTAGATGAACAGAGTTTTTAAACCAAAGGCTGTATCTTGCAAACAATCTGCCACCTAAGCCTATTGATGTGATTACACAGGTTTTCACTAGGGTTGCCAGGCCCCTCTTCGCCACCGGCAAGAGGTTTTTTGGGGGGAGCCTGAGGAGAGTGAGGTTTGGGGAGGGGGGGTGCTTCAATGCCATAGAGCCCAAGGGCCAAAGCGGCTATTTTCTCCAGGGGAACTGATCTCTATCGGCTGGAGATCAGCTGTAATAGCAGGAGCTCTCCAGCTAGTACTTGGAGGTTGGCAACCCTATTTTTCACCTAAATAAAGTTTATATGTCAGGGTGAGCAGAAAAATATTAGTAGAGAGGAGGGGGTCACAGTCTTAAGTCTGTTTAAGCCAAAATAAGCAAACTTATTTGCTTAATCAATTGCATCAAGCATCTGAGGAAATGAGCCCCGGCTCGTGAATGTTTATGCCACAATAAATATGTTAATTCCAGATGCGTATTAGTCTGTAACAGCAAAATAAAAGTGGTGTCTAGGGGCACCATAAAGATGAACAAAATTTATTCCAGCAAGCCCATGGGGCTGTTTGAGATGTCCCTGGACTTCTGTTTACTAAATTTGTTAGTTTTCACATGCAAGTGCAGTAAAACATTCAAATAATGCTGGTAATCTGGATTGAAGTTTATATTGAAGCAGTAGCTGCGCAGGGGACATTTTACATGGCTCCTTGTGGTGGTCGAGCAGCCTGAATAACCCAGTTTGGCCTGAGCTTGTTCGGGCTTTGGAGCTAAGCAGGATTGACCACAGCCAGTACTTGGATGGGAAGACAAAGGTTGCTATGCAGAGAAAGGCAATGGTAAACCACTTTGGCTCAGTGGTAGAGCATCTGCTTGGCATGCAGAAGGTCCCCGGTTCAATCCCTGACATCTCCAGTTAAAGGGACTAGGCAAGTAGGTGATGTGAAAGACCTCTGCCTGTGACCCTGGAGAGCCGTTGCCAGTCTGAGTAGACAATAAGGACTTTGATGGACCCAGGTCTGATTCAGTATAAGGCAGCTTCATGTGTTCACTTCTACTTGTTTCTTGCCTGGAAAACTCCATGGATGGGGTTGCCATGAGTCAGTTGCGACTCAATATCATGTTCTTCATTCATCTTGTGGTGGTTGATAAGCCATTAAAGTGAAGTTGCATTTTTTTTATACCACCATCAAGGTTGACACACTACTTCTGCCACAGCAAACAATACATTTACTGGAATTATGAGTTGAAGCATTTTTTTTTTATGATAGCCTGCTCAACTACTGTTTTTAGGACACTACAGGGGTCAGACTTGGCTTCTCTGATGGTGGTGCAGTGGTTACGAGTGGCGGATTCTAATCTGGAGAATCGGGTTTGATTCCCCGCTCTTCCACATGAAGCCTGCTAGGTGACCTTTGAATCGATAAAAAATTAAAGAATTATTAGGTGTATGTCTTTAGTATTAAATATAATTAATTATAGTTGACTTCCCCACCGACTTCCTCCCTCCATACATATATCTGGTGTCTCCTTTGTATTAATATTTTCTAATCCTTATGTCATTATTTTAATGTTATACTTTCCCCTTATTTAATAGTATTAATAATAAAGAGGGGAAAAAAGAAGAAAATCATTTAAAAAATAAAAACAGAGACATAACTAGCTGGGTCCTCATTTGACCGGCCTCGGAAGGATGGAAGGCTGAGTCAACCTTGAGCCGGCTACCTGAACCCGACTTCCGTTGGGATCGAACTCAGGTCGTGAGAAGAGCTTTTGACTGCAGGACTGCAGCTGACCACCAGGCACCCCCTTTTTTTTTGCATTTCCCGGAGTCCTATTCAAATTGAACCTCAAAAGACCCCGCTCCTCTCTTCCCCCCTCCCCTCCTCTCCCCCCTCCTCCTCCCCTCTCCCTCCCCCCTCCTCTCCCCCACCCCTCTCTCTCCCCCCTCCTCTTCCCCCCTCCTCCTCCCCTCTCCCTCCCCCCTCCTCTCCCCCTCTCTCCCCCACTCTCCCCCACCCCTCTCTCTCCCCCCTCCTCTTCCCCCCTCCCCTCTCCCCCTCCCTCCTCCTCCTCCTCCCCTACTCTCTCCCCCCTCCTCCTCCCCTCTCCCCTCCCCTCTCCCCCTCCCCTCCCCTCTCCCCCTCCCCTCTCTCTCCCCCTCCCCTCTCTCTCCCCCTCCTCCTCCCCCACTCTCTCCCCCCTCCCCACAGCAATGCACACCCACTTCTGCGAACGCTCCCTCTGCCTTCATTCCAGCCCCTCCCCAACCACCGCCTCCCCTTCTCATTGGCCGGCGGGGCGGGGCGGGGCTCCGCTGCTCCCGAAGCCGCGCGCGGCCAGGGGAAGGCAGGCAGGCAGGCAGGAGGCGGGGCTACGAGAGAGAGAGAGAGAGAGAGAGAGAGAGGGGCAGGTTGCCCACGTGGTGGCGGGGGAGGCTGGACTCCGGGGTATTCCTGCAGGAGGCGCCCGGGCTCCTGCCTCTGACCGCCTGGGCCAGCTGAGCGAGCCGCAGGGTCCCCTCCTGGCCGCCCACCCACCGCCACCACCTCCTCGCCAGCTGGCCACAAGTCCTCCTCCACCACCACCACCACCACCACCTCCTCTCTCCAGCTCCAGTGAGTGGAAGTCTCTTCCCTCCCTCTTTCCCGATTCCGGGGGGGGGGGAGGCTGGGGGGGCGCCTTTGCTGCCTCTCAGCACGTGCGGACGGCTGATGGGCGCGAGTAGCAAAGAGTAGGGCTTTTTGCACGAGTTCCACTTTCCTCTCCCCCCCCCCCCCCGGTATTCCTAGGGTTGCAAGATCTGGGTTGGGAATTACCTGGAGATTTTTGGGGGTGGAGCCTGGGAAGGGAAGGGGCTTCAGTGCCATAGAGTCCAATTGCCAAAGCGGCCATTGTCTCCAGGGGAACTGATCTCTCTCAGTTGTAGTGCCAGGAGATCTCCAGCTAGTACCCGGAGGTTGGCAACCCTTTGCTTTGATTGTGGGATCCTGCATGGTGGTGGGGAGGGTTGGGGTCACTGGGGATGTGGGGGAGAGGTAGTTGTTAATTTCCTGCATTGGGCAGGGGGTTGGACTAGATGACTCTGGTGGTCCCTTCCAACTATGATTCTATGAACCCTATGTATTCCTGGTGGGCAGAAGGCGTTAAATAAAACGGGAGGAAAACAGTTTGCTTTCACACGTGCTGAATAATGCACTTTCAGTCCACTTTGCCGCTGGATTTTACTGTGTGAAATGGCAAAATCCACTTGCAAACGATCATTAAAGTGCATTGAAAGTGCATTGTTCAGGATGTGTGAAAGTGCCCTTGGAGAGAGCCCCTGTATGTTTGGGGGCAATGGGTGTCATTGATCGGCAGTTGTTATATGCTAGCTACTGTGATGTATTCTCTCTCGCTGCTGGGTGCTATATAGGGTGCTGCCCGCTTCTTCTTCCTTATCAGCTGCAGGACTGGTGCCAAGGGAAAGTTGCCCTGTTTGCTTGCCCTGTAGCTGGTAAAAAGGCAGGGATACTGCTGGAAAAGGGGGAGGGTGGCGATGATCACATTGCCACATCCTTTGGCAAATATTGTATTCCTGTGGTGCATGAGGTATTTGGAAAGTTTGTCCGCTTGTTTGATAAAAACCTTTGCTGTGAAGCAGAGTTGGAGGAGACCTGTTGAAGTTTATGGCAGTACTCTGGATTTGAGTCTCTTGTAAGCTGGACTGTGGATTTCCTCTTCTGGGAGCCCCAGGAGGAAGTTGCGCTCCAGAAATTGACCAACTAAAAACTCTCTGTTGACTTTGCAGTCCCTGATCGGTTCTTATAGGTGTGGTAAAGGACAGCTTGGGGGTAATTCTGGGTTGAGCTGGTTCAAGCTGGTAACATATATTTATAGTTATGGCTCATGACAGTGTGTGTGCCATACATTGCGAGAGCTCTGTTAGGAATTCATTGGCGTACGCGCCGCAGAATAAAATCCCTTGGGTCTTCATCTAAAGTACCGGGCTGTCTCATACACCTGAATGTTCAGCTTTAACTGAAAACATCTCTTGGAGGAAAGATAAACTTTTCTTGCCAAGAAGATAATTCACAGTGGGTAGTCGTGTTAGTCTGTTTGCAGTAGTCAAAAAGGGCAAGAGTCCAGTAGCACCTTAAAGACTAACAGAAATATTTTCTGGTAGGGTATGAGCTTTCGTGAGCCACAGCTCACAGTATCTGAAGAAGTGAGCTGTGGCTCACGAAAGCTCATACCCTACCAGAAAATATTTTTGTTAGTCTTTAAGGTGCTACTGGACTCTTGCCCTTTTCTTGCCAAGATTATTGTAAAGCAAGTTCAGACTTAGCAAGGAGCGAACCTGCTCTCTGTCTCTTGTCTTTTCTTTGCACTCGTTTTACCAGGCTATATCTAATTAAATATATGTCTGCATGGAGAATGGGAGTCACGGTCAAAGCCTGTTGTACGAATAGCCGCTGAAGAAGTTTGTTGCAGCGGGCTTTTCTGCCTCCTTTTTTGGGTGTGTGGAGGCGTTGTGAATTGTAAGGCACTATGTGGCTTTTTCCCTTTTAGAGTAAAGCTTCCAGTTTGAAACTTCGTTTAGGCATGTCAGTCCGTGGTGTACAATTGTGTTTGCCGTTGTGGACTATTTCTTAAGCTAGGGAGAGCAGCCCCTGCCTTCCTGTCTCCAGGTTCTCCTTGATATACGCTGGGCCTTGGAGAAACTTGGAAAGAAGTAAGAAGCCTCATTTTGGAGTGCTTTTGGAGAATGCAAAAGAGACAAGCCACCTTGCTCATCTGAGAAGAGGGATTGCAGTGGTCTTCATTGGCGCTTCAGGTGCTTCCAAAGCTATTTTAGGCATGTAAAGCGGTAACTTTCATAAGCTGAAAATCACAGCTTGTGCTTCTGAAGTGGGTGTGATGGAGAATGGTAGGTTGCTGCCAAAAATGGCAACCCCAGGTTCTCCTTCTCTTCCCATGTAACAGATATGTGACATTATGTTATTTTGTGGTGCACCTGCCCACCCCTGTTCCATATTGTGAACTGTGGGCCTGTGTGTGGAGAAATGCACAATGTGGTGTTGTTTGTTTCTGCATGTTACAGGGAAGAAAAGAGGTCGGGTGTAGTGGTTAAAGCGATGAACTAGGACCTGGGACGACCAGGTCTGAATCCCCTGTTGAGCCATGGAAGCCAACTGAATGACATTGGTCCCTGTCACAATCTCTCACCCTACCCTCACGCGGTGGTTGTTGTGAAGATTGAGTGGAGGAGGGGGGAAGCAATGTGAAAATCTGCTTTGGGTCCCTGATCCAGGGAGAAAGTGGGATATAAATTCCTTATGGGATTGACATGTTTTTCTGCATTCGGTTCCACTCCACCATAACTTAATGCCTGCTGAATGGCTCTGGAATGGTCCAGAGTGTGAGAGAGTATTGCTTACTACTAAAGGCCTACTCATGCTCTTGTTTTATGTGCTTGTGACAGCTCTTTGTTTGTGGCAAATGAATAGAATCTGTAACTTTTCATACTACTAGATGCCTTAGTGAGGGCGAGGTCTAGTGGTTAAGAGCGGCGGACTCTAATCTGGAGAACCAGGTTTGATTCCCCACTCCGCCACATGAGCGGCAGACTAATCTGGTGAACCGGGTTGGTTTCTACACTCTACACATGAGGCCTGCTGGGTGATCTTGGGCTACTCACAGTTCTCTCAGAACTCTTGTCAGTCTCGCCTACCTCACAAGGTGCCTGTTTGGGGCGGGGAGGTGATTGTAAGCCCCTTTGAGACTCCTTCTTGGTAGAGAAAAGCGGGGTATAAAAACCAACTCTTCTTAACATCTAACATTTTCAACCCTGCTTGTAGCAAATATGCTGAATGCTCTGTCCATCACAAGCCACAGCTGCCCTGGGCACAGAAGCGATATGGCTCATATGAATGAAGGATTTGCGGCTTAAATAGTCATGGGTTGGCCATTTGACTGGTCAGAAGATCTTGGTTGGTCAAATATGCTCAGGCCTTGTTAAATAATGGTCAAATATTTGCATTAATTTATCATAGCAACTGTTATGTTAATTACAAAAGACTGAAGTATTATTTCTTACCCACTTCTAGAAGCTGCAGCCAGTTATTAAAAGGAGCAGTTTAATTCAAATATAAATGCACGTGAGACTGAAAATAGTTCACTTTTATTTATTCAAGGGTACCCCAATGAGTTACAGAACTTCTTAAAAATAAAGTTAAATTACACAGCATACAGGACTGTTTAAATGCTGCTATGGGTGTTAAAGGGCAAGGGATATGTGTGTCTTTGGCTGCACTAGGGCTAGGGAACAAGGAACTTCTTTCAGGCAGTTGGAGTAGTAAAACCATTAAAATGTAGGCCACCATCTGTGTATTCTGAGAGCTCATGTGTTCTCATCAGGGGTGCACAGTTATGCCAGCGCTGCCTAGTGCGTTGACAGTAATAGCCTTGTGAAGGGTAAGAGGGTTGCCTGGTGTCATTCTTCTCTCTGATTTACTCAGAATGCAGCAAAATACCTTGCTGGCTGTCATTGGCTTCCAGTACTAAGGAGATAGGAACAGGCTCAGAACTGGGAAGGAGAGGTGGAGCCTTATCCCTGTGACTTGTAGCCCAAGTGCCGCCAAAGCTCAGAGAAACGTTTGTGGGTCTTTGGCAAGCATTTTGTTAAACCTTTGACATGGTTTATGGAATATTTGACTTCACTCGCCCGTTTGGCAACCATCCTAAACCTAGCAATTCTTTCTGATATGCAATCTTGTTTGTGGGCTCCCTAGAGGCATCTGGTTGGACTTGACGGACAGGCTGCTTGGACTTGACGGACCTTGGTCTGATCCAGCATGGCCTTTCTTATGTTCTTACAATTCTCTGTTTAGCAAGATGGTAGCCCTTTCTCTCCCCCCCTGATACTATGGGAAGGAGGCTTTAAGATGAAAGCAAGACTGGGGGCATGGGTTGGATCCAACCAACTTTTTGGTTGGTGAAGAAGGGGGGAGGGCATCCCCTTTGACCACCAAAAAGGCTATGCTGGGGATTGTGGGATCCCTATGGATAAAAGTGATGTGGGATGGGAGCTGTAATAAGGAGTGGAATTAGCTGAAGGTAAGTGAAAAAGCTGGCTGGATACAACCCAGTGCCTGCACTGCAAGATTGTTGAGCATTCCTGATCTCAAACACTTGCAAGTTCAGCTTGTGTCCTGTTTACCAGTAGTGAACAGGGAGCCAGTTTTTCAACAGGCTATTCATCAACCGAGTAGTGGCTGTTCAGCAAGTTGCTTCACCATATGGCAGATGACAGCCATTTTCTGGTAATAAGAGAGGAAATCCAGAAGAAGAGATTGAAAGGCGTGTGTGTGGCTTGCAGTGAAATCTTGTTGCTGTAGCAACCTCTGTGTGGGAGAGATTGTCCTTTTTCTCTGGCTCCAAGAAGTTAAAAAAGAAGGGTGCTGGAATAACTTTTTCAATATGCAAGACTGTTAAAGTGCATCCCATCCCTGGAGACTTTTCTTGGAGGACATTGAATTGCACGGAAGCATGATAAAGTGCATCCTTGTAGTCTTATGTTTTTGAAAATATTGAAATAGTGCATATTTGGAACATCTTCAGAATTGTTGACACATAACTGAAGAAGGAGGCGAAACAGGACAATTACCGGATTCCAGTCTTGCTTAGCTTTGTCATTGTTTCTGTTTGCGTTTGTGTTGGGACTCTGTGACTCTGTTCTTGCACATATGGGGATTTGTATGCGCTATTTTTGCTCCAATTGTTAATGGCGTTTTAGACGCCCTTACTACTGTTTAGAATGTTACATAGGAGCATTTATATACATGTTGATAGGTGTTTGTTTTGTGGATAAATCAGCTTTGGATATATTGTGGTGAGTTGTAGTTGACATACACACTGTGTTACTGTCTTTATAACCCCCTTGTAGCATTGCTGCTGCAGTCAACAGGAAATTGTTTGTAAAGACAATTAAATCAGTCACAAATCATATAAATTGGTTAAAATATATACTATGGTTTTTATTTACCATTGGGTGTTTATCAAAGTGCTCCTTAGAAACGTTAATGGGTGCTGATCCGTTTAGATTGGCAGCAATTTTGTACATGTACATGTTTGAAGAAACCATGAAGAAAACCTTTTTGGTTAGCCTGGACTGAACTGACCAGTGATTGGCTCATGCCTGATCATCACAGCCTAACACTGTAAATTTGACTGTTGAAGATGTACACAGTGATATTCATGCCATTCCTAGTTGAGATGAAGAATGGTTGTTCACGGGCAGGTATGATGTGACTCCTGAAAATACTACATTGCTTAGCCCCATTTGTGGCTCAAACTAGGGTTACCAACTCCAGGTTGGGAAATTTGGGGGCAGAGCCTGGGGAAGGTGGAGTTCATGGAGGGGAGGGACCTCAACAGGGTATAATGCCATAGAGCCCACCCTCCAAAGGAGCAGTTTTCTCCAGGAGAGTTGATCTCTCTGGTTTGGTGATCAGCTGTAATTCCAGAAGATCTCCAGGCCCCACCTGGAAGCTGGCAATCCTAGTTCAAACAGATACTGCACAGATGCATACAATGATCCAGAGATCTTCTGAGGCAGGAGATTGTCAGAGGCGTAAGACAGTAGAAGTCCTCACTGTGTTAACTTCGCTTTTCCAAACTCTATGTGTGTAGAAGCATGATGTCTCCTTCCATTAAACAGGAGATAAACCGTTCTGTCACTAACCAAAGCTATGGATAATGCTGAAACGAAGGAAACAAAGGGCATGGCACTTTTAACATGTGTTTATTCTCAAACCACACTGCAGTGTAATAACCCCATATTGAGGCCCTTCTTGCAAATGTTTGCACATTTTGGTCATTTGACTAGAAATTTGAGCAAAACCCGCCAGCTGTGCTAAATTAGCTGTGTGTCAACAAAGCAAGCAGCTGGTGCTGCTGTCTTGAACAGCAGCTCATGTTAAGTGGAAATTATGGGTTGGGAAAGGCAGGGGGATTCATTTTTATTTGGGACTCTGTGCACATTGTTGTTCAAACAGGTATCTGTTTCTAGGGCAGATGAAGGCTCTTCACGTCTTTCAGAACTGGCTACAATGGTGTTTCTGTGTAGTTGAACAATACCGGTAACAGAACCAGCCATTCCTTCTTCCCACAATGATAAAAGAACTAAAATACACGACAACTTTTCACAAGTAGCATTCACATCAGAATTTAAAATACAAGGGTTTTTTCTGACAGTTAGAGAGGAACCTCAGTGGAACAGCTTCCTCGTGAGGTGGTGGGCTCTCCTTCTTTGGAGGTTTTTAAACAGAGGATAGATGGACATCTGTCAGCAATGCTGATTCTGTGAAGTTAGGCAGATCATGAGAGGGAGGGCAGGAAGGGTTGCATCACTGTTTGGCTCTCATGGCCCTTTCTTACATGCCCAGGGTAATGTTGATCGCCACTTTAGGGTCAGGAAGCAATTTTCCTCTAGGCCAGATTGGCCAGGGATCCTGGAAGTGTTCTCCCCAAGATCTGGATTTGCCACTGCTTGTGGATGTCCTGGTGGCAGTTGTGCCCTACAGTACCTTTTACCAGCTTAGCCTGGTGTTCACCACATGTACCCTTTCCTGTACAATAAGGATCTAGTTGCTGTCACATTTCTGGGTTTCATTCAGAACAGGTTACTGTATGTGCAGCTGTGTTTGGAGACAGCATCTAATCCGAAATGCAGTTGCCCTGGGGCAATTGGAGCAATCTGTTGAGATCATCCTATATCTAATTCTGAACATGACTCTAGATGAAAATGGTTAAAGCCACTGATTAGGACCACAGATAGAAAAGAGAGGTTTTTCTACAAATTTGGGGGGACAACCAAGCTTGGAGAAAAAAAACGACTCTTTTTAATGGGGGAGGTTTACCCAAAAAAACCAAACTGAAGAAGGGTTGTTTGCACAAGTGCCGGCAGCATAGTCCCATCCTGTTGCCCACAGACTTACCAGTGTGGGGCTGTCTGCTGACAAGCCATTCACCCCCATGCCAGGTAGCCCTGGGGCAACCCTGAACTCAGGATGCAAGCCCCCAGATGAGGTGGGGGTTTAACACTGCCTCAACCACCCTGCTAGAGGTAGTGGCAGCTTATGGAGGACTGCATGTGGCCCATCCCTGGTGGTCACATATGGGAGGCAGTGGGAGAGGGGCAATGGGAACTGCTGCCATGTGAATCAAGCAGGTGGAGGCAGCAATGCGGCAGGCAGGCGGGCTAGCTAGCTGTTGAGTGCGTGACCCAGTGAAGAATAAGAATTGATTTTCATACACTGATTTTCTTTATCTTTTCAGGAGAATCAAACTGGTTTACAATCTCCTTCCCTTCCTCTCCCCACAACAGGCACCTTGTAAGGAAGGTGGGGCTGAGAGATTTTGGAAAGAGAACTGTGACTAGCTCAAGGTCACCCAGCTGGCGTCATGTGTAGGAGTGGGGAAACCAATCCAGTTCACCAGATTAGAGTCTGCTGCTCATGTGGAGGAGTGGGGAATCAAACCTGGTTCTTCAGATTAGAGTCCACCACTCCTAACCACTATGCCATTCTGGGGTGTGTGTGTGTGTGTGTGTGTGTAAAGTGCCGTCAAGTCGCAGCTGACTTATGGCGACCCCTTTTGGGGTTTTCATGGCAAGAGACTAACAGAGGTGGTTTGCCAGTGCCTTCCTCTGCAGTAGGTGTAGGGGTACAGAAAAGGATAGGATTCTTCCCTGTTGAGTCTTGCAGGCCCTCAACTTGTACATTCTAATTTTGCATCCATATCAGTTGATTTCTTGGCCTAGTTCGAAGCACAGATCTTGATCTTTAAAATCCCAAGTGGTCTGGGTTGCCAGTCTCCTAGATAAGCCTACCTATTCAAATAGGTTGTAACTGGAGGCCTCTTGTCCCATCTGAAGTGTAGTGAATACTCAAGCGAAGAAGAATCTGCTCAGCGGTGCTACTCATACTCTACATTCAAGGTTGGGCCTACTTTCCCCCTCACTTCTGGGGTTCATACATGTTGTTTGAGGGGATATTTGAGATAACTAATAATTAGTCTTTTACTTGATAATTATGTTCTGTTGCTGTTGATTCTGTGGATTGATGTTCTTGATTTCATTGTAGATTCTAATGGATAGAAATAAATCCGCGATGCTAAATGGAGATCACCAAGCACAACTCTTTTCTCTTCATAATGAAATTTTCAACATAATTAAATGCTTAAGGAGGAAATATAAACCACAAAGTAGTAACACAGACTCTTGTTTGGGTATTGTATGCATATGTCATGAATATACCTGCAGAAATAAAGTTTCAGTGTTTATGATGTATGTTCGGTGTGCTGGTTTATGTCTTGACTTTTGTACTTGTAGTTTGTGGGGGCATTTAGTGATAAGATTGAATATTTGTTGGGAGGTGGTAGAGTTAAGGTTAATAACCACTGCTTTTATGCTATATGAGTCTTGACATACAATTAGTGCCTGGGACACTGCTGGAACACCGTCACTTCTGGCTGTTAAGCTAGCAGTGAAATGAAATACCTAGCATGGAATGTACCATGTCCTCTGTCACTGCATGTTTAATATAGTGCCTTTCTCCAAGGCATTTCTCCTTTCAAGATGGCAGAGGAGTATACTCTGTATGCATTCTAATAATGGATGCAGCGAGGTTACTTGCAACCATTTGGAAGCAGTACCCATTGATTTGCAATTTCAGTGGGGAATTAGCTGTAACTAACTTTTATGTGCCCCTTGTCCATAAAACATACCGTTGCTGATACGCACCTCTAAGTGTTGCCTCCCATTTTATTATTCAAAAATCAAATGTTTTGAGCACTAAAGAGTGTCTTTGGTTGCTGTTTTTAGTTTGAGAGAAGGGTTTATTCTTATGCACAGCTCTTCATTTTCTTTGTGCAATCTGGAAGTGCAGTTTTCCTGCATAAATGCAGTTTTATAGCATGAATAACAATTTCCCACCCACTAGGGGCATCCAGGGTGGTTTGCAATTGTTATATTAAGAAAAATGCACCAATTCTAAAGAGCAGCAAAACCAACCAGAGCAGTATACTGTCTATTAATTTGAAACGAAAGCCGCAAGCATAAAATATTCAGCAGCCTTTCAGAATAAATACATATCTAGTTGACTTTAAAGGTTAAGGTAGTCCTCTGCGCAAACACCAGGTTATTACTGACCCATGGGGTGACACAACGTTTACTAGGCAGACTATGTTTACGGGGTGGTTTTCCATTTCCTTTCCCAATCATTTACACTTTACCCCCAGCAAGCTGGGTACTTATTTTACCAACCTTGGAAGGATGGACGGCTGAGTCACTTTAGGGATGGCACAGCTCTCAGCTCATGGGAGAGAGTTCTCCATAATCCAGGGGAAGCAACTAAACTGGCTCTCTGAGGAGTCCCTAGCTTCAGAAAAGATGCATCTCCACAAGAAGACCCATCTATTGACTTTACGGTTTGGGCAGGTTGATACGAATTGAAGAAGTTCTGAGCCAGCAACGAAATGTATGACAGTGATTACTGAATGCATGCAATATTTCAGAGTTGAGGCTTTTAGATTTGGAAAAAAGTACGAAATCTATATCTGGGTCACTATTTCCCCCAAGTTTCTTGAAGGTACTTTAATCTTTGACATCCCAAAATAAACACGCTGCCTCACAATTTAAAAGATCCATTGTATTTGGCAAGTGCATAATGACATTTTCACCTCACAATAGCAATTTCCAGCCTCTATTTGGTTAAAAGCTCCTTACATAATTCTGTTTTTATTGCTGAAAGTCCAAAATTCTTATCTGCTGTAGAAATGGCATTAGAACTGCACTGTTTGATTGTTTACTCAATAGTTGCCTGAGTACATGATGTCAGCAAAGTTTGAGTGGTTTAAAAAAAAAACAGGTTTGGTTATACCCCATGCCATAACAGATGGGGTTGCACTTAGTTCGGTGAAGCAAAAAAGAAGAAGAGCAGGAGTTGCATTAAATTACTGCTGATGCTGCACCCTCTCACGGGCACAGAAGTGGTGCAGAACTCACCTACTGGAAATGAAGTGTTTATACTTGCCTCTTTTTGTTCAAAACGTCAGTAGCTAAATTAAGGTCTGAGAATCTCCTAATATTTCTCTTGTGACCTGTGGAACATAGTTTGGAATCCTTTGAATTGCTGAATGAAATTGGAAGGAAAAATAGTATGGAAATAGAGGGTTTTTGTTGTATAACTTTTAATTTTAGTCGCTTTTTTGTTTTAGCATTAGTATAGGTTGCACAGGGGTTCTTATTTCTGTCCATGTTTTTGATTTTCTGCAAGCCACATTGACTATACATGAATCCCCCATCAAGTCATAAAATTCTACTTTGGAAATGTCCCTTCTTTCACTAGTGGTTTTCTATCTGGAATAGGTCATTGCTGTTGGTCCTATTCTCCCCTGAGGCAAGGGCATCCTGAGAATTGAGAATTGGGTTGTTTTCCCTCTCCATCCGGGTAGGCAGGACCAAAGACCTTGACTTCCTGTCTCTATTGGCGGGAAAACAGCCTGCAGGAAGCCAGTCTTTGTCCTGCCTCCACGGGTAGAGCAGCAGCATCCGCACAGCTCTGTGCTTTTCTCAGAGTTAGGAGTAATTAGGAGAGTTTGTGTCGTCTTTCTTACCTTGTTTAACTGTAAGTTGTCTTCTTTGTTCCCTTCGTTATTGCTCCCATTGTTTCCCTCCCTCCCTTCCCAGTGTGTGAGTTTTCCTTCGGCTTAGAGCCGACAGGAATTCAAAATGGCCGACGCCATTGTGCTTAGGGAGGACGACCTCCTTTCTGAAAAGGACTTCCACAGTGGGCTAGTTCAAACTTCCCACAAGCCTACCGGCTCTCCCAACGGCCGCGATTGCGGACCATTAGGGATCATGCCGCAGCATTCGGAGCCGCCTCTCCAGGAGCTGTCCCCGACGCAGCCGAAAGTAAAAAAGGCGCGAAAAGCCGCGCCGCTGCAGCAGGGCGGCAAAAAGAAGAAGCGCGGCTCCAAACTTAATGCAGGGCAGAAAGCCGGGCGGATCTCGCCCGCCTCTTCTAGCAGACGCCTGAATCGGGTCTCCAGTGTGCAGGCGTCCTCGGAATCGGCAGCGGAGGCTTCCCCACACTTAATGGCTGGTAACTCTGCGGCATCCGGGCTTCTTCCTCCGGGCTCTGGCACCCCCCCCCCTCAATCGGTGGCGGGCGGCCATTTTTTATCTTGGGAGAATGCCGATGATCTCATTAACTGTGCCCTCCAGCGCCAATGGTTAGCATTTCAAGCTTACCAAGCGCGTTTACCCCCTAACCCCTGGTGGACTTCAGGACCTCCCCCCCCCTCCCCACTAGTTAGATCTAATGTGGAGGAAACTGGTAATGCAGGTGCTTCATCAAAACCTAGTACATCTGCATGGCCCACCAAGGCAGCTATGAAGGCTCCTATATGAGTCTCCTATGAGGAGACCATAGCAAATACTTCCAAATCTTCTTCTTCTCTTGAGGAGGAGGAAGTGGAGACAGGGGAGGGAGAGAACAAAGAAGATGGCGAATTTGACTCGGACGAAGAATCTCTCCAACCCACAGATCAGCATAACAGGCTGTTCTCTGGAGAAGATTACCAGGGATTATTGGCTAAAGCCATACTGGCCCTGGATTTGAACGAGGAGGTAGACTCCACAGATGAGACTAAATCTAAATGGAAACAGGGCGTTAGGGAATGTTTCCCCAGACAGCAACCTCGCTCTAATTCAGTCCCCTTTCCTGAATTCTTTCAGAGGGCAGTCAGAGAGGAATGGGAAAAACCTTCAGCTAATAGGCAGGTCCCTCCTAATATTAAAAAACTATACACACTGGCGCCTCATGCCATGGATATGTTAAAGGTGCCACTAGTGGATGCACCAGTACTGGATCTCCAGTCACCAGGTTTAGTACCAGAGGATGGCGTGGGATCCCTAAGGGATCAATTGGATAGAAAGTCAGATTTTTTAGCCAGGAAAGCACATGAGGCTTCGGCATTAGCTATTCAGGCTAGTGCCACCACATCCATTTTTGCCAGAGCATCGTATTTGTGGATTAAAAAGATCCTACAGCTGGTCCCTGAAGATAACCCTAGGGTAATCGGAGGGTTGGAAAGAGTACTAAGTGCTACCATGCTCATGGCTGACGCTTCACTAGACACTATGTCTTTTGTGGCTCGGTCAATGTCCTCAGTCACTTCCCTGAGACGGGCTCTATGGCTGAGGGTTTGGCCGGCTGACTTCAAGGCCAAGACCACATTAATGTCATACCCAGTGAAAGAGGGTCGCCTGTTTGGCGAAAAACTGGATAGCATTCTCGTAGAATCTAAGGATAAAAAACTGGTTTTGCCTACACAACTAAAAAAGGATCATAGATCTCCATACCAGTCCTTTCGTCCATACAGGTCTTCACCCAGATTTCGATCTGACTTTAGGAGAGGATCCTGGGGACAATCTAGAGGTTCCTGGGGCACTCGACCATTCAGGAGAGGAGGTAGATTCCAGAGATCACAAGGACCCCTGCCCAGACTGGACAGAGGGGACAAGTTTACCAAAACTAATCAACAGTGACGCCAATCATCCCCAGGTAGGGGGGAGACTCCAGCAGTTCGCTGCGAGGTGGACTCTGTCCAATCCGGACAAGTGGGTCTCCAAAATCATAACTCAGGGCTACTTCCTGGAGTTTTCATCCCATCCCACAGATCGTTTCCTCAGATCCCCAATCCCAACCAAGAAAGGAAAACACTGCATTACTCAGAAAGCAATTCAACATCTCCTCCAGATCAAGGCCATAGAACCGGTCCCGGTCACCCAGAGGGGCCAGGGAGTATACTCAATATTTTTTACAGTCCCCAAGAAAAATGGGGACTGGCGGGCCATCCTCAACCTAAAATACATCAACAAGAGGATGGCCCACAAACATTTCCGCATGGAGACAGTCAAGTCTACCGTGGAGTCCCTTCTCCCTGGCACCTTCTTGACGGCCGTGGATCTCACGGAGGCCTACCTCCACATACCGGTCCACCCTTCCCACAGACGCTTCCTCCGTTTTGCATATGGAAGCAATCACTTTCAATTCAGGGCCCTCCCCTTTGGGCTTACCTCCGCCCCCAGGGTATTTACCAAGACCCTAATAACCGTCATCGCAGTACTCAGACAGGAAGGAATCCAGGTACATCCGTACCTGGACGATATCCTGATCTGCGCCCCGACTCTGGATCTTTCCAAAATTCACACGGCCAGAGTTATTCAGATTCTCCAAGAGCATGGCTACTTGATAAATTTCCACAAAAGTTCCCTGACTCCATCACAATCCACAATCCACTTAGGGGTTCAGATCAACTCAGACACCAACTCTATGTCGTTAACCAAAGAAAGGGTGGACAAGATAATTGCTCTCTCTCGATCCACAGCAAGACAGAGAACAACCAGGCTAATGACCCTAGCAAAACTCATGGGACTGATGGTATCATGCATCGCAGTAGTACCATGGGCCAGATTCCATTCGCTGCCTTTACAATGGCTGCTGAGCCCACATCAGTTAGACATTGCCAGAAAAAGGATCAAAACGATCCTCATTCCTTCACAGGTCAAACAGAGTCTTCGCTGGTGGTCCTCCCCATCGAACCTATACAAACCGACTCAATACATACACGAGGAGCCTCTGCAGATATTTACAGATGCCAGTCTAACGGGCTGGGGAGCCACCCTCGGAGGGCATCTAGCCCAAGGGCGATGGTCTCCACTAGAATCAACTCTACACATCAATCTTTTGGAGCTCAGAGCGGTAAAGCTCGCCCTGCTGGAATTTGCTCCAAAAATCAGAAATCATCACATACTCATAAGAACAGACAACATTTCCACGAAAGCTCACGTGAACAAGCAGGGCGGCTCCAGGTCCTCCTCCCTTCATATGGAGGCAGCCAAAATCTTCTCATGGGCCCAGATAAACATCTCTTCGATTCGAGCAGAACATGTCAAGGGGACCCTCAATGTACAGGCCGATTGGCTAAGCCTCCAAACGGTCGACGAAGGAGAGTGGGAATTAGACCAAGACACCTTTCATCTAGTCTCAGAAAAATTTGGCACCCCTTCTGTCGACTTATTCGCTTCAGAACAAAATCACAAACTACCAAGGTATTTCTCCAGATTCTTTCACCCAAAGGCGGAAGGAACAGACGCTCTCCTGAGCCCTTGGCCAAAAGGTCTCCTGTACGCCTTCCCCCCCATTCCCATCCTTCCCAAGGTACTACGCAAAACTCAGCAGCAACAAGCCAACATAATCCTCATAGCTCCATATTGGCCACGACGACCATGGTTCGCGAACCTCAAAAGAATGTCTTGTCAGGAACCATGGCGAATACCTCCGGAGAGAGCCATACTACATCAGGGTCCACTGAACCACCCAGACCCTCAATGGTTCTGTTTGACCGCCTGGCACTTGAAAGGCGGTCACTGTTAAATCAGGGCTATTCCATCGATGTGATCAATACTATTTTAGAAGCGCGTAGACCCTCCACTAGACGCATGTACAATTCGTCATGGAAGGCATTTGTTAGGTGGGCTAGACGAAAGAAGGTCAATCCACTTTCTCCGTCAATACCTGAGATTTTGGACTTTTTACAAGAGGGAGTACGCCTTAAGCTGTCGGCCTCAACCCTAAGGAGACAGATAACTGCACTATCTACGGTGTTACCCCTTTTAGATGGATTACCTATAACAAAACATAGACACATCACTGCATTTTTAAAGGGAGTTTCGCAAACTCATCCACCAGTTGTTCATAGATTCCCATCATGGAATCTTAATCTTGTCTTGAAAGCTCTCACGGGTTCCCCCTTCGAACCACTTAGGACAGTTCCTATGAAATTTCTCCGCATGAAAGTATTATTCCTAACCGCCATCACGTCAGCTAGACGGGTTTCGGAACTTAGAGCTCTCTCTATCAGGAAGGGCCTCTGCGTGTTTCATAAGGATAGGGTGGTCTTAACACCAGACCCAACCTTCCAGCCTAAGATTAATTCCCGTTTCCATAGGACGCAGGAAATCAATCTTCCCTCTTTCTGTCCCAATCCATCAGGTACCAGGGAAAAATCGTGGCATTCTCTGGACCTGAGGAGAGCTATCCGTATATTCATCGACCGTACAAAAGAATTTAGACAAACAGACTTTATGTTTATAGGAATATCAAACCCTTCCAAAGGTAAAAGGATGTCAGCAGCGGCCATTAGTTATACCATCAGACAGTGCATTTCGGAGGCATACAAGTCAACTGGTACCCCAGTGCCAGGGGGAATCACAGCACATTCACTCCGTAGCATGGCAACAACAGCAGCCTTTGATAAACAGGCCCCTGTAGAAGAGATATGTCGGGCTGCCACATGGTCATCGGTGTCAACCTTTGTAAAACACTGTAAAATTAATGTATGGTCCTCAGCTCAAGCGGCTTTTGGCCGTAGGGTATTACAAAATGTGGTAGAATAATAAGTTACCCACCCACAGGGGAGCTCTGTAAAGTCCCAATTCTCAGGATGCCCTTGCCTCAGGGGAGAATGGAGCCTTGGACACTTACCGTAGAGGCTCATTCTCTTCTGAGGCGAAGGGCATCCTGCCCACCCTAATCTGAATTTGACGTTTAATTACAGTTGCCATTTGAATAGTTTGCGTTATCAGAATGTCTAAGTTTATGTTAACAGAAAGTCTAAATTGTATGTTCAAGGGACTTCCATGTTATTTCATCAGTATATCAGTTTATACATTGTTCTCGTAAGTCTGTCTCTAGTACCATTTATGTAGCTAGGCTAGACGGTAACTGGCTTCCTGCAGGCTGTTTTCCCGCCAATAGAGACAGGAAGTCAAGGTCTTTGGTCCTGCCTACCCGGATGGAGAGGGAAAACAACCCAATTCTCAATTCTCAGGATGCCCTTCGCCTCAGAAGAGAATGAGCCTCTACGGTAAGTGTCCAAGGCTCCAAGCTCTAAAACAAACTAAAAGGTATTTCGGTGAATCCAACCAGAGTTGAAAGCGCTTTCAAAAAGTTGCAGTGGGGAAGGAAGAATGAAATTCCCGCTGAAGAATGTTTTTAGGGAAATTAAACCGATGCATGTAAGTAATGGTATATCTGTTCTGGCTGCCTCTCAAGCGGTCATTTCAGAGGGGTAGCCATGTTCGTTTATAGCAGTAAAATAAAACTCGAGTCCAGAGGGACTTAACAAAATTTATTCTAGCGTAATTTTTTTGCAAGTCGGAGCTCACTTCTTGGGATCAGCGACTGATATTTGTATAAGGGTGTGGCTGTTCACGATTAACTTCCTATTATTTCATAAGCAGTCTCCTCCTTCATAAATAGTGTACAACTTGTTTAGCTGTTATTCGGCTCATCCATTCTAAGAACATTTTCGTGTGTGTGTGAATTTGTATCATTGCACTTGTGCAGTCAAAGTACTGCATTTTCTTATGCAGTCAAGTCCAATTAAAAACAAAAGATTTAATGTATTCTTGCTTCACTGTATATGTGGTGGCAAAATTTCTTTGAAAAAAGAAAAGGGGGAAAAACCCCAATCAAAATAACAGAAACCCTGGGAGGCTTGACAATCAAATGGCATCAGACGGTCTTTAAACGACCCTCCGGGAATCTTCAAAATAATTATTCTTGTAGAGTTGTGGTTATATTCGTCAGCGTCTTGACTGATGTCCAAAATTGTCCCTTGCTGGACTTTATCAAGATAACTTGCCTGGGTCACCTAGACACACTGGACTTTGTTGCAGGCGGTAATTTATCTGACGCTTTATAACACTGCCTTCCGGAATTGTCTACATTCTCCTGCTGAACAGCCTTATGTAAATAAGACATGCTATTTTAATACTTTCTTCTGCTCTAGCTCTGCTGTTTTCATTTTCTTAAGCCTTGCAAGAACAGACACATTGGAGATTGAAGAACTACCCTGGTCAAAATGGTGGTGTTTATTAAAAACAATATTTTTTTATTAATCGTTTATATTAAACATGAACTTCTTTAGGTAAAGCAAAACTCCAGAGTAGGGAGTTCTCTTCAACAATACAGGCGGAAGCTCTGTTCAACAGGGTGCATTTTAAAATGTGCTGTTTGGGCAGTTGCTGCCAAAGCAATATTTTTTTAAAAATCTGTACAGTGGCCAATTGTAGCCCTGCTGGTCAAAAGCCCCACCTGCCCCGCCCATTTGCTGGAAACACTTGATGGACCCTAGGAAAGGTGTCGGTGGGTGTCATGCTGGGAACCTCTGCTCCAGAGGATACAGTGAAAAATCAAAAAGTATTAAGCTAGGTCCTAGAATACTAAATCAGCAGACTTTTCAACTGTAGAAGAATAAGCAAAGAAAGCAATTAAACATGATGGCATGTCTAATTTATATATATATAAATTATATATATAATTTATATATATAAATTATATAATTTATATATATATATATATATATATATATATATATATATATATATATATATATATATATAATTAGACTATATATTATATTAGACTATCTATCCATCTATCCATCCATCCATCCTACGAAATGTTACTAAGAATTTAAGGAACACTGAATTCCTTAACATTGCAGACACTGAATATTTCTATGATCATTAAAGAAGGGTTGGCAAAGAACTTCTTTGTTCTGCAAGATTTAACCTAAACCTGGTCCAGTGTGGTGTAATGATTAAAGTGTTGGACTAGGATCTGGGAAACCCAGGTTCAAATCCCCTCTCGTGCCATGGAAGCTTGCTAGGTGGCCTTGGGCCAGTCACACACACTTAGCCCTGACTCTCACTGGTATTTGGATGGGAGACCTCCAAGGAATACCAGGGTCATGATGCAGAGACAGGCAATGGCAAACCACCTCTGAACATCTCTTGCCTTGAAAACCCTATGGGGTCGCCATAAGTCAGCTGTGATCGACAGCAAAAAAAAAAACCTGGTCAATACAGTGGACCTCATCTTACTGATTTCTTTTTCATTCTCCATTTTGTTTGTTTGTTTCTCTTTTATGTCTCTAATGCACACAGGCTACTTCTAAGATATTATGGCCATTTATGCATGGGACGTTTTGCCTTGGATTTGCCGCTCTCTAGATGCCCGTTTTCCCCATCCAAATTCTCAGAACTCAACAATAAGCCCCCATGCAGAGTTTTGAAAATTCAAATGGGGAAAATGTGCACCTAGGGAGCGGCAAATCTAGGGCAAAACCTCCTATGCATAAATGGCCTATGAGTGCTCGGAACAGCAAAATTAAGAGTGCAAAGCTACTTCTACCTCTCAACAATGTCAGACATAAAAATGGGCCCTGTGAGTGTACATGCAAGCATATCTTCATATTTAGTTAGTTAGTTAGTTCGTTCAGAGCCCACCTTTCTTGCTAAGACTCAAGGCGGATTATAAAATTTAGAAAACATTTCAATCAGACAGCACGGACCTCCAAGAAACAGTGCAGTAGAATTGGGAGTACAGAACTGGAGCACAAGGCAAACAAAACAAAAAATCCCTGTCTAATGCATGACAATTTCATAATGCAGAAAGTGGGTTGCGAAGATAGAAGACTGTGGAGTAAATGGAAGTTGATGCATTCAATAAACATTATAGGAGACTACAATCCTTATAAAAGCGACCTCCTGAGCGGTTTCATTGTACTACAGTTCCATTCCCTTTACCAAAAAAAATTATGAGCAATCTAGGAAGACCTGGAGCTGTTCTGCTACAGCTTTGTTTATCACCTTGCCCAGGAACAGTAAGCTCAAGACCAGGAGATACTGTTCTAAAATTGGTGTGGGGAACACCCACAATACAATATTGCCCACATTTATTTCCCCCACAACGATCACACACTTATGCCTACTTTAGACTCTAACCCGGGGGTGTCAAACATATGGCCTGGCGGGCATATTCTGCCCCTTGAGAGGTCTTATCTGGCCCGCGAGCCAGCTGATGCAGCCACTCCCCCCCCAGTCTCAATCTGGGATGGCGAGGCATGGCCTGGCCTGACCAATTGGCATTTATGTTATATCTGGCCCTCGTAACAAATGAGTTTGACACCCCTACTCTAACCTGTATCTTGTAAAACTAGTTTGACTCCAGAACACAACAGTACGTACAAAATGAATTTGTGAGCAGTGCTGACCTGAAAGTCTTTGAAAAACTGTCCTTTGTAGACAAAATAAATGTGGGGAGAAATTATTAAACTGATGGCATCCTATCGATAGTTTATATCAGTGGTTCCCAAACTTTTCGGGCCACCGCCCCCTTGGTTCCACAAACTCAACCCCAGCGCCCCCCTACCCTACCCTATAAAAAGCATTCAAAATAGGGGTTTGCATGACGCACTAAAGAAGAACAATAATTTTTTAAAACAGTAACAATAAATTGCACATCTGGTTCTTGTAGGTTATCCGGGCTGTGTGACCGTGGTCTTGGTATTTTCTTTCCTGATGTTTCGCCAGCAGCTGTGGCAGGCATCTTCAGAGGAGTGCCTGCCACAGCTGCTGGCGAAATGTCAGGAAAGAAAATACCAAGACCACGGTCACACAGCCCGGATAACCTACAAGAACCAATGAACTATGACCGTGAAAGCCTTCGACAATTGCACACCTATTCAAAATCAAATTAAAACTTTTTTAGTTGAAATTTATTCAACAAAACTGATGAGCTTGATCCAGTGGTACCAGCTCTTAACACTGGAAAAAAATACTGATAGTTTCCACCCAATTTGCTAGCATGGTGCCATAGCTTTATCGACTGTAAATTAGTGAACAACACAGTTGAAGGGGCCCACCTCTTGCGCCCCCCCCCTGCTGCCTCCTTGCCTCTTAATGCCCCCCTAGGTAATACCACTGCCCCCCAGGGGGTGGTACTGCCCACTTTGGGAACCGCTGGTTTATATGAAGTTTCACTTCAACTGTGAAGAGGGCACCATCACCGTTTCTGCCGAGTCTTGACAATTTAGTTTGCAATCTCATCTCCACCCAAAGACCGATTGTCGTCCAATTCTTTGTATTTGCTACCCTTTCTATTTTTAACATTGACGAACATTAATTTGCATGGTGATGATGAATGCCAGGGAATGGAAACTCTGGCCTTCATACCTACGTCAAGTTGTATGTGGTTTGTGGAATGTTTAGCATCTGCACCTATAAAGGGAAAGGGGGAGAGCCTTCAATGCTTGAGTCAAATGCAGAGCACATGGCCCTTTGCTGGCGCTCCTTACTCCGAGCAGCACATACCTCAAGCAGTAGAGAAAGTTGCAACATATGTTTGGGTTAGCAGAAGGTCATTTGGCACAGTCACTGCATAATATCTCTGATCAGGTTCCCAATGTATTTCACAAGGTGCAACGTTTAAAAAGTATAGCCATAACCGCGCACCCTAGTGACGGAATGGCTTCGTCAGCCTCTTTCTCTTGTCGACCTTCCCCAGAAATTTGGACTTTAAGTAACTATGCTTTGGGAGGGGAAAGGGGGACGGTGTGGGGGGGAATACTTCATACCCTGTTACTGATACATTAAGTGCAAGACTTCTATTTAAAGTAAAGCATGCATATTGAAAATGGAACTCCGTCTGGCATTGGTTGCTTCAGTTATAAATAAGTGTTTCTTCTACTCCAGAGTGAAGATTATACATTATCTTGAAGGGGGATATAGTGTATTAAGTCCGTTGAAGTGGATTGGATGTCTGCTTTTTAATATCAGAGGTTGACATTTTGTTGGGAGTATTTCATCACAAGGGGACTTGCAGAGTTCGAATTAATTGTGATATTACGCAAAAGCAACAAACCGAAAAAATCCTGAATAACTTGAGTGGGCCCTTCTTGGGATGGTGACACAGCAATCCTGCCACAGTGGCTGGGCGTCAAACTAATGGAGCGGCTAGTCTGGTCCCTAAAGGGTTCCGTCAGAGACCGGGGAGGCAGGCGAAGTCCAAGAAGAGGAGTTGGTTTTTATACCCCAATTTTCTCTACCTTTAAGGAGACTCAAACCGGCTTACACTTGCCTTCCCTTCCCGTCCCCACAACAGGCACCTTGTGGGGTAGCTGGGGCTGAGAGAGTTCTGAGAGAACTAACCCGGCAGGCTTCAGGTGGAGGAGTGGGGAGACGAACCCGGTTCTCCAGATTAGAGTCCACTGCTCCTAACCACTACACCATGCTGGCGTGGCCACACGCCGTTCCTATCATTCAGTCTTGTCCTCTCTTGATGCACACCTGGATGCACAGCCCTCGTGACAGCCAGCAGTCCCTCCTCGTGCCTGGCAGCTGCCACCACAGATGCTGCCAGCCCCTCCTTTGCCCAAGCTCCCTTGGCCCACAAGATGGCTTTGGGTGAGGGTGAAAAGCAAACTGCAATACTGGGGAGTGACTCCTCACTGCCAGGGTAACGCGCTGCCACCAGCCCCTCTAAGCTAACCATGGCACGTACTCAAAATCCAGTAACTCACCCAAATCAAATTCAAATTCAAAACCTTTAATGGCATATAAGGTAACTCACCCATGCCCAGAGCTCCTTGTTCTAATGAGATGGAATGGGCATGCATTCTTGGTCTCTGGCCTTGAAACTACCAGCCTCATGATCTCACTTGCGCCCATGCTGGCTCTATCTCGTCCCTTATCTCTCTTGAAGCTGCAAGTCATTGTGACATTGATTTTCTAGAAAGGAGCTTCAGTAACTTCACTAGACCCAAACGTCTGAACAGAATTTGAAAAGCCAAGAAATGGCTAGAAGAGGCCCTGGAAGAAAGCATCCCTCGTGACAGGTCTCCATCCGTTCCCGCTCAGTCACCACCCACATGGAAGAGAGGGTGGGGGAGGTGGGCTTTGCCACCCATCGACCCCATGCCCAGGGCCCTAGCAAGGGCTCCGAGACCCCTGCTACAGAACCCAGGCTCTGAGGCAACTTCCTGCCTACTCCACCAGCACACTCCCAACCCCTCAACCATTGATTCCGGGGACCCCGCAATCCCCTGCCCCCTCAGTAATACCCCCCAGATGTATGCCCCTTAGGTGACAGATACCCCCCTTCTTAGAGCAGGCACATATATACCCTATTCACAACCCACCTTTCTCCCCAATAGGGAACCAAAGTGGCTTGCATCATTCTCCTTTCCTCCATTTCAACCTCACAACAATAACCCTGTGAGGTAGATTAGACTGAGAGTGTGTGACTGGCCCAAAGCCACTCAGCTAGCTTCAATGGCAGAGTGGGGATTTGAACTTGCCCCCCCCCCGATCCTAATCTGGGGGAGGGTTCACCCTGACCACCACTGGCTCGTTCATGCAGCTGCCACTGAGGTGAGTGGGGGAGACCCAGGTGTGAGGTCAGCCTTGGAGGTGCTGCTGGGCCCCTGCTGTGTTTGGCCAATGACCATGGCGGGGGACCAGTGGCACCTCCACAACCCACCGCAGCCAGCCAAGCATAGGCATCCCTGGGTCCCTGCCGTCCCTCTTGGACCTGTCATTGGGCAGCCCTAAGGGGGAGTCACAGAGGGAGTGGGGTTGGAGCGGGGCAGGGAGGGGCATGTCGTGCAGTCGGAACCAGACAGACAGACTCGGTTGCGGGCTCAAACCAGACGTTACTGTACTGCAAATCATGGAAAGGTCTCACGTTGTCACCTCCCTGATACTTAGGCCCGACAGACCAAGGTCCTAAATACAGATCCAAACCCTCATGCTGGATTAAGGTGTCATTAGGTAATCCTGCTATTACAACTGATCTCCAGCCGATAGAGCTCAGTTCACCTGGAGAAAATGGCCACTTTGGCAATTGGACTCTATGGCATCAAAGTCCCTCCCCTCCCCAAACCCCGCCCTCCTCAGGCTCTGCCCCCAAAATCTCTCGCCAGTGGCGAAGAGGGACCTGGCAACCCTATTGGTAGCAAGTGGTCCACCTCTAAGAGTGGGCCCTCAATTGCAGTGGGATTTTAATTATATACAAAATTATGCTGTACGCATGCTTGAATAATAATGAGTAGATGTACCAAGTAGTAACTTGATTTCCAAATATGTATACCTTAAGGAGGAGGGGAGATGCTTATATTGTGTGTGATTGTGAGTGACGGTGTGCTTCTCTTTCACAGCCCTTGAGCTGGAGGGGCACCTTATTTGTGTGATCACAGAAATAAACTCCCCCTCTTTCACACCCTTGGTGTGGTTTGTTGGCTCATCAGCACCAGGGCCCGGACCTGTTCATGGTAATATCCCTGAGGCCTTCCTTGGCACAGCATGCATCTAAGTGGGGTGGAGTCTCCAGTGGAGAAGCTGGCCGGGTGCAGTGCTCCACTCCAGGAGGCGGGCTTGTGCTGCAGACTGGGAAGAGTGGGCGGGGGACGGTTATGACCGTGCCCTGAGAGCTCTCTGTTCAATCATCACCTGCAGGAAAGCAAAGCAGAGACCCATGCGGCAATGGCAACCAGGCACAAGTGCTGTGCTGAGCCATGTTTGTGGCACCCCGGCAGGGTCCACAGTCCTAGCTCCATGGGGAGAGAATGCGCCTTGAACCTCCCTCGAGGTAGATGCTGGTGCCATCCACACTATACTCACCCATCCTGTGTTGAAGTGTGAGTGACTGCTGATGATCCATCTACTGCAACGCCTGGAGCAGCTGCACAAGGCTCTGCTCCAACAAAGGAATGAGAGCACGGGTCGCCCACTGAGCAAAGTCGGGTCGCTTCCAGAACTCCGGGGGCCGTGGCTCAGTGGTAGAGCATCTGTTTGGCCTGCAGAAGGCCCCGGGTTCAATCCCTGGCATCTCCAGTTAAAGGAACCAGGCAAGTAGGTGATGTGAAAGACCTCTACCTGAGACCCTGGAGAGCCGCTGCCGGTCTGAGTAGACAATACTGACTTTGATGGACCAAGGGTCTGATTCAGTGTAAGGCAGCTTCATGTGTTCACCAATGAGCCCTGCTCTGTGCTGGGGGAAGGTTCCAGGCAAAAGAATGAGCTAACAGCACAGTGAGGGGTTGGAAATATTCTCCCCCCACCCCCCACACACCCCAGTTTTCCCAGGAAACTTTCCTGAGATCTTTTCTCCGTTGCATGGCAGAGGCCATGGTGCTGGGGAGCAGTGGTTCATGCCTTTCCTGCATGAATGCAATGCAGGGCTGGATTGTGGGAGGGGGCATCACTGGGGCAGCACCCAGCCTCATACAAGGGGAAGGGGGGAGTAGGTTGGGGTTCCCCACCCTTGCTTACCTGTCACTGCATGGTCACCCCTTTGGGTCGAACCTCTGGAGATGGGGTGGTGGTTAGGGTTGTGAAATGAGACACGTTAGCCACACCGTATGGACTTTTCTCTCCCCCTTGGGTGTTAGTTCTAAGTGTCCTCTGTGTTCTTTCCACCACCAAAGTGCCAAGCTGCTGGTCCACACAGCAGGGGGCTCTTGAGCGAGAGTCTGGTGCTGTGCAACCTACCTAATGAGTTCTGGAGCATCCTGGCTGGGGTTTTTGTAGGGCTGTGGGACAGCGATTGGGTGCTGGGTAGGGGTTTGGCCACCACAGGGGAGGGAGGTTAGCCATCACATCTGTAGTTGGCATCCTGTGCTCCTCTGGGCCTTTTGGGCTTGGTTGTACCAGTTGGGGACATTCGCATTTTTGGCTTGCAAGGGCCCCTATGGGCTGCGCCGGGGTTTTACTGGCGTAACTTTCCAGCATGACTGTGTGTGTGTGTTCCTGGGTTGAAATGGTTTAGGGGGCTTACTACCTCCCACCACGGCCCCCAGCCTGCCTCACTTCCATGCTGGTGCTGGGACCTATGCCAATAGCCCACTGATGTGCATCTGCTGTGGGGCTGTGACATTGGTGGCGAGGCGCTGTGGGTTTCTGATTTAACAGTGTATTTGTTGCAGGTGGGAGGCATCTAAATACCTTTTCATTTTATGGGTAATAGAGATACCTGAGACATAATCCCATGAAAGGTAGCTTCAGCTAGCTGCAGTTGAAACCAGTGGTGCAGATAAAACCATGCAGCCCTAAACATACCAACGGGAACTAGATCTTACAGAACACAGCATGGTAAAACGAGGCATTTTCATGCAAGCGTACCCATTCTAAATTCAAATGAGAGAAATTACAGTTGTCCAAGCAGGCTCTAGTATCTTTACTGTGATAGTCTTTATGAAACTTTGGGATTCTTTGTCTGTTGCTGAGAAAAGAATCGATGTAATTTGCATGGTTCTCCCTATAAAATTTGACATGGCAATGCATCTGTCTCAAGCGGTTATTGGAAGGGTGTCAAGTAAAATGTAACACAAAGGGTGAAAAAGAACACCAAAGGTGAACACAGTAATTACACCACGCCGACCCCGCTTTGAGTTCCAGAAGGAGCGTAAAAATAGACTTGCCGATTAGGTGGATGATGGCCGCATGATCAGGAAAACTAAACGGTTCATGAGACTAAATCATCCCTTCTAACTTGTCAGCGGTTCTTTAAGGAGGTAAGTGGGGCTAAAGTAGAAACAGAAGGTTTTGCTGATGTCATGCACAAGAGATCACTGTGGAAACTTTAACCACTAGGTGAGAGGTAAAATAGTGTTATTGATTAAAAGCAACGAGACTTCGTGAATAAATAGAAGGGCATCCATTTCAATAGTGCAGGTTTTTCTTGAGATATAAACAAATATGCTCCAGGGGTCCACAGAAATACTTGCTAGTGCTCAACGGGAACGTTCTTTCAAAGAAGTGGAGTTAAATGGGACTTACTTCCAGGTACGTATGTTTAGAACTGCAGCCTTGGAGACAATACACAGATCTCCCGAGGTCTTTAATTTGGGCTAGTGGGAGGGTCTGTGCAATCTAAACAATTTATAAATAGTGGGTGGGATCCAGTCAACTTTTTGTTTAATCTTGTTCAGTTATTGTCCCACATGGTTTTTGTCCATGCAGGTCCTATAATCCCCAGCATAGCCTTTTTAGGTGGTCAAAGAGAACTTCTACCTTTCTCATCAGCAGAAATGCTGGTTGGATCCCATCCCACCCAGTAACTAGTATCTTCTAAATATTAGGCAACCCAGTATAATTCTCATCACACACCAAAAAGTGACAATTCTGGCCCTGCTAACTATCTCCCTGTTAGCTTAACTGATATAATGGCTAAAATATGTGTCTGCCTTCTCCCAAATAAGCTGGAAGATGGGATTTACCAACATGAGATCTTGGCAGAGAAAAAGTCTTCAAAAAAAGATGCAGGCCAACATGAATCATAGTTTTGCGTTATCTTGTCCAAAATGTGCCTCTGTAAAAGATTTGCTTACAGTATTTGTGAATTTCTTTAATGCTTATCAGGTGTGATTATCTCTAAAGTAGTTTCTTTAAAAACAGATAGGCAGCACTTCTTGATATAAAAGTTTAAACAGCATGAACCGAAGAAAATGGCTGTAAATAATAAAATGATGCTTTCTGTTAAGATAATGAATCAAATTCCGTAGTACTTACAGTATCTCTTTTCCCCTCCCTTATGATCTAAGGCAGTGGTGGTGAACCTATGGCACGTGTGCCAGAGAGGGCATGTAGAGCCCTCTCTGTGGGCATGCGTGCCGTCGCCCCAGCACAGAAAAGCATCCCTAGCAGCAGGAGAGGCGGCGGGAAGGATCCCCCGAGCCTCCTCATGGTGGCGACCCCTGCCCCCAGCCCTTGCACCGGGCAACATCTCTCCTCTCCTTCTTTTGGCAGCCACGAGGGGAGGGGTGGGGGGGGAGAAAGTTGAGCTCCCCGGGTCCTCTTGCCTTCGCCGGGGCGCCTGCGAGCTTCCCTCTCTCTCCCCCTCGGCGGTGCAGGGCGACTTTGCTGCGGGCGCCCCCCAGGCGGGATGGCTGGTGGCGTGTCCAGGCTCTCCTCGAGCGGGAGCCGCCGTGCCGCTCCTGCTTTGCACCGCCAGTGTCTGTCCCGCACGGTACGAGCTGCTGCAAGACCGGAGCTGCCTGCGCCGTCCCCAGCCCTGCCCTTGGAGGAGGAGTCCCGCCAGGGCAACCTCCGCCCTCGCTTCTCACCCAGAACTGCTGCTGCTTGCGCGGCCTGGCCAACTTCCCCGAGGCTGCAGTAAGTTGGTGATCCTGAGGTAGCATGGCGACGTTGCCTTGCTTTCCCGCAGTAGCAGGGATTCCTCCCCTGGTACGATTGCCAAAGATAGGACTTTTTGGAGGACTTTGATTCATAGGCACTTAACACACACACACACACACACACACGATGGCCAACCTCCAGTTGGGGCCTGGGAATCTCCCAGGATTACAACCGACCGCCGTTCTACACAGATCGGTTCCCCTGGAGAAAATGGCAGCTTTGGAGGGGGGACTCTATGGCATTATACCCCGCTGAAATCCCTCCCCAAACTCCACTGTCCCCCAGATCTCCAGGAATTTCCCGGCCTGGAGTTAGCAACCGTATCCCCAGGGCATACTCCTTACAAGTGCGTTTTTCCCAGGAGAAAAGTGTTCCAAAACCTCAGTATTCAAGTTAAATTGCCGTGTTGGCACTTTGCGATAAATAAGTGGGTTTTGGGTTGCAGTTTGGGCACTCGGTCTCTAAAAGGTTCGCCATCACTGATTTAAGGTGACCCTTGTATGAAGTAAAGCATAGCCAAGGACTCTGGTCTGTCTTCAACCACACATTCCGAAGACTTAAGGACACAAGCTTTCTTAAGAGGGAATGTCAATTTCTGACAATTCCCCCACTCATTTTGCCTCCTATTCTGATCCTAAGGGAACAAAATGGGGAGTCCTTGGGGTGTAGCAAGAAGGGAATTGGTGGAAATTTCTACCCCCTTGTAAGAAAAGTGCCCTTAAATCTTCAGGAAAGCTTAGCCCCCAAATAGAGAAATAGAAACACATAAAAAGCATTAAACAAAAACAAAACATTTTTAACCAACTATTGCACATGTCAAATAGCGACATATAAAAATGGGAAGGAAAATACCTCAACCCAGGTAGTGGTATGTGCTTGCACATCCTTGGAATTATTAAGTAGAATAATTGAACATTTCAGGAATAATAAAACTATTTTACCCACATAAGTAAGTATTTATGCAACGCGGAAAATGAACGGGGGAAATGGCAATTTTTTTAGACAAAATTGTCAACAGGGCAGATTTGCACTTTAATTTTTAAACGGGTGTTCATCATCATTGATTGTGAATAACAGATAGCTGACCAGGTCTCAATGCAATAAATGCGGAAGTGGTGACTATGAAGGAACGGCTGTTTTATTTCAGCTATTTAATACAATCTATGCACGACAGTACTGTGTCTGTTCAATTACTGCGTGGCTCAAAGAAATATGAAAGGCTGTGGACCATTTCCATGCAAACAAGAACAGTGCTTCCCAACCTTTTTGCTATAGTGACCCTCAAATAAAAAATTTACGTCGTATGATGATCCACTTAAAACCCCCCAGCGTGCACAATTTTTTTGCGAAATAACTCAAAAAGGGGGTATATTTTTAACTTTAGGGTATCTGTTTGGAGAGAGAAGGACGCAGAGTATTGGTAGTGCCCAATACACAATAGTGTAGTACAGACAATTATGTTGGCACTATGGGGGTAATTACATCCTCCTCCATACCCACACGCCTTCAGAAATATTTTGTGACTGCAGCACACTGGAAGGAATGCTTTGTGCCAATTGGTGTCCTGCACGGGTTGGTATGGGAACAGTGTGTAACTGCTGTGAGGAAGGGAAGTGGTACTTCACAGAAAGAGTCTTACATTTAAATGTTGGCTTGTTTTGCCATGGAACATTTCTTAGTGTCCCCCCCCCTTTTTTTGTTGTTGAGATAAGCATAGCCACCAAGAACCATCGAAAATGGTTCAAAGATGTTCAGAAAATGGGCATTCACCCTTCTTGACAAATTTGGCCGTTTACTTTCTGGGTTTCCCTCCCAAAGAGATATATCGCCCTGACAGTTCTTGAGAGAGAAATCAGTCCATTGCTTGAGCGCTTTCAGGCAAAAATCTTTGAACCCCACAGTTAGTCCCTCCGGATACAGAGAAGTGGTAAACTTAGCTACTTAACATCATGTACCATGTTTTACTGCTTTGACCTATTGTGAAATTTGTCTCTGTGAGCCATTTGGTTGGGGTAATCTGGGTTGAGTCAGAGTGCAAAAGTTACCAGAAGTGTCCTCAGTCAACTAGGTCCCAGTAATTTGCTAAAGTGGGAATGGGCAAATAGAAAAAAGGGGGAGATGGTTATAAATTTACTAGTCCACAAGTAGAGGTTCTTCTTTGGACCTTTGACCCTTTGGATGTATGATAAATTTGCTAACCATCTACCTTTTTCTCTCGTCACATATCATTAAAACTTTCCAGCTCTCCTTAATAACTTGAGTAAGGATGAGAAATTAGCTGTAACTTTTTATTCCCCCTGTGCTTCCTCTCCCCAATCCTTACCATAGCCTTTTACTATGTTCAGTGTTTCCTCTTGCAAATTGATTGATTAAATTTTGACTACAGGATTGTTCAAGGGCTATTCCTTTAAATGGGTAGGTTCTCCCATCAATGGCTTTAAAAAAATCACTGTTGTGAAGAGCTGAGACTGCCTACAACATTATAAACAGTTTCTTTAACTTGTCTAGGAACATCTGGAGAATGATATATGGTAGTATGTTCCTGTAACCATCTTGGATTAGTTGAAAGCCAGATTAAGTTACTGGTGTTAGCTGTTATATAGCTGCTAGGCTCTTCTGTCTATGGAAGTGGATTAAACCTCCCCTTCTGTAGACCTGAAGCTGCTTCCCATTAAATATTTCTGTGACCCTCTCTGGCAGTTCTTGCATTTATTGACAAAGATAAGTACGCTGCTGTATTATTTTAGAAAATCCTAGCAAGTCACTGAGCAGCAATTTACAAGATCCTTTCCCCTTGCCTAAAACCAAAGTGAATCAGAGTTTCTAAGAACCACTGAGGAAATAGGTGAGTGGCAGCATTTTTGAATATTGCATGTTGACTACTACAAAATGCAAACTTTAAAGACAGTGGTTGAGGTAGAAATACTTTGGGTCCCTTAAGATTGTTCTTCTGAAGAAGAAAATGCTGTTTTCAACTAGCGGGAGTTGTATTGATTGTTCCATTGGTATTCCTGTATTTATCATGTCATTATTATTGCAAGCGTTAGTCATGGTGCAAATAAATGGAGTGTTTCCAGTTGTTAAGATTGCAATTTAACTCCTTGCAGAAGTTGATAGTCAGTTTCCCCCTGCTTCCAGGATTGCTCCCTGTAAAGCATTGCGGTTCTAATTTTTCACACTTCTTAAAAGAATGTCCTTTCCCAGTTATGAAGACTTTTGTAAAGGTTTTTTTTTAATGAATTACATTTTAAGGGAATATGTTAAATTGACATAGAGATTATAGTGATGACAGGAATTTATGCAGAAAACATATGCATTGTGGTTTTGGAATAGCAACTGTTCCAGAAGTCCATTGGGAGAAGTATCCATCATTGTATGGGGTACAAACAGAGCCACTGAAATTTGTGGCGTATGCCACTGCTTAAATTCAAGACTGCTTAAATTCAAGTCTGCTTAAATGGCGTATGCCGCTGCTTAAATTTCTCCCTCTCCTATAATACTAGAACACGAGGTCATCTGTTGAAGCTGGAGGGTGAGAGATTCGAAACAGATAAAAGGAATTATTTTTTCACACAACGCATAGTTAAATTGTGGAACTCCCTGCCCCAGGATGTGGTGATGGCTGCCAACTTGGAAGGCTTTAAGAGGGAATAGACGTATTCATGGAGGAAAGGGGTATTCATGGCTATTAGTTAAAATGGATACTAGTCATGCTGCATACCTATTCTGTCTAGTATCAGAGGAGCATGCCTATTATTTTGGGTGCTGTGGAACACAGGCAGGATGGTGCTGCTGCACTCGTCTTGTTTGGGGGCTTCCTAGAGGCACCTGGTTGGCCACTGTGTGAACAGACTGCTGGACTTGATGGGCCTTGGTCTGATCCAATAGGGCCTTTCTTATGTTCTTACATTCTTATGACTACTGAATCTGAATATGGCATTACAAACTTGTTCTGTCTTGAGTCTTACGGATGTATTTCTTTAATTAATTCATGGATACCTTCCTTGCTTCCCAGTGGTGACCCAGATTGGCTTACGTCATTCTCCTCTCCTCCGTTTTATCCTCACAACAACCCTTTGAAGTAGGTTTGGTGGAGAGAGTGTGCCTGGGCCAAGGTCACCCAGTGAGCTTCCATGGCATGAGTGGGGATTTGAACGTGGGTCTCCCAGATACTAGTCCGACACTCTTAACCACTACACCACACTGGCTCACTGGAATGGGTTTTGCCTAAAGCATTGATTAGTTTGTGGAAGAGGGATAGTTGGTGGTTCAATAAAGAGCTTAATGTTCTTTGGTCCTAGCCTTCAGAATTGCAATACTCCCCATCCCAATCTTGCAGTTTGCATTTGAGCATGAGGCAAGGAAGGGAGAACAAGCCCAACGAGAACTGCAGTTACCTAAAGCTGAATTCAGCCTGGGAGGGTTGCCACAGTTTCTAAAATCTGAGACAAGACATACAGTTTTGCTGCTTGTGTCTAGGTGTGTGCTTGCTTCTAATAGAACAGTCGGAAATGATATGAAAACTCTAGAGTTCTGGTTAGCTCTAGGGCAGCACTGAACTCCAAATAAGTGTTTTTTTTGGGGTTGGGTTAGTCATGACCTTCTGGATTTTAGAGGCCGGAGTTACAGAAAGTATAGAATTAAAGCACAATTGTTAAGTTGAACATAACTATGCAGATAGTCTGGGGAACAAGTATTCATGCTTTTTTGCTAATCGCCGCCTTTTGCAAAAACTACACTTTATGGTTTGCATACAGCAGTTGTTTTGCCTTGTGACATATAGTCATGTAACATGTTTAAGCACTGCAGTGACTATTTGCTTTGCGTTGCTTAAAAGCAAATACGTGGTTAAGAGCGTTTGATTTGCGTCAACCTTGGGTACTGTTCGTAGGGCAAACAAAGTATGAAGTTCGTTCCCCAGGTTAAGATGACGCCCATGATTTAGGACAAGAGGTTTCTCTCTCCTCCTTTTCTTGTTGTTCCTTGTAAGAAATGCAGTTGATAGAGAGTGGACGGAATGGACAGAATATAGGAAAAGGCAGTGTATTGTAAATTAGCATTAAAATAATTCAAATGGATGGGCTGTGCTGTAGCCTTTTTGTGGAAAATACAAAACATCGTGAGTCCCGTCAAATAGTGCTAGCCTGTGGGAAAGGGGAGGGAAGGAACAGAACTGGGATCAGAACATCAGCTATAACACTATGCTATAGTGGTTTGCTGATGTGAGTGGTAGAGCCTATATGGATAATGTCTGGTGCAGGTAACTGTGAAAAAAGGTAAAGCCCATTCCTGACCCATGGGGTGACGTCACATCCCGACGTTTACTAGGCAGACTTTGTTTACGGGGTGGTTTGCCAGTGCCTTCCCCAGTCATCTTCCCTTTACCCCCAGCAAGCTGGGTACTCATTTTACTGACCTCGAAAGGATGGAAGGCTGAGTCGACCTTGAGCCAGATACCTGAAACCGACTTCTGTCGGGATTGAACTCAGGTCATGAGCAGAGCTTTTGACTGCAGTACTGAAGCTTACCACTCTGCGCCATGGGGCTGGTGTAACTGAACCAACTGAAAATCCCTAGAGTTTGCTTCCTAGCGACTGTATTGCTCTTGCAATGCTTGATCAAGCGTCTGCCTGTAGATGTCTTTTGAATCTTATCTTGCCTGTGTTTAGAGCATGGTCCTTCAATAATACCATGTCTAGCATGGTGTTTTCAATTCTCCATTATATAGGTGAACATTAGAGGGGGGAAAACATTTTTTTTTTAATGGAGCTACAATCGAGAGGATAATAGTTGCCTAAGTCCACGTAGCGAGTGGATTTTTAGGAGCTGAGATCTGTTACTGTTTTATTTGTTTGTTTGTTTATTAGATTTATATGCCACTCATTCTGAGCAGGTTGGCTCTGAGCGACTTACAACCGTATGCATTGTGAGTTCTGATGGATAAGGGAGGCAGCTCCTGCCTTGCATGTCTGATTTGGGGAGAGGGGAATGGAAGAAGCTGTTCTTGAGTGAACCGTTTAAAGGGTTAAAGCCGGGGTGTCAGTTGTCAAATATAAGGCCCGAGTGCCAAATCCAGCCCCTTGAAAGCTCTTATCCGGCCTGCAAGCCAGCCGAGGGCGCCATCCCCCTCTCGATCTGGGCTGGCAATGTATGGCCCGGCCCAATCAGGTGACGTTTATGTCATATCCAACCCTTGTAACAATTGAGTTCAACACCCCTGGGTTAAATGTTGGTTTATGTACTTAGCTTAATTAAAAACAACAATAACTCAAACTATTCCAAAAGTGCTTAGGCTATGGGAGGTAGAAGTATTACTCTTTGTGGGCACAACCCCCAAATTGTCTGCCACAGTCACGTCAACTTGTATTTGCATTGATCATATCAGTCTTGGTTACGTTGCTGGGAGGTGGTTTCAGCTTTTCTAAGGTACTGGTTGAAATGCTACTGAAATGTGCAACTCCAGTTTGCTCCATGGCAGCAGAATAATCATCTGCTCTGTGGGCAGTGACATCTTGTCAAACTCTCTCAAAAGCTGTTGTCAATACACAACCTCTAACATAATTGATCACAGGCCGAGGGCAACGTGGATTACTGGGAGCGCAGCCAGGATGTATACCCCCCCAAAAAAAAGACTCCATACTGGTAGTCAGATTTCATGCACATCATTTGTATGGAAAAAGTACTCCTGCATGATCTGTATATTGAGCGTATTTACATTTAATTATGTACATTATTACCTATGAAAACAGATAAAAATTTTCGACGGGTTCCACAAACCATAGTTTTTGTACTGAGTCTTGCTTTTTTTATTGTGGCATAAGGCTACAAACATCTCGCTAAATATATTAAACAAGAATCACTCTTCTTACATAAGGTGGAAGTATAAAAGTTTGGGATTCCTTTGGTTGTTGGAAAGCTTGTTGGCAGTTTTGCCTGTAGAAACTTGTAACACTGAAGACTGTCTACAGGAAAAAGACGAATCTCTTATTTATGTGCAAAAAGAGAGAGAAAAATATCAGCTGATTTAAAGAATTAGTGTATTAACCATCTGCCTTATGTTGAGGTATTTCACATGTAATTTTTCAATTAACAGTGCCCATTGATAGAACTATGAACTCAGTTGTAATTTAGTAAGCAAAAGGTACTGTTCAGAGTTAGGTGTGAAGGTCATTATTAATATTTGATGTTTTTCCCCATTCCTTGTTAAGAGTAATACACCAGAAATAAAATAAGCTCAAAAAGCAAAGTATGCTTAGCTGTCCTCTCAGCAGTCAAAATTTGTCACCCTCAGATCATGAACGGATGTTTCAGTCTTGATAATCCCCTTGATTCGCATGAGGAAGTTTACCTTCTCCACATTTATGGCTTGCAGGATTAGGATTCACTGTTGTAAAAAGATGCATATCTGGATGGGGAAGATCTCTGCCTAGAGCACATTGCTTTCAATATTGGATATGCGTCCCATCTACATTCTAATACAATGAGTGTAAATAATTTTTTTACAAGCGACTAGAGCAGAATCGCCCTGACCTGGATGGGCCAGGCTAGCCTGATCTCATCAGATCTTGAAAGCTAAGCAAGGTCAGCCGGTCTACTGGAGACCACGAAGGAAGTCCAGGGTTGCTATGTAGAGGCAGGCAATGGCAAACCACCTGTGAACATCTCTTGCCTTGAAAACCCTACAGGGTCACTATAAGTCAGTCGCAACTTGATGGCACTTTACACACACAGAGCACAATTAGGCTATAATTGATCTAGAAGAAGAAGGAGCGTTGGTTTTTATGTGTGTGTGTTAAGTGCCGTCAAGTCGCCTCCGACTCACGGCGACCCTGTGAGTGAAAGTCCTCCAAAATGTCCCATCTTTGACAGCCTTGGTTTTTATACCCCGCTTTTATTTACCGTAGGGAGTCTCAAAACGGTTTACGATCGCCTCCCCTAACAGGCATCTTGCGGGGTAAGTGGGGCTGAGAGAGCTACTCACCCAAGGTCACCCAGCAGGCTGCATGTGGAGGAATGGGGAATCTAATCTTATTCTCCAGATTAGAGTCCGCCGCTCAAGTGGAAGAACAAGGAATCAAACCCGGTTCTCCAGGTTGGAGTGTGCTGCTCTTAACCACTACATCACGCTGGCTGTATCAATTAAAATGATCAAAGAATCTATGCTGATAAATACGCCCTGGCACTAAACTAGTTTTGTGGGCATACCTTTTGATAGACCACTGGTCATAACGTTTTGATAGACCACTGTTTAAATGCGGGGGGGGGGAGTAAACATGATTTCACTTTGTTTATATAATAGGAATGATTTGTATGAATAGCAAAACCTTTTTTTTTTTTTTTGGGTTTGGCAAAGAGCTAGATTAGCTCCTTGCCGTCCAATCACCTGTGGCTGCTTTTCCTCCACCCCCTCAGAGCGTGCAGCTTCACACCACCTACCGTTTCCACTTTTTAAGGCAGATTTTAAAGTAAAACCACCCTGAGCATTTGCTGCCTACATTTGCAGATACCAGAAGTTGAATGTTATTGTTGGGTGAGTAGAGGCTGGGCGGAAAATAAGTTCTTATTTTGAAGTGGGAGGCTCCTAGAACTAATTTTGAATGATGCGAATAGAATCGGAGGCTTAATTTTGGTATCGATGGTTTAGCAATTTAGAAGGTGTCTGTTGAAGTGGGTTCTTTATTGAAATGAGCATCGAAGCATAAAAACTGCTGAGTATATAAACAGGAAAAAATTCTTGACGTCCCCCCCGTATTTGGAAAGCTCTGCTTTTCTAAACAATATTTCCCCTTTGTAGATTAAAAACATACCACTTAGCGTAACCATAGTTTAGTGTTCTCTTTACAAAACAGACAAACAAACAATGGGCCCAACTGGAAAAGCACATGTTAATACTGAAAGTCTAAACTCATTCAGTGAAATAAACTTATGAATGCATATTCTAATTAGGTTAGTTAAGAACAGTGAAGCTCAAAGGAGATCTAAAAATTTAAGGAAGAGTTTCTGTAGAATTGTTTTCAATGTTTTATACATTATGTCTCAGCTGTTTTTACTGCATTTACAGTGCAATCCTAAACATTTTCAAACCCTACTGACTTCAATAGAAGGGTGTAACTCTGTTTAGGGTTTCACTAGGCGAAAACGCACGGTCGCTTTATCCTGCTTTAATCCCTGTTTCAACCAGGATTCAGCCAGGATCGAATGCATGCGTTTCGCCTAATTTGCATTCGATCCTGGCTAAAACAGGGATTAAAGGAGGATAAAGCGACCGTGCGTTTTCACCCAATGTTAGAATGTAAAATGATGACTAATAGGCTCTGTAGGTGTGACATAATCAAAATCCGGCAAGGACCGCGTTTTAACCAATGTGTTAAGAGCCAGGTTAGCTCTGCTTTTCTAAACAATCTTTCCCCTCTGTAGAGAGCCCGGTTAGCTACAGCTAGGGGTGGCTTCCCTTTTTCTCCTCTAACTCAGGAATGGGCAGCTGCTCTGATGTGTTGGGTGGGGTGGGAGAAATGCTTAGCCTCTAAAGAATTGTTTTTAAAAACTCTTTTCGAAAAGATAATTCACAGTGGGTAGACATGTTAGTCTGTTTGCAGTAGTCAAAAAGGGCAAGAGTCCAGTAGCACCTTAAAGACTAACAAAAATATTTCTGGTAGGGTATGAGCTTTCGTGAGCCACAGCTCACTTCTTCAGATACCTCTGAAGAAGTGAGCTGTGGCTCACGAAAGCTCATACCCTACCAGAAAATATTTTTGTTAGTCTTTAAGGTGCTACTGGACTCTTGCCCTTTTTGACTCTTTTCAAAAAGTCACAAAACTATGGCACATGGCTGGGAGAGAATTATTTTCTGTGTCACAAATGAAGGCACATGCTCTACCTACATAAGGTCCTATAACATTCCGCTATGCTCTAAAGAACGTTCAGAAGAACAAGAACATTTCTGTTCTGAGGACTTGAAAAATGGGATATCCCTGCAACAGAAGCCCTGTGTTTAAAAACAGATGTCTGCAATACTCAATTGAGTAACAGTTGTTCACTCACAATGACTGTTTGGAAGAGGTCTGACAAGGGAAAACTCAGCAGCAGCATTATGAGAGAGAATACATACTCTGGCGTGTGATGGTGAAGATCTGAGAGGATTATGAGTTTGAATTTGCCTATTTGGAGGTAGGGTTGGGAAGGAATGGGGTGGGGTGGCGAAAGCTGGAATACCACTGACCTATAAGATCTCTTAGCAGGAGGAAGTAGGAGTAGCTAATCTGGTGAGATTAATTGAAAGAGGAAAGGGGGTTGAGACGTAAGAGATGAGTATTATTGTGCAATTTTAAATTGGGAGCTTTTTGAGAAGTATATGGTCAATAAAAGCAGGAATGAATATACATTTAAGGAAATTAATAACTACTAACTACCTGTTTTGTAGAATGAACTGTGGTAGTAAAAGAGGAAGCAAACTGGATTTTAAGTAGTTAGTATTTAGGAGCAGTACTTCCAATGTGTGCTGAAATAAAGATAGAGAGTATACCATTATACTTCATTTTGCAATGTTTTGTACCAAAATTGGATTTGCAATATCTGAAGACATGTGTTACTTTACAATGAAATGGAAAGGAATTCTGTATTCCTTCCTTCAATGGTACGGCTTGTTTGGCTATAGCCTTAAGCCTAGATTCTGTATTCAACACATACAATAAAGAAATTATACAAAAGTTCTTAATACTTACTGAAGAGAAGGGGGCAGGCCATATTGGATATGAATGGAATGTGATCCCATGATTAAGTAACCTATGGAAAGGAACAGGATATTATGGGTGTAATTTCTCTTTGGCAATAGTTTATTTATTTACACTATTTATATAGTCTACCTTTCTCACTGAGACCCAAGGCAGATTACACAGTGTAGACCAATACAGTCCATAGGATGTGACATACAATAAGCATGGTAATAGGATTATGATTATGGAAATTAAGACCAAGTAAAAATTTAGAACAAAGCTGAAACAAAGCACAAATATTAACACAACATATTAAACAATGAAAAAATTACACAATAGCATAATCCATATAGCAACAGATGGTATGTACTGTCCACAGTAGCATAGTCTTCTATAGTCTAGTGATGCTGAATGGTTCCATTTATGTATTTGGCTGTAGTGCTGGTATATGTCTTCTACGAAACCTTTATTTTTAAGTACTGCAAGCTTTACAGCCACTTAAGATTAACCTTAAAATGGGCATCCATATACACATATTCTGCAGGAAAACTGGTGTTATAGGATTGCCTTTGTAATCCTATTTAGATAAAATATAATCTGGGAAGGGACCCTGAGTCAGTATGTCATCTCCAGTTTTAAGTTTGGACGTGTTTGTGTTCACCAACTTTGGGCTTAATAAAACTCCATGTTAAACAGGTACGGTACTATTTTTTTAATATTCAACCTAGAAAGTAACATTGGTTTCCTAAAGCTTTGAGATTTGTATTTGCTGGTGATTGGAACTGCCTTAATGCCCTGAAATGTGCCTTCCGTTATACAACAGTAAATTTGAAGTTAACAGAATGCATTATATGTATGGTGGTCATTCTTTTCCATTTTTTTTTTCCAGTCTTCCTCCTCCAAAATGATAACCTGCGGACCAGCCTTGTCATTCGTTCGGTGCCTTTTGAGGCGAAAAATCATCACTCTGGACAGCCTTGAAGATTCCAAATTATGTCGCTGTTTATCTACCGTGGACCTTATTGCTCTAGGAGTGGGAAGCACCCTCGGGGCAGGGGTTTATGTCCTTGCTGGAGAAGTTGCAAAAGCTGATTCTGGACCTAGTATTGTTGTTTCTTTTCTCATAGCTGCCTTAGCTTCGGTGATGGCAGGCCTCTGCTATGCTGAATTTGGTGCTCGCGTTCCGAAAACCGGCTCTGCCTATCTATATACTTATGTAACTGTTGGTGAACTCTGGGCTTTTATCACTGGCTGGAATCTCATTTTGTCCTATGTGATAGGTGAGTTTGGGGCCAAGCAGGGAAAATGGCAATTCCTTTCCTTTTCTTTTTCAAACTCCCATGACCCAAAGGTCTTGAGCAGTAAATGGGGAGCCTTTATTTCTTTAAGGAAAATATGGTGGATACTTGGCTGCTGCCAGTGTTGTTCTTGGATCTTTTGTTACGGTGGCAGGTAATTTGATTAAAATAGGGGTAATCCATTGATCGCAATAAGAATTGTATTGGGGACATTCCAACATCATATGAAGTATGTGTCAACTCTCTTCAGATCTATCTGAATAGGGTAAGTTATCGTATCTTCCATTTAAGACCGCCGAAGGAGCGGCGTTCAAAAGAGCAAGCATAAAAGCTCTGCGAAAATGGCAATGAATGGCCTCCTTGGATTTTGTTTCCTAGTTGCTACTGTAAAATTACTTTGTCAGTCCTTTTTGTGTGTGAAAGACCGAGATCTGTCTCTTCTGGACAGACTGCCATGCAGCTTGCTAGTTTACCTTGGGCAGTCGCACTCTTTCAGCCTCACCTACCTTGCAAGATTGTTGCATGGAGAAGAAAAGTAGAAGGGAGAACCAGGTACATTGTCCTGAAAGAAGGATGGGATAAAAATGCATTAGGCTGATAACTACTGATACATCTGTGCTTTCTGAGTGCAGCATAAAACATTTGTTTATGATTTTGGCAAAGAAGTCTTGGCTCCTAATGTGCTGGCTAGCATCCAGCATAGTGAATACATCCTAGAGGAATTATTCTGCACCTCCTCTCTGTAACTGTTGTATAATCTTACAGGGTTTGGTGTTGTATTTTGTCTTGCACTCAGACATGGAGTAGTAAGAATGTGTGTATTATTGAGTCCTGTGAAGTTCTCAGTTAGCTTGGCGTAGAAAGCAATAGCTGTGTTAGAAATGAAATTCTAAAACTGCCATTCCATTTAAGGCCCATTCCAATGCTTCCACTCAAGAGAGGCCCAAATGGTCTTGGGAACATAGAGGAAATACTTTCTGGTTACAGTTGCTGATTCCACAGTACCAATTCAAATGAACACAGAGGTGTATTTTTCTCCCACTTCACGGATTTAAGTGACTGCCAGGAAGTAACAGATGTAACTCAGGACACAGTGGGTCAGGCCGTGAATTGGATCCAGCCAGCTTTTTCAGTTTGTCTCCCGCAGTTCTCCTCCTTACTGTAACCACTGTACCACATGGCTTTTGTCCATGCAGGGGACCCACCCTTCCCTTTTCACCCACAAAAAGGCTGGTTGGATCCAATCCATCATGTCCTCGTCATGCCTGCTTCCCAAGGGATGGGCCATTCAGAAAGATACTTCTTTCTTTTAAGTTTCCCAATCTGCTCAGTGATTTACTGGGGTGGGGAATTAAATCACCATTTCCCGTTATCTATTGCTTCGGTATTGTAGCATCTCAAACTGGGCTTTTATCACCAACATATCCAGATATTGGAGCACAGATTGCATTTTGTGTGACTGCCGGAAAAGTGAAGTGCATATCATAATGGAAGATCTAATATGAAACCAGGTAGGTAGGTAGGTAGGTAGGTAGGTAGGTAGGTAGGTAGGTAGGTAGGTAGATAGATAGATAGATAGATAGATAGATAGATAGATAGATAGATAGATAGATAGATAGATAGATAGATTTTAATCTGGAGAACCAGGTTTGATTCCCCACTTTTCCACATGAAGCCTGATGGGTGACCTTGTTGGGCCAGTCACAGTTCTCTCAGAATTTTCTCTGCCCACATGGAGGCAGGCAATGGCAAAACCACCTCCGAACATCTCTTGCCTTGAAAACCCTACAGAGTCGCCATAAGTCAGCTGTGATTTGACGGCACTTTCCACTACAGTATGAAACCATGTATACACCAAAGAAGGGACAACATTATCAAGAGGTCTGAAGCTTTAGGCTTAGGATTTGAAAACATTAAAATATTTTGAAAGAAATACATCTAAATGCTACTAGGCAATAATTGTCACCCTTTTGGCTTTAAAAGGCTACCTCTTATCTACAACATTTACAACTTTTCTCTCCTGTTTCATTAAGGGACATCAAGTGTAGCAAGGGCCTGGAGTGGCACCTTTGATGAACTACTTGGGAAACAAATTGGTTATTTTTTTAGAACCTACTTCAGAATGAATTATTCTGGTCTAGCAGAGTATCCAGATTTTTTTGCAGTCTGCCTTATATTACTCCTGGCAGGTAAGATATATTAACATTCATTTTATTATCTTCAGCTAAGGAGAAGAATCCATTGTGATAATAACATATGTTTATTTGTGCCAAATGCTGCATTTTTGTAGTAATGATGGACAAAACAACACACACCTGACTTTGGTTTTTGCACCAAGACCGAACACTTTATTTGACCTTTTTAAACACTATTTTAAATGGACTTTGTCTTCAGACTTCAGTAGAAATAGACTAGTAATGTTCAGTGGACATCTGTATCACATTGCTTACTCTCCCCTGCAATTCTATTATTCTCTCATCTTTAATTGTGGGCTTGTTTACATGTGTTTCTGGATATTTCTTGTCCACAAAGGAGATTTGGTTTTAGAATTTTCATTGGATTCTAGTGCAGCAGGTCTTGTGTGAAACCTATGGAGCCCTTATAATATAGCTAAGGCTCATTGGACACTTGGCAGTCCAGCAGGCCTATAATGTGCATTAGGATGCAGATGCCTCTTACTTCATTGGGTAGTATTTGCATACATCCCATTCCCACAGTCTTTCGACTTCAAAAACCATGAGGAAGAACTAAGGGAACTCAATGGTATACATGTATATCCAATACAGATGGCAACTGTGTTTATGCATGGACTTGAATGGATTTAAAGGTAAAGGTAAAGGTCCCCTGTGCAAGCACCGGGTCATTCCTAACCCATGGGGTGATGTCACATCCCGACGTTTCCTAGGCAGACTTTGTTTACGGGGTGGTTTGCCAGGGCCTTCCCCAGTCATCTTCCCTTTACCCCCAGCAAGCTGGGTACTCATTTGACCGACCTCGGAAGGATGGAAGGCTGAGTCAACCTTGAGCCGGCTACCTGAAACCGACTTCCGTTGGGATCGAACTCAGGTCGTGAGCAGAGCTTGGACTGCAGTACTGCAGCTTACCACTCTGCGCCACGGGGCTCTTGCCTTTGCATGCACAGAAATTGCTATCCGTTTATATATTTAGAATATTTACTGTTTTGCTGAAAGCAGTCACTTAAAGCAGTTCCCATAATGCTCTTGATTTTTTAAAAAAGCAGGACGTATTAAAACATCAGATCAACTCTGCGCCACGGGGCTCTTGCCTTTGCATGCACAGAAATTGCTATCTATTTATATATTTAAAATATTTACTGTTTTGCTGAAAGCAGTCACTTAAAGCAGTTCCCATAATGCTCTTGATTTTTTAAAAAAGCAGGACGTATTAAAACATCAGATCAACAAATACACATAATAACAGAAAACACTGTTATCAGGGCCAGCAAACCATGGTAACAATAAACAACATTGAAGGCCCTGCTAAACACTGCCAAAAGAGGGCACTGCTTGCACTCCTTTTAGCATCCCATTCCAATGGATGGAGCTGCTACTGAGAGATCCTGAGTTTGGACCGAAACAGAAATTCTGGGCTTGGTGAGTCTGTGGGCTGGCCTTCAGAGCTATCTGACATAAAGAGAAAGTACTGTAAAACAGTAATAGATGTAATATTAGAAATGTTGTCATGTAGAGCTTAATTGTGGTGTAACTCATCATAATGTCTGGTTATTATAGGCCTGTTATCATTTGGAGTGAAAGAATCTGCTTGGGTGAATAAAGTCTTCACTGCCGTTAACATCTTGGTCCTCCTCTTTGTGATGATTTCCGGTTTTGTGAAAGGAGATATGAGCAACTGGAAGAAAACGGAAGAATTTCTTATCAACTACACAGCCTACATAGAGTAATATGAAGCTTAATTTTTTTGCTTCCTTTTGCTTCTATGAGCCATATAATGATATTGGTGCTTGATGGTCTATAAACATAAAATAAGCAAAAATGTAGGTTTGATGCACTACCAAAACTGTTGTGTAGCCATTGAAGTTGGGGGTGTTATTTACAGAGCACTCCATTGTAATCAGTGGGTTTAGATTAGAAGGATGAAAATCTGTTTAGGATTGCATTGTTAGTGAGAATGTTGTGACATTTAAGGAGAATAACTGGAAGGGATGGGGGCTGCACTTCTAGGCACCGTTTTTGTAAAATATCTTAGATTATAACAACAAAGATCTTCCACAAGTCTACTTACGCCAAAATCCTTATTTAATTCATTTATACTCTGCCTTTCTCCCTAATGGAAACCCAGAGTGGCTTATATCATTCTCCTCTCCTCCATTTTATCCTCACAACAACCCTTTGAGGCAGGTTAGGCTGAGAGAGCGTGACTGGCCCAAGGTCATCCAGTGAGCTTCCATAGCACGAGTGGGGATTCAAACCTGGGTCTTCCAAATATTGACTCAAGAGCCAGCATGGTGTAGTAGTTAAGAGCGTCGGACTCTAATCTGGAGAACCGAGTTTGATTCCCCACTCCTCCACATGAGTGGTGGGCGTTGGGTTTGTTTCCTCACTCCTATACGTGAAGCCTGTTAGGTGACCTTGGGCTAGTCACAGTTCTCTCTGAACTCTCAGCCCCACCCACCTCACAAGGTGTCTGTTGTGGGGAGGGGAAGGGAAGGTGATTGTAAGCTGCTTTGACTCCTAAAATGTAGAGAAAAGCAGGGTATAAAAAGCAACTCTCCTCCTCCTCCTCCTCCACCACCACCATCATTACACCACACTGGCTCTCCTGAAAGTACACTGTCCTCAAGATTTTCATATGTTTAGTCTTATTTAGTAAGGTCCAGGCTACAAATTATGTCCCAGGGGTTTGCCTCGCATTGATAAGTTCTCCACTATGTGGTGGCTGCCTGGTAAACAGTTCCCCAGGACTGCTGGTCCTTGTGATGACAAAGCAATTCAGAATGTGGCCATCTCTGTACTGTATTAGATCCAGACAGCATTATCTCAAAACCAGGTGGTCTACTGCATATTGGGTTCTGCAGAGTTGTCCACACTGGACTTGTATTGGCCTACACTGCATATAAGCAAAACTGTGGTGCCGATCCATTGAACTTTATAAGAAGTAATGCTCACATTTAGGGGGAATGGTAAAGGAGCAACCTAATGTAATGGTAAAGGAGCAAGCTAATGTATGAATTTTGTCTTTGGTATCTCTCTAGAACAGTGGTTCCCAACCTTTTTTTGACCAGGGACCACTAGGACTTTTTTGTTAGGTGCAGAGACCCCAAGGTTCAAAATAAAAATTCAGAGAATTTGAAAATAAACTTTAATCATAACTGTTAGTTAAACATTAAACTTAGAATAATATTTGAATATATATTTTTATAATAGAGAACTTTTAATTGAAAATATTAATTTATTATGGGTTTATAACTTTGTTTCGCGGACCTTAATTTAGTTCTCGTGGACCCCTGGGGGTCCACGGACCCCTGGTTGGGAACCAGTGCTCTAGAATAACTTGGTTTGTATAACTCTCAAGAAATATTTGTAGAGATCCGTTTTAGAATTGACATTGACAGTCATTTTAATATATGGGTTTTAAGATCCATATTTAGACTTGACGGCACTTTACACACTCGCACTTATAGAAAGTAAATTGGAAATTGTGTTTTGTTTTGTTTTTGTTATTTGGGTAGCTAGGTGGGGGGAAACACCATTTTACATTCTTGTATTTTTATTGGGATTTTTTTTAGAAACATCTCCTTTTCTGAGAACGTGACCAGTGCATTTGGAGTTGGTGGCTTTATGCCATATGGTTTTACAGGAACACTGGCTGGTGCAGCAACTTGCTTCTACGCCTTTATAGGATTCGACTGCATTGCAACAACTGGTAAGATACACAGTTTGGTTACTCAGTGGAAGTGGCAGTTTGTACATTATAGAGCTGTAGCATATAAACGCTGAGGTGTAGCAGCCCGATTTTGTGCATACTAGGGCTACAGTGCAGTGGCAGAATAAACAACTTTGCATGTAAATTTAATTTAATAAATAAATAAAAATAATTGAATAAAATACATGTAGAATGTCCCAGGTCAATGTACCTTTCTCCCTTAAGTGTGTATAGGACTACAGCATTGGTGGTGCTCCTAGCGCTCTGATGTGGATTCCTCATTTGCCTAAATTAGTGGTATTCACTCTGCTGTTCATGGAGAGCCACATTAGCAGTTCTCATAAATCAAAAAATTCATGTGACTGGGGTCTGCCCTGCGCATCATCCCGAACACAAGAATATATATAACATAACCCTTTCGATTACCAGAGTGCCTCTGAACATCTAGAGTTCTCTTTTCCCGCTCTTAGGAGTTTTGTTTTATGAGCTAGCATTCATCAGCGTTTGGCCCCCTTCCATCAACTTATTCAGTTTTACATGTTGACCCACCCTCTAACGCAAGACCCTTACACCTGCACAACCTTGATATAAAGGGTTGCCAACCTCCAGATACTAGCTGGATACTGGCTTTTACAACTGATCTCCAGCCGATAGAGATCAGTTCACCTGGAGAAAATGGCCACTCTGGCAATTGGACTCTATGGCATGGAAGTCCCTCCCTTCCCCCAACCCCACCCCCCTCAGGCTCCACCCCAAATACCGCCATTTACGAAGCGGGACCTGGCAGCCCTTTTGATATAGTCATCAAGGGCAAGCTGTGCTGTGATTTAAAAATGGAAACAGTTTTATACTGGCCCCATAGTAATGATGAGATTATTCCAGTTTGCAAAGGAATTGCCCACTTTCCTGGAGCACGGGGCCTGGTGTTTTGGGGAACAGTGCTCAGAAGAACCACATGTGGCTCCTGAGCCACTGAGTGAGTATCACTGATCTAAATATTTGTTTCAGTACTATGCATACTCCTCTTACGTTTTGGGGTGATCCACTGAATTGCAATATTATCTTTTCCCTTACTTTTGAAATCTGTTGAGCTTGAGAATGTGGGATTGCCATAAATTACACAGAGGAAAAGGAAAACTGTAATTCTCTTTATTCCGGATAAAACCTTTAGTGTGTGTGCCTGCTGCTAATAACAGCGATAGTCCTATAAATGGCACAACTTAAATGAAGTTTTATTTTTGGTAAGAAAATAAAATAAAAAATCATCATAGTCGATTGCTTTTAGACCAAGAATCTAATTTTTTCTGATGTTTTTGAATTTATGGATCTAAGATAGGTTGCAACAAATGTGCTAGTTTATAAGAATGCTTTCATTCTAAATGAGGATTTGGGGCGCATTCCTAAGGGGGGCAGCCGAAAGCTTAGGAGCCAGTGTGACCCTGTACTGGTGTAACTGCCCATTTATCCCATGATAATGGGCACTAACGCCAGCACAGGGGAGGGGGCTTTTCTGCTGGCGCTGGGGCACCGCAGAGCTGCACCAGTCTCCCTCACCAACGCAGCCTCCCGCTGACACCCACCCAGCGCAAGTCCCCGCACCGACATCCGGGGAGGCGTTCCCAGGGCGGAGCTGCTTTTAGGCAGCTTCCTAGCCCCTTTCGCCCCCTCCCGCAGCGGCCTGGCCACTCCACCTTTTTAGGTGGCATAACCCTGCTTTCCCACATGGGGACTTTTTTTTGGCATTATTTTCTTTCTACAACATTTCATTCACTCCGCGGAAGTCTCTTAGGAGGCGTCACAGCTGCACCACTCCTGGCTTCCGTGGAAATACCCCCCTCCTTAGGAATGTGCTGCCCGTCCATCTGAAAAAGCAAGATTTTATCATACTTTCATCCACACACTCTGAACTTCTTGTTGTGTGTTTTCTTCTGCAGGGGAAGAGGTCAAGAATCCCCAGAAAGCCATACCTATTGGAATTGTAACTTCCCTACTGGTCTGTTTTATGGCCTATTTTGGTGTTTCAGCTGCTCTGACTCTTATGATGCCATACTACTTAATAGATGAGAAGAGTCCTCTCCCTGTAGCATTTGAATATGTTGGATGGGGCCCAGCAAAGTATGTCGTAGCAGTGGGATCTCTGTGTGCTTTATCTACAAGGTAAAAAATAAGGACAAAGTAATACATTATTGGGAATAATTTTATTAAACAGATTCTTTTAAAAATATTGTTGAAGGCTTTCACGGTCAGAGTTCATCAGTTCTTGTAGGCTATCCGGGCTATGTGACCGTGGGCTTGGTATTTTCTTTCCTGACGGAAAGAAAATACCAAGACCACGGTCACACAGCCCGGATAGCCTACAAGAACCGAAGATTCTTTTAAAACTGTTTGCTTACTAGATTTGGTAAAAAGAGATGTCAGGAATAATATAGGTTGCTACTGCTTAAGCACAGAGCAAGATAATTTTCTGGCGAGCCCACGCTTGTTATCTTTTCACGCCAACATAGGGTTTCCTGCCTCCAGGTGGTTACTGGAGATCTCCTTTTATTACAGCTGATCTCCAGGCAACAGAGATCGGTTCACCTGGAAAAAATGACTGCGTTGGATGGTGGACTCTATGGCATTATACTCCACTGAAGTCCCTCCCCTAACCCTGCCCTCCCAGGCTCCACCCCCAAAATCTATAGGTGGTATTTCCCAACTGGGAGTTGGCTACCCTGTGCCAATGTGATACTGGGGTGGATCCTACCCTTATCCTACCATTTCACTGAGAAATATTTATTTATGTATACTCCACCTTTTCTTTTGGGGCGAGTTTGATGCATTCCTCCAATCTAAAGAGCCTTCTAGTGGCTCTTCTGTGGGAGGAAGAGCCACTTAAGTTGAAGGAAGTCTTAGGCTAGAGGGCTACTTAGAGGATGGTTGGATCCACCCTGATGTTTAGTGGAAGAGAATAATTAAAGACTACACAGTATATATAAAGTAAGTCATTCAAGACAGCACAGTTATGTCCTCTGTGCAATAAATCAGGAAAGTTTGCATAATTTACTGAACAAGTTCTACCAGGCTTGATAATAATTTTACGGGGGGGGATCTTGATTGTGAGCAAAGTTAAAGGTAGACTGTCTTTCTTCCCTGTTGCCTTCTGGGCCTTTGCCCAGTTCCGTTTTTGTATACTTTTGAGTTAAAAATGATTTAATCTCCAATCAAACACTTGGGAAGACCCCAAGAATCCCCATTTTAAAACTAAAGATTGTGGTCTTGCCCTGTGCTTTTTGAGATCTGTATGCTGAAGATATGAAAAGCAAAGCTCCTAGGATCCAAAGAGCTATTTCAGGTGTACACAAGGACTTGTGTGTCATTGGGTAATTGACTTGAAAAAGAAGACACACAACCCCCTCCAATGTCTTATCACAAACCCTGTTTGAAAACTTGTTTGCAGTCTGGTTTAAGGGGCTGGTATTCAAGAAACATGAGTCCAAAGTACTCTCCAGAATGTGGAACTAATCATATAGATCTTTGGAGCCTGGCCTTTTTTTTTTTTTTTGCCATCAAGTCACAGCTGACATATGGCTACCCCTAGTGGGGTTTTCAAGGCAAGAGTCATTTGGAAGTGGTTTGCCATTGCCTGCCTCCGCGTCACGACCCTGGTATTCCTTGGAGGTCTCCCATCCAAATACTAGCCAGAGTCAGCGCTGAGAGTGTGTGACTGGCCCAGGGTCACCCAGCAAGCTTCCATGACACGAGTGGGGATTTGAACCTGGTTTTCCCAGGTCCTAGTCGGACACCTTAACCACTACGCCACGCTGGCTCTGATCCTGGCCTTAGGGCTCAGCTATTCTTGTAAAAGAATCACACAGTATAGCTCTTTTGGTATTCTACCTTTTTGTAAAGCAGGTGGAGGAATGCATAACTGAATGCCAGACACTGGCTGCCTGTGGATAGGTAGGTTGTTGAAGCAACCTGTCCTTGCTTCCTTCCTAATTTCTATATGAAATATTTTTTTAACCGGGGGAGGGAACTTTCAAACATGCCATTCTAAAGCGGTACAGGAAAAGGCAGCATTGCAAAATTCTTCTGAAAGGTGTAGCTCAGGGTTGTTTTTTTAAAACTGGGCACCTTTTTTTTACTGGCAGAAGAAAAATTATTATGTTTATGAGTCCACTGTCTCCTTCAGCTGGTGCCAGTTCCCAAGCATCACAAATTGTTGAATATTGTCTAGAATGGAGTTGAATAGCATGAAAAATGTATGTTGTGGTATAGGCAACCCCAGCAGTTATTTATAAGCACTTCTTCCAGCCCTGGTTCAAGTCACCGCAACTATTGAGAATGCAAATGATGAACTGAATTTGGGTGTAAAATCAGGAAGGGCCAAACCTAGCAGAGCGCTTATGCCCAGATTTGTCTGAACTATCCGGTGGTCTTTCATTGAGGCTGATGGGGATTCTTTCTTATTTAAAATGGGATATAATTTGAGAACCTGCATTTGGTATGGGTCTTACTTGTGCTCTACAAATCACTTAAGCTGGTTGCGCTGCAACTTGAAGCGACTTTGTCATAGGATATGGTTTCAGCTTTATATTGAAAAGCACCCCAAAACAACCAAGGCCAATTTACCTGCCCTATTATGTTTGAAATAAATATAGTTTAAATGCACCAAAGTCTGGCTTAAGTGATTTGAAGTGTTTCTAGTATTTAGAGCTGGCATTGCTGTGCAGGCAACCTAACATTTTGCTTATCCTTGTTCACTAACTGCCGAGGTTGCTTAGCTGTTGTGGTGTTTAAAATTGGCACACCCTATGAATAGATGCATCCAGGGTTTGGAATTTGGAAACGTGACATCTTTGCCAGGTCAAGATGTCTTCTCGGCTATTTAAAAGTTCTGTCACTCTCACCGGCCCCAATAGTTTGTTTCATCCCTACGTGACAGGTGTGGGACTGTGCCTCTTTTAAAATAATGTGTATGCACATGCATATCTGCATAGGAAAAGGGGAGACTTTTCTAAAGAATCAAATAAAATGTGCCACCACATAACAGTAATTCTGGATTTGTGCAGCAGAAGGCCACACAGCCGCCAGTGAATTGCTTATTTATATAGTTCACAGAATCGTTTTGCCTGGGGAAAGTTAGGGACTATAGGGCCATACTAGATAAGACTGCATCCCTGGGGACATGCTCTCATTTTATAGAGTGAATTCCCACCAGGAAATTCCTTTAAACAGCTCTGTGGGGGTGGTATGGTGCTGGGGGAAAGACAGGAGCCCCTTCTCCCCCTGCACCACAGTGGTCTCAACCAGAACTGGGGTCTCAAGGCACTGTTAGAATACAGGTGCATCTGTAGGGCTGCCAACCTCCAGGTAGTAGCTGGAGATCTCCTGCTACTACAACTGATCTCCAGCCGACAGAGATCAGTTCCACTGGAGAAAATGGCTGCTTTGGCAATTGGACTCTATGGTGTTGAAGTCCCTCCCCAAACCCTGCCCTCAGGCTCCGCCCCAAAAATCTCCCACCAGTGGCAAAGAGGGACCTGGCAACCCTATGCAACTCTGGGGCAAACCTGAGGATGCTGTCTTGCCTCGTTTGGCCCTTCGATACTCCTGTAGCCAGAGTGGTAACTCGAAGGAAATGCACTGAATAGTGCATAGGTGCAGGCTTGTTGTCCCATGGTGGGAGGAGAACCCATCTCCAGATTATACACAGGGTTGTCAGGTCCCTCTTTGCCACCGGCGAGAGGTTTGTGGGGCGGAGCCTGAGGAGGGAAGGGTTTGGGGAGGGAAGGGATAGCGTTCGATGCCATAGCGTCCAATTGCCAAAGCGGCCATTTTTCTCTAGGTGAACTGATCTCTATGAGCTGGAGATCAGTTGTAATAGCAGGAGTTCTCCAGCTACAACCTAAAGGTTGACAACCCTAATTATACAGTAAAACTTCTTATGATCCATTAGAGAGGAACTTTGGACAATAGCTTTCATGATTTTTTCTCCCAGATTCTAGAGGCAATTGAGTTTTCCAACAAACAGTATATTTCTACGATCCCCACGTTCTTGGCCTCGTCTGCTTCTTTCTCCTTCCCCTCTCTTCATTCATTGAAGACTGCTTGCTTTAGGACATTTTCGATCGAATTCCAGTTTTTGTAATATCCAAATGTGGATGCCTGAATAAATATGGGTTTGTTCTGTTCCTGGTTATCATGGATTCTAAACCACTGTTTAATCCTGATTTAAAATCCTGGTTCCTGGGAAAGAAACAATAATTTGTTCAGATTCACAAATGAGGATACTGTCACTAACTGGAGATAGGAGGTCTTCAATCACAGCTTCCTGTATAAGAAGGAGGGAGGAAGCGTAGGAGCTCAAGAATCTGCAGCTCATTCACATTGCAAACTAACTGTGGTTTGTTTTTCCTCTGAAAGCAGCCTCTGAATAAAATAAAGTGGAAAGGATGACAGGAACAGGAAATGTCAATCAGGGATAGTGCTCATTCTTTAAATGTAGAAAGCCCCAGATTTACTCTGGGTGTCCATATTTAAATGACTTTAGGAAATTGGGCTGGGAAGGATATCTGCAGCAGACACTGGAGAGCCTCTAATTGATGCAACTTGCTATATGGCACCTCTTTCTAATATAGGTTGGGCAAAGAGACTACAGTTAAAACGAGTAACACAACTTAAGCTTAATGCGTTTCATGTATTATAAATTGTCACTGGTATTTTTGCAAGTACTTACTGACTGCAGGTGTGATGTTGTCTGTTTTGATTTCCTCCTGCTGCCTGACATAATCTTGCAAGGTTTGGTAAAGCTTAATTGCATTGCAAGTATTACCAGATTTGTTCTGCGTATATCACGTTTCAAACTAACTACAGTGAAGAATCAAGTTGCTTTAATTGTGGTCATATGTAGGATGACTGTATTATCAAAAATCACACACACACCCCACACACACACACCAGAAAAAGAGAGAGAACTGGAGCATTTTCTCATGTGCGTCTTAAGTTTGGGGTTTGCATTTTGTATGCTTGTAAAGGATGTGTAACATTGATATTGGCTGGAATACCCACTACATTAAAAAAAAACCCTCTTTTCTACAGCCTAACTTGAGAGAGAGGCTAAAAGGCATGTGTAATGCTATATATGGGTAGAGTTCATGAATTTGGGCCTGGGACAAAGTAATGAATTGGAACCTGGGAGAACAAGACTAATGTCCTTCTTCTGTAGGCTCCTTGGTTGGCCATCTTACACCACTATCTTTTAGACGAAATTTCCCCATCTTCAGAAGGAGAGCTAACACTGGATCGGGCCTGTTATGATTTGTCATCAGGCGAAGAAATGTAGGCCTGGTTCAAATATTTACTGGGGTCAGTGACTGTATTCACATAGTGGTGGATGTAGGGTTGCCAACCTCCGGTGGTGGCAGGAGACCTCCTGCTATAACAGCTGATCTCCAGATGATAGAGATCAGTTCACCTGGAGAAAATGGCTGCTTTGGCAATTGGACTCTATGGCATTGAAGTCCCTCTCCTCTCCAAATCCCGCCCTCCTTAGGCTCTGCCTCAAAAACCTCCCGCTGGTGGTGAAGAGGGACCCTAGGTGGATGCGCCTCTGCTATACAGATGCCCAGTTGTACTGATATCCCACTTGTGTAATCTTCCTCTTTTTTGCGACCAAAAAATTGCATATCCACAGACAGCACCTATGTCTTACGTGGTGTTATCTGTGTGATAAAGGAGCTTGGGTTATACCTGCTCCACTACCCCATGGAGACGCTCTCTGCGCCAGAAAACTCACCACAAACTAGGTCATAACAATTGCAGAGCCCTTTGCATAGTTTTAAAATAGGGATTGAAGGTTCAAGAAAATTTTGTCTTTAAACTGTAGTAGCTCATGATTCTCAGTTATATTTCTGGTACTACATGCTGTTAATTAGCCCTGGTTCTCGCTTCCTTAATGCACTGCATGAAGTTGTTGTGTTGGCTTTGTTGCATGTTGTTTTGCTTTTCATTCAGTCTCCTTGGATCCATTTTTCCAATGCCACGTGTAATCTATGCTATGGCGAAGGACGGGTTGCTTTTCAAATGTCTAGCTCAAGTCAATCCCAAAACGAAGACTCCGCTTGTTGCCACTTTATCGTCTGGGGCTGTAGCAGGTGAGGTCAGAAGCTAATTTGTTTTAAGGAAAATGGACTCGCTCACCCATGATTCAATGCTGGAAGAACTCACTGGCTGGCAGTTATGGCCCCGTTATGGCTAGAAGAATAAAATGTGCGTCTTAGAGTAAAGCTAGTAAAACTTTAGCATTCCACAAATTTTATTTTGGGTTACCGGGATTCTTTTGACCACACGTGCATTTTACTGAGAGGGCGGTGGTATTCTTTTCATCATTGGTTTTGGTTGGGTTTTGAAATGGAGCATAATACTACTACCATAGCACTTGAACAATTAAATTCTTTTGTTCTAGTCTTCTGGGCTCTATGTTCCCTTTGCCCCGCATTCTGTTTGCCATGGCACGAGATGGTTTACTCTTTAGATTTCTTGCCAAAGTGAGCAAGAGGCAGTCTCCTGTTGCAGCCACGCTGACAGCAGGGTGCATTTCTGGTAAGCTCGGTACATTCAGGTCTGGCTTAATTGGGACCTAAGCCCTGTTATGTGCATAACCCTGGGAGAAGATGGAGCTGCATGCCAATTTCCCATGCATGTAAATTAGGAATGCAGTTACTGACTAATTCTGAATTGTGGTGGTGGTGGAAGGTCAGGCTCCTTGGAGGTCTTCTCGAAGCTCTCCTCCTGTGGGCTAAAAGATACTGTGGTGTGCATGCGTTAAGAAGGAAGTGTTAAGTGAATGCTTGGGTAAAACTCTCCTTCTTTTTCAAACCTGACATTGAGTTTCACTCTCTTGTGCAATTTCATGTAAGGATTTCCTAAATCTCTCCAGTTGAATGTTCTCACTAAGATGTTTTCAGCAAAAGGAATGTGGCATGAAAGCTTTGTATTGCATTTCTGTTACATTTAGTATGGATAGTCTCTCCATTTTAAACAGTGTTCAGAGGATTAGATGCTAACCTTTTGAGAAAGGATGCCTATTAAGGCCAAATGCAAACAACTAATTTTCCTACAATTGATAGCTAAAATCTGCTCAGAGGGGCAGGCAAGGCAAATTGGATCAAGATGACAGATGTGGACAGAAACTAGCTAAGTCTTAAATTTTGGGCATGCAGAAATTCTTCAGTCTTGCTTGTAGTTTTATGCAATTTGTTGCGATATATTTCTAGTATATTAGCTTCTGAGCGCCATATGTGTTATGGATATGGCATAGATGAATAAGCAGACTGTATGGAAGTTGAGTAATGCTACGTATTACCTGTAAGAACAAACCATCACCTGTTAAAAGGAAATAATAAGCAGACGTGACTGTGAAGCTCCAGATTCAGGAACATGTATGAAAGTCTCCTACCTTCCTTTTTCAGGGTAGCTTTCCCTTTATTTCCATAGTAATCATGATTTTACAGTACATGTGCACCAATATGTGGCTTCTTTGTAAACTTGAACCTGGAACCATTTTTTTTTGCAGTGGATTTGCAAACTGGGGTGAGGTTGGAACACACATGAAGCTGCCTTATACTGAATCAGACCCTTGGTCCATCAAAGTCAGTATTGTCTACTCAGACCGGCAGCAGCTCTCCAGGGTCTCAGGCAGAGGTCTTTCACATCACCTACTTGCCTAGTCCCTTTAACTGGAGATGCTGGGGATTGAACCTGGGATCTTCTGCATGCCAAGCAGATGCTCTGCCATTGAGCCACAGTCCCTCCCTGTCTGGCATTCATTATCAGTTACATTGATGCACATGCCATGTGAAAGGATGGTTAACATTGAGAAGGGAGGGAATTGCTTTGGAGGAGTTGGGCTTCCAGTTTGTAAACCATGGTCTGCAAGAAGCCAGGGTTACATCTGCACAAAACACTAGCATTGCTGGATTTCCTTCTTGTAGTTTATCAGAGTAAATTATTTAATTCTTGGGCATTACCTCCTCCCCACAATATTTCTGAATGGCTTAAACACTGTTTAAAGAAGGACTGTCTTTTATGAGCGCTTGGGAGGAGGGGTTCAAAATTCTTTTGCATGAACTTTATGCAGGAAACAGAAGGAGAGAGACCTGACTTGGGCACAAGGCACCAGGAACATTTCCTGTACACGCCCTGTAAAAATAAACAAGGGCGCAAAGTGCACAATTCCCATGGACTGCACAGGAGATGCTCCTAGTCCATTTAGCCACGACATTTTATGCATGCCTTTATATTTATGATGTGTGTTATGCAAAAAAAGAAGTTTATTTCTTATATTAAAACTAACAATTATGTTGGCTGGGTAAACACTAAGGTTGCCAAATTTCTGAGTTTTTTTAAAAAACTGTCAAGTCGCAGCCAATTTACAACGACTCCATACAGTTTTCCAGGCAAGAGACGTTAAAGGTGGTTTGCCATTGCCTGCCTCAGCGTAGTGAGTGACCCTGGACTTCCTTGGTGGTCTCTCATCCAAATACTAACCAAGGCCAAACCTTCGTAGCTTCTGAGATTGGATGAAATCAGGCAAGCCTGGGCTATCCAGGTCAGGGAGAGGGGGAATTCGGCCAGTAAAATGTCTCCACATTTATGAGTCACAAAATGTTATAAATGCTGCCGTGATGCAGCCTTTGATTTTGGCTACGAAGCATAGTGTTTCCTCATTTTCCATAATTTGTCGGATGATGGGAAATTGGATCCCAAAATTGGATAACCACTTTTATGGCTCCTCAGGCAAACATTAAAATGTTAATGGATTATTGATAGCAAAATGGCACGTGTTTGTTAATATGTACATTTTAATACAAATCCTGTCTTTTGTTTTTCTAGCTCTAATGGCTTTTCTTTTTGACCTAAAAGCCTTAGTAGACATGATGTCTATTGGCACACTTCTCGCCTATTCGCTGGTTGCGGCTTGTGTTCTCATTCTTAGGTGAGACCCACTTGTTTATTATTGAAATGTAGTCTTTAAAATGATTTACGGTGCAGTCCAGACACCAGTTACCACTGAGGTTGGCCTATAAATTAGATACGTATCTGATAAAGTGAGATCTGGCCCTCCAAAGCTTATGCTACATTTTTAAAAAATCTTTACGGCGCCATCAAACTCTTAGTTGTCTATATCAGATAGAAATACTCTGCAGGTAGCTATGACCTTCTAAATCATATGTGTAAAACTGTAACTCCCATGAAGATACCTCTAATCTATAGTCAACAAAACTATGAACCATCTAGGATTGCCAACCTCCAGGTACTAGTAGCAGACCTCCTGCTATTACAACTGATCTCCAGCTGATAGAGATCAGTTCACCTGGGGGAAAAAGGCAATTGGACTCTATGGCATTGAAGTCCCTCCCCTCCCCAAACCCCTCCCTCCTCAGGCTCTGCCCCAGAAACCTCCCACCGATGGTGAAGAGGGACTTGGCAACCCTAGTGCCATCAGTAGGGGAACATTTGTCTCTTGGCTGTCTAATCCATGTTCACTCTGTCTACAAACATGCCTGGTGTTATGGGTGAGGGCTTGCTGAGGGGAGGTGTCTTTCCAGCTGCATTTTACTTCTGGGACTGATTTTTATCTCCCCATTGGGCTGTGTGGCTTGGATGTTCAGGGACACTTGAAATTTTGCAGCTCAGCTAGATCTTTGGGTTGGCTGTTTGTATACCAACATGGCTATACTGTGATTCACAGATGAAACAGGTAGTGCAGTTGCTAACTTTGCTACTAGATGAGATGTTCGCACTTTAAAATATGTGTATTTTAAGAAGTCGGTGGCCTCTCCTACCTGTTCTTCTTCCCTTGTTTGCTGGATATCTGGCAACATTAGAAGAACCTGGACTCTATCCTTCCTATACCTTGTAGGATTTATAATGATGGTGGCTATATCTGATAAGGGCCATCCTAGGTAAGACATGTTCAAGTATTTGAGGGGCTGTCATATAGAGGATGGTGCTGAGTTGTTTTCCGTTGCCCAAGAAGGCCGGACCAGAACCAACAGGTTGAAATTAAATCAAAAGAGTTTCCGTCTAGACATTAGGAAGAATTTTCGAACCGTTAGAGTGGTTTCTCATTGGAACAGGCTTCCTCAGGAGGTGGTAAGCTCTCCTTCCATGGAGGTTTTTAAGAAGAGGTTAGATGGCCATCTGTCAGCAATGCTGATTCTGTGTCCTTAGGCAGTTGATGAGAGGGAGGGCATCTTGGCCATCTTCTGGTCACTAGGGGTGTGGAGGGGGGAGGTAGTTGTGAATTTCCTGCATTGTGCAGGGGGTTGGACTTGATGGCCCTGGTGGTCCTTTCCAACTCTATGATTCTAAGACATGCATCCTCACTGCATAGATTGTATGGACTCTAAAATCAAGTTTCCATAGCTGAATGAATACTGAAGAAATGCTGCACAAAATAAGGAGAAGTGTCGTTCGTTTGCTGGTGGAAATGCTCTGAAAGATCTTTTTATTTACTTCATTTATATTCTGCCTTTCTTACTGAGGCCCAAGGCAGTTTACACAATTAAAACCAATGCAAATAAGGACAGTACAAACAGTGCAATGATATCAGATATGAGACCATAAGGTTAAGAACGAACAAAGGGTGCAAAGATCATAAGGTTAAGAACAACATGCTCCAAATAATATAGAATATACAATGAACAGCCTAAAATCACAGACATTACTACAGCCTACTTCCTTTTACAAAAATGCCCTCCTGAATAATTCCATTTTACACATTCTGGAGAACGCTAAAGGCGTCGGGAGCCTTCCTGACTTATTTCAGCTAGGCCACTCCACAAAGCGGGGGCCACAACAGAAAATCTTTTGGACTGTAATGTATTGACATGATCTGAAGTTTGGTCTGGCTTCTCTTTCCTTTGAACCCGGTAATACATGAACCTCTGTCATTGTTTATTTGTGTACAGGTACCAGCCCAGTTTACATTACGAGCAACCGAAATATTCCACAGAAAAAGAGGCTCTGGCAGGGTCAGAGAGGGAATCGACGGCGAGCGACTCGCAAATGAGTATGCTGCAAGGGCACAGCTTCAGCCTCCTAACGTTGGTTAATCCCTCCAGTCTGCCAACTGAACAGTCTGCCACCATGGTCAGCTTTCTGGTGAGCTTGTTGGGTAAGTCGGAAAGAGTGACGTTCGACAGAAGAGCAAAACCCGGAACAAGGCACGGTCACAATCACGGAGCTTAGCCTTGATTTCATGGGTTGTAGGATTGAGAGAGGAAAAGGGTGTGTGTATACACGCTGGCTGGAAATAGCATTACATAGCACAAGAACACAAGCCTTTATTGGCATATAAAGAACATGCATTAGGATAAATCCGAATACAAATAAATAAAACTGGAAAACACCATCCCAAATCAGCCATTAAGGAAAGCTACGCACCATTCACGGTACCTGATTTCTAACTGTAATAGCATTACAGAGGCTCCACATAATCTGTTCTTTATATTTAATTTAAAATAATGAAAACCATTTGACTTTTTTTTTGAAAGTAGCTATCACTATTGTTAAATTCTTGCATATTACACAAAAGTTTGAAATTTGTAAGATTTTGAAGTGCCGAAACATTCTCTTTCCTATTTCTTTTGGTCTACTCTTATGTAGCTTTTGTGGTTTGTGGCTTAAGCATTCTGATCACCTATGGGATTAACTTCCTTGCCAATCTGGAGCCCTGGAGTCTTGGCCTTCTCGCTGCTCTTGCAGTACTGTTTGCCGTTATCGTACTTGCCATCTGGAGGCAACCCCAGAGCCAACAAAAAGTAGCATTTATGGTAAGAGGGGGGAAATTTGTTGCAAATTTGAACCCATGTACACTTTTGGGGTATATGACTAGCTGAAGTTCTGACTAGGCGGGGGGGGGGGGAAGCCCTATGACAACTTTAACGGTAAAAATAAACATGCAAATACTAGAGCGCGGACTGCTGTAGTTAAGTTACAGCATAGATTTATGGCCCGCTTATTTGGTCTTCTTTATAGACTGATTCTGAAGTAGTATTAGTCTGTTACTGAAAAAAATAAACAGGAGTCTTGCGGCACCTTAAAGACCAACCAAACTGAATTCCAGCATAAGTGGTCTCGGTCTACAGTCTGTTTCATCAGCTGCAATGAGTAGATCTTTGCTATACCATCGTTTTATTTAGGAAGGTTGGGGGGGAAAGCAGATTGACAGCGCATTCCTGACCTTTAAGGGAGAAAGCCTTTAGGATGCCATGAAGGCGCTGCGCCGGTGTTGGGGCCCTCCACGCCGGCGTCCCGGGGGACTTTCTGACGTCTTGGGAGGCATTCCTGGAGCGTACTGGGGGGAGGAGCTGCCATTAGGCAGCTTCCTGTCTCCATTCGCCCCGGGTACACCAGCAGTACACCGGGTACACCGCTTTTATCAATGGGGTGAAAAGGCCCCATTTGATAAAAAAAGCCTGTCTTTCGGCAGCCGTGGAACGGCTTAGGCGGCACAGCGGCACCTCCTCCCCGCCATACCCGGCCACCGCCAGCTCAGGAATGGCTGTCAAAGGATCGTGAAATGTAGGAAGTACAGGGTGAGAAGTAATTATAGTGAAATTCAAAAGTAATCATGAAGAAATACAGAGACTACTTGATAGTTAACAGGGATGATGGTTGGAGAGTCCCAGGTTTTCCTAAAATAGCTAACAGTTATTATGAGAGGGAAAATCCCAAATTCTGGTTTAGCCTAGGGAGTAGGAAGAGTTGTACTAGGATTTAGGGTTTGCCGAAGGTGGAATTCTTTTGTTAAAAATATGGGCATGTGGATATGTCTGTTTAATTGCATTGGTAATGGACATGTACCAAATTGATATGTTCCTTATTCGCTAACAATACTGAATTGTGAAATACTTGTCCGTAGGTTCCATTCTTGCCACTTTTGCCATCTTTTAGTATCCTGGTCAACATTTACTTGATGGTACAGTTAAGTGGAGAGACGTGGGTCCGATTTAGCATCTGGATGGCTCTTGGTAAGTGTTCTTGGCTGTAGGTATCACAAAATAAACATTTGAGTAGCACTGTAAGGGCAGCTTCACATACTCAGATTTCTAGCATGTATGTGCCTCCGGTTTATCTCCATCTTGAGATATTTACTTGAGATGGAAAAGGGAAATGCTGCCTGCTGATTTATCGTACGGTGACAAATGTTGGCAGTTTCACTTATCCATGTGATTGCATAGTTGGATAGTAGTTACAGTGGTCCATGCCAATGTGTGAAGTTGCTGTAAATGAAGAAGAAACTGATTTTGTAATTCTTGCCTACGCTGCATATAGAAAATAGAGAGGAAAATGAGCCACAGGAATTTATTTTTAATGTATTAATTATATCACTGTCCTGTTTTTCCTTCCAATGGTGGTGGAAAGTGCCATCAAGTCACAGCTGACTTATGGCAACCCCATTGGGTTTTCAAGCCAAGGGACGTTGGGAGGTGGTTTGCTATTGCCTGCCTCCACGTGGGCTGAGAGAGTTCTGAGAGAACTGTGAGTGGCCTAGGGTCAACCAGCAGGCTTCATGTGGAGGAGTGGGGGAATTGAACCCGGTTCTCCAGGTTCAAGTCCACCGCTCTTAACCATTATACCACTCTGGATATCTTTTCTGCTGTTGCAGAAAACGGGGGTTCGAAGTGGGGGAAAGAGACCCAGAGATCGTTATCAAGAAAAACAGTTTTATTTGCAGGTGGACCCAGCTGCCTTAACAAGCAAAAATCACTGGGCCCCAATTGTACTTGGGAAGAGACATTTATCCCAAATCCATGCTCTGACAAGGCATGACAACATTCAGTGCTTATCTGGTTGTTTTACATAGACTGAAGCCTAAGAGCTTCAGAGGTTCCATCCAGTTATGTTATCGTTCACTCTGACTTCTCTACATTTACCCTACTAACTTAGCACACACACAGAGTTATCCTGCCCAGCAACAAACTATTCCCTTGCTGTCCTAATACATTTACAGAAAGGAAAAGAGGTTATCACAAACTATTAAATCAGAATACTTAAGTGGATCCTCCACATTCAGAGGAAGTCTATCTTGCTGTCTCACTGCCATTAAAAAGGTAAAGGTCCCCTGTGCAAGCACTGGGTCATTCCTGACCCATGGGGTGACGTCACATCCCGACATTTCCTAGGCAGACTTTGTTTACAGGGTGGTTTGCCAGTGCCTTCCCCAGTCATCTTCCCTTTACCCCCAGCAAGCTGGGTACTCATTTTACCGACCTCGGAAGGATGGAAGGCTGAGTCAACCTTGAGCTGACAACCTGAAACCGACTTCCATTGGGATCGAACTCAGGTCATGAGCAGAGCTTGGACTGCAGTACTGCAGCTTTCCACTCTGTTCCACGGGGCTCCATTTCTTCTATTACGGATCTCAAAATGGAATAGCCTGGAAGCCTCCCATTCAGGCCCTGGCCAGGCCTGGCCCTGCTCAGCTGCCTTCCAACCATATGCATAGCCCATCATTTCACCAATGTACTTGAGTAGGACTTCTAAGCCTTTAGCTCAAGTCTGCCTTGCATGTATGAAGGACAAATATATATTTGTAAGTGTTTCCATGTGGCAAAGAGCCCTACCCAATGGCTGAGGCACAGTAACAAAAAAAATGTGCAAAGCACCAGAGGTTACAAGGCGTTTATCTAATAACTTGTAGCTACTCCAAAGTTTTACAAAATAGTAATAACAACAAAGGTTCAAATAAATTACAAAACATGTATTACAGTATACAAATAATGAGCAAACGCAAAAAGCAAAAGTGTTGATAATATAACACAAAACCACAACAGTGACAGGTTTGCCGGCTAGTATCCCTTTTGGATATCCTTCTTCTGACTGTAACCTTGAAATTCAACAATAAACAGAAGCATTGAATTTCAAGGTAACAGCTGGAAGAAGGATATCGAAATGGGATACAGGCCGGCAAACCTGTCACTGTTGTGGTTTTGTGTTATATTAACAACACTTTTGCGTTTGCTCATTATTTGTATACTGTAATACATGTTTTGTAATTTATTTGAACCTTTGTTGTTGTAGCTACTCCAAACCTTTGCTACAAAACAGTAACAAGTTATTAGATAAATGCCTTGTAACCTCTGCTGCTTTGCACATTTTTTTCTATCTTCCATCAGAGGTTTCTTCCCCTTCGTTTTTTCTGAGGCACAGTGACAACATGTTGCCTTATACAGGTTACGAAGAAATTCCAGGTTACAAAGAGTGGGAAATAGAAGGGAGTTGCTGGAATTTCTGTCACTGCTTGTAATGTGCAGTGTAGCCCGTACCTTACTTCACATCATTTTTGCTATCAGAAGTATTAGGTTGAAACATACTGAGAGTTCTTGTCTCAGTCCTTCAGTTGAGAGCCATTGAGAGACTATGGCTGAGAAATCCTATGCTGCCATGCATCTTACATGTTAACCATTGACCAGTTAGTCTCTCTCCTGGCCAAACCTACCTCAGGGGGTTGTTATGTAGATAAAATGGAGGAAGAGAGAATCATGGGCACTACCTTGATCTCCTTGGATAACAATGTGATTGAGGTCTGGTTTGTTTATCCTGGACACAGTTCTTAGAGTTGGAAGGGACCACCAGAGTCATCAAGTCCAACCCCCTGCACAATGTAGGAAATTCATGTTAATAGAAATATTGTGTGATCTTTGAAGGCCTGGAAAAAAACTCTTTTTTCCCCCCTTTTGAAAGGTTTCCTTATTTACTTTGCTTATGGCATACGACATAGTAGAGAGGGCCGCCGAAGGGAAGAAGAAGATGAAGACAGTCTAGAAGGCCATCCCGGGGATGAAGACAGCTGCTTGGGGAAAAGTGCAACTCCAGAAAAGAATCCTCTGAGAGGGCCCAACGAAAACGAAAATTCAAATGAAAGCGCTTACTTTATTACCAGTGAAAGGACAAGTGAATGCTAACGGCTTCCCACTGCTTCATCATGGGTGTCTATCAAGCAATGAACTGTACAGGAAAAGAGTTGCTGAAAGAAATAGTCAAACACTTGCTGGTGAAGAATTAACAATAACGTACACTTGTCTACTAGAAAGCATGAATGATGAACTAGACTGGCTACTGGATGAAATCTTATCCAGGGGTGATTTCCCTGAGATGGTGGCTGTACTTCGGATAACAACTAAGACGATGATGGGAAGGAAAACGTTTAAGTCAGCTGATTTGACCTGTCTGTCATACAAAACCCTTTGGTGACTTTTTGTCTTAGCAGAGTCCTACATCTTGAATTGGCAGTCGATTGCAACTGGTATCTAGTTCCTAAGAAGAGCTTAAAGGTGGGCTGTCTGAAGCATCTTGGTTTGTGGTTTTGGAGTCATGCTGTAATGGTGTCTCAATGTTAAATATGTTTTAACGACCTGGTAATTAGCTATTTCGCATTAACAGTGAATACCTGAATTTTTTTTAAAAAACCAAAACACTCAAGAGGAGGTAGGTAAGGAATGCAAAATGCATAAATCTGGTATAGCTTCACAACACTGGTACATGTTAAGAATGCCATGCATATTGATGTATTTGTGTAATGGCTTGGATCCACAAGAGATTCCTGTGGACGGAAGAGATTTCTGGCCTTGGAGTGGAATTTCCCTTCCTTCCCTCTCCTGCTACAGCCCAAAATACTTCTCTTGGGGGAAAGAGGACCTCCCCCCCAGGAATACCCTTGAAGATCTGTAGGGAAAGGGAGGATTGGCTAAAATCGCCCCAGCTTCTGTCCACAGAAATCCTCCAAGAGATCCAACCCTATGCTTTTCCTTGGCAAATTATGCAAGCAATGAACATTGTTATGAAAAAATAGTATAAATAATCAAAAGAACAATATTTTTAAAATTAATAACTTATGCCTGCTGGTGTAAAATCTTTACTGAAATGATCTTCTGTCAGTGTTGTTCAAAGTTTTTCTTCTTTGTCAGTGAAAATCAGCAGGCCAAGTGGAGGTTTCCAGGCTTAAAAAAAAGCTAAAACACTAGCAGCAGCATGTATGCAATTGGAGTTTTTTCAGAAGGTGTGGCAAGTAGGGAAATGCCCCATAACACTGCTGAATGTGTGAACCCTCTGATGAGGACGCAAATAGGTTCCGCGGGTACTTGACTGGGGGGGGGGGACATGTGACCCACCATAATGTTCACAGATCACCAGGATCTGGTTAACCAGAATATATTTTTCTGCAGCTAAGAACTATGGAATTTCTAGGCATTCAGTGTTCTCTTCCTTGCAGTAATATCATGGAGTATCAGGTCCTTCAATATCTTTGTCCCTGATCTAATATTTTTTATATAAATCATAAACACTACTAATTTATTTTAGGGGTGATAGGTTTTGAGTTGGTAAGAGTCCAGATAAATACATAGAAGAGAGAAAAGTTCTGATTTAAAATATCGGGGGGGGGGCACTGTTTTCAGGGGTGATGGATCTTCAGCATGAAATAATGTATATAAATTTTAGGTCATGGGCACTTTTATTTGGTACCAAGGGGGGTTAATATATTTTTTTAAATTGTACATTGTCACCATTTGTCTTTGTTGAAGGTGGCAGTGCATATGATGTATTTCTGTGTCACCATTTGTGAAGAAGTAGGGGAAAAGGCCTTATGTGTATTTTGCGCACTGGCCTGCAGATGAAGCAGTGAGAGAACATGAAACCATGCAATCAGTTAAGCCAGCGATGCCCCACATTACTGGTGTTCTCCTCCCTGTTTGACTGATCAAGAAAAAGAGAGGAAGGAAAGCTATGATGCTCTTACTGGCAGGAGTGATAACCATACAGCTGGTCTGATACCTTCTGGTTTCTGAGTATTAGGGTCATGTTGCTGTAACGTTTCAGGCTTTTTGTTGTAACAGTGAGTGCTAGAAACCGACGTTTAAAAATTATGTCCACTTTCCGGCTGTGGAGGGTGGGGTCTGATCAATGCTTTCTGTTCACACGACCGGTGCATCGTGGAAATCTGGAACTCGTGTATCTTTTTGATGGTGGGAGCTCCAGATGGAAGGACGGATCACATTGCACAGCTGGAGGCAGATGTGGCCTTCAAGCAGGAACGTTCATATCAATCGTGCACATTCACACGTAACTTCTGAAGGCACCCTGGCAATGGCTGCTTCCACCCAGCTGCGGTTCTCTGTGCAGTTGCTGTTGCTGCTGCAAAAGCAGAGGCATTCTTAGAGTAACGCAGCCTCCATGCCTTCCTTGCATCAGCCCCCTATGGTCACCACTCCCCAACACCGCACCACCAGCAGGCTTTTTCAAAAAATGGGCAATTGCTCGATCAGAGCAAACAACATTATAAAGATCTGTCGCCGTGCCCTACTAGCGCCTCTGAATCCCCAGCTTTCCCTTTTAAAAGTCAATAGCTAGACAATGACTTTTTCAAAGTGAAAGATGGAAATCCAGAGGCGCTTGTAGACAGCGGCAGTAGTTCTATGACGTTAAGCAGATGATGAGAGGGAGGGCATCTTGGCCATCTTCTGGGCATGGAGTAGGGGTCACTGGGGGTGTGGGGGGGAGGTAGTTGTGAATTTCCTGCATTGTTCCGGGGGTTGGACTAGATGACCCTGGTGGTCCCTTCCAACTGTTATGATTCCACCCACAAATCTCCAGGGATTTCTCAAGCTGGAACTGGCAACCCTAGGGGCAGTGGTGGCCATGGGTCCCGAGGCAAGGAAAATGCCTTTTTGTGGGCAGAATCTGCAAATCACACGCCCCTTCCCATCCATATCAGGTTTGGGAAAGACAGTGTTAAAGCAGGGGAAAACCTGGAATGTGGATGATTGGGGGACAATGCCGTGTAGATGCTCCCAAAAAATCTGCTCTGGTTTGAATGCCAAAATGCAACAAAACTTCCATGTCAGAAGCAACTAATGCTAAGCAATAAATGGCATGTGTTTTAATTTTAAGATGTGCTGGAAATATAGTGTAATGTTGCTTTTTATACCTAGGTTTGTAAATGGCTGAAAACAAACACTTATGGAGATATACAAAGCATTTTTAACGGGCAATTTTTTAAAATTAAAATGTTTTGTGGGGAGTGGGAAGAGGATGCCCTGACTGCTGCCATTACTAAATGTAAATAGTATTTCATCAGTACCTGCAGAATATTATGTTCTTCATTCTATTTGCTACACTGCAAACCTTTTTAAAAAAAATTGTTTAAGAGATTTGTGTTGATGAATTCAGTTGCAAAGATGACAAGTAACATAATGAGGAAAATAATAATTCTGCTTGTCACGTCATATTATAGTGAATTAATTTTCTAAGGGTCCTCAAGTATTCGGAATCAGACATATGTTGCAGTTCTCCTATGAACTTAATTCCCAGGCACATAGGGGCCCGATTCATTTTGAGACTGTGGTGTATCGTGTGAGGGTGCTTAAGCCTCACCCCCACGCTGTTTTCCTAGGGTTGGCCTGGCAACCAGTGGGAGATGGGGGGAGGTGGGTACTTCCGGGGGTGGGGCAGCTATCTTCTTTGCCATGCCATGACGTCACTTCCGGAGTAATCCAGAAGTGCTGGTATCGCACCGGGATGACGCTTTAGCACTCATCCCAAAATGATGGAGTTTCCGGGCCAGTGCTAGACCGTCACCCGGGTGCAACGCTGGCACTTCCAGGTTGCACAGGAAGTGACATCATCACACAATGAAGATTCCCCGCCTCCATTTTGGTGGCCCGCTTTCTCTCGCCGACCAGATAAGCACCAGCGGGCATCAGCAATAATTACCTTTACCCACCATTAGCAGGCACCGGGTAAGCCTGTTTTCCTTATATGAAATGGCTCCTAAAGGGTGCTGTTTGCCCCACTGAGGAAACCTGTATGTATCCTATCAGTACCGGGGAAGACCACAACAGAGTAAGGAACTGCCCCCAGAAGCTAGTTCAAGTTGGAAAGATAGCACAGGGGAAGAGGGCTTAAGCACCCTCTCTCCTCTAGTCATGATACAAGAGACTGCTCACACCTGGATATTTAGTTCCCAGTGGGAAACTCACCACTCATCTGATTGAAATACCATGTGACATAATTGGGACACAGTCTGAAGACTGCAAAGTGCAGTTGGGTTTAAGTACCATCGGAATATAGTTACTCTTAAAAGTTACGTGGTGTGTGGCAAACAAAAATAACTGAAACAAATGCAAGAACACCTAATGATTGTGGTGCGGTTGTGCACTACTCAAAATAAGAGATGGCTCCTGTGAGGGGAGCTTTATTTGGGATCTTTGTTACATTTTGAAGTACTGTTGCTTAAAATGACGTATGTCCATTTGTGAATTCAGCAAAAGTCGTAAATTGGTCCAGATGTTGCAAGTTTCTCTTGGAGGGAATACTTCTAGGTATTATTGTCCACACATTATTGGACCTGTCCAGAATCCTCTGATTTCTTTGCACGCAGCGAGTTCCAGCTGGCTTGGGTGATCCCATCCAACCCATCGATGGAGGCAGCTCCTTGCTTTCAAAGGGAAGTGTTCCTGACATTGAATGAATGGGAAAGCTCTTGCATATTGAGAGGCTCTATATCCATGCTGGAGCTCTGCTTGTACAAGAAATCTCTGAATCTGGGCATATAATGGATATGTACCTGTGTCACAGGAAAAAAATAACATGAAATAAAGCAGCCCTTAAGCTTCAGATTCTAGTAGTTATTTAGAAAAAGTAGCAAGCACTTTGAAGGATACTTTCAGAAGAAATTGGACTGGAAGGCAAATAAACAGTTTCTAATTCTAATTCCCAATGCTTCTAATGAACTCTAACTAATTTTTAAAGCAGCATTTTTTACCTTTTATAGTGAAATTGAGGAAGGAGAAGGGTACATTATTTAGTATTTTTGCATCAACAGTTCTGTATCATGGCTTTAAAATATCCCTACTTAATTTTTTTAAAAGTTAGAGGAAAAATGAACTCTGCTGTGTTTTCCAGCTATTCTTTAACATTTACTGTTTCATATATTTATTTTAGCAGGAAGGTTGCAGATTCTGTTATTTGGATTTATACGAGACAGGAAACAAATTCAGAAACTCATAGTATAATTTTGAACCCTGTGTGTATATGTTCTGATACTTTTCCCTATCCCAGTGAAAAATCCTGGTGGAAATGTGCCTATTCGAGAAAATGTTTAAACACTGTAAGAATTGTTGTACAGGTTTCTGTATCTTCATAAGTATTTTAAGTATAATTATTTACTGGATCTTTTTCATGCAAGAAACTTTAAATGTAAGATTCGTAGCAGGTTTCTTTGATCAAGCCATCTGTTGTTTGATTCGTGTCCAGTTATTCTTCTATGGGTGCAGGATTTTTGATGTGTGCATAGACTCTCTTTCTGTCTGTATAATGGCTTCACTCTTTGTTAGAATGAAGGAAGTAGCTTGACATTTTTATTTCTTTATATAGACATATCTGAAGGTCTATAGCCAGAAATTTAGTGGTGTTATCAAGATGGTGGGGGTGATTGTATGTCATTGTAAAACCACAAAAACTTAAACATATATGTTACCTACGTGCATTTTTAATACACTACCTGTATCTCTCCAGAAATAACAAAATTAGAGGTGTATCACCCATTACTGTGATCATGGCCCAGAAGATCTGATTACAGGAATTAATAGACCATCCGTACACAGAAGAGACATATATATATATAGTCATACTAGGATCTGGATGACCTAGGTTCAGGTTCCCACTCTGCCATGGATGTTGGGTGACCTTGTGCCAGCCAAACCCACTCAGCTTAACCTACATCACAGGGTAGTTGTAAGATAAAATAGAGGAGAAGAGAATGGCGTAAGATGCTTTGGGACCCCATCGGGCAGAAAAGCTTGGCTATAAGTGAACAAATATATGTATATAAACACGCAAGGATCTCTAGATTAGGTTGGCTATTTTTTTCTACTGACTCATTCAGTGATATTTCTGTAGCCTTCTCTTCACCTGTGACTTGCTGAAGCCCCACCCATTGAGCCCCAAGGTTAAGTAAGGAAGTCACTTTCAGTAATGTATCCAAGGGCTATTAATTATTTTTTCTAACTACCAGAAGCCTTAAAGTTATAGCAATGGTGTTAAAAGTCTTATGTTTCAACATTAACAACATGAATGCCCCCAATATTTAAATTAATAACTTGTGCATACAGACTGTTACTACCTACTTCAACAACACATAGTTCACAAGTATTACCTTTTAGGTCCAAAGAACGATTGGATGTTGTTGAAGTTAAAACTTTTAAAACTGAATGGACATTATGATCAATTTTTTAATTTGCTTTTTGGATGTGGCCAATTCAAGTTTCATTCTTAGCATCACCTTAAGGCAACCTTATCAAATAAGTATAAATTGGAAACATGTATTGTGTTTATGGAAGCTAAGCGATGGCCATCAAAAATGCCCTTGCTACAGCTAAAAGACTCATATTAGAACACTGGAAAGGCAAATGTCCACTTCTGGTAAGTCAACTGATTGAGGACCTTAGAACTCTATCATTATTTGAACGCATGGTATAGAGACAACAATTGCTTATGGTCTTATTTGGAAACCTTTTATAGAAACCTATGTGTAGATCTGCCATGACTGTTGTTATATTTTTGTCCCTGTGAATATCTGTTTTTCTTTTTTATTCTGTTTAGTTGCTGGATTTTGATTTTTTCCCCTTGTTTTTTGTTGTTGAAATTTTAAAAAAATGGACATTTGTATTATTGTGTTTATGGAGCAAGATGGGAAGAATGAAAACAAAGACTGGCACATCCATTACATAAAGTTGAGTTCCTACAACCAATGATGGTTGAGTCCAGGAGCAAGTCAAAAGGCATCAACAAAATAACTAGTCAAACAAAAGGAAACTAGAATAAGTGATGTAGGTCACCATTAAAATAACCTCCTTTGATGCAGGCACAGTAGAACCATTCAACACCTGTAATAAGGAATAAAAAGTAGCCCGGTGATCCTGCCAAAACTGAGCAGGATCTCTGAGAATTAAAGTTGGTTAAAACTGTTCCTTTGAAACAAATGTCAAAACATTTCAGGAAATCCTTTCTGTTTCTGGACTTTATTTTTTTTCATTCTAATGTGAAAATAATCACACACCTTGGGTTGGATCCAGACATCGTGTTAGCTCAATCTCACCCAGCCCCCCTCCTTACTGCAGCTCCTGTCCTTGCAAGTTTCATGATCTTGCAAATTTCATGATCCACCAACATAGCCTTTTTGGGTGGTATAAGGGGGACTATTTCCTCTCTTTTTTGATCAACCGAAAAGCTGGTTGAGTCTAGCCCATCAGTAAAAAGTAAAACTAAAGCGGCTCATTTACTAGGGAGTAAGCCTGTTTCACACAGCTAGACCTGACAGGCCATGCAGATCCATGTCTTTAAAGCATTTCCTTCACTTCTATCTTGAGCAAAGTCTTGGGGAAACTTGCTGAATCAGGACTGCGAAACTGTCTCAGATCATTACACGAAAATACTTTTGACTGTTCCTTTTTTAATCAAAAAGAGTGCTTAACTTTGCTGTATTACTGTGTATACTGTACATTGTAGTCATTGTTATTATGTAAATGTTATTTGCTGCTGTGCACATAAATGGGGATAGATCCTTTAGCTTCGGTGCAAGATGTTGAATAATCTGCTAGAAAAAAATCAGTGTTTTATTAATGTAAAAAATATGTGGAAGTGCCAAGGACTAAAAATACTTCCTGGTTCTTTGGGGCTTTTTCACTTTTACAAGAAAATGTTAGTAGTTTTCAGTTACTGTAGATTTGAGAAGAAATGTGTACTTCTGCTGTTCACTGTAAAAAAAAAAAGGCTGTTTAGGACAATAATCCTGCATTTGTTCTGTATTTTTTAAAATAAAGATTAAAATTGTACATGCTGTATAGTTTTATTTTGCGTTTTTAAACACTGAAATGGAAACATGTAAACCATTATGATGGGATATAATAGTAGAGGAAACTGAGGGACCTCGGTGGGGTACAATGTCAGAGAGCCCATCCTCCAAAGCATCCATTTTCTCCAGGGGAACTGATCTCTGTAGTCAGAAGATGAACTGTAATTCCAGAGGATCCTGGGGTCCCATCTGGAGGCTGGCGGCATCCCTACTTGTATGGTATAATGGGAATGTTAACAGACGTGCCTTACAGTCCGGTACGCTGGAAACTTTAAAGTACGTAGCATTCCACTGAGATTAAAACCACGGAGTGGCATGCAACAATTAGGGTTGCTAGGTCCCTCTCCGCCACTGGTGGGAGGTTTTGGGGGCGGAGCCTGAGGAGGGCGTGGTTTGAGGAAGGGAGGGACTTCAATGCCATAGAGACCAATTGGCAAAGCAGCCATTTTCTCCAGGGGAATGATCTCTATCAGCTGGAGATCAGTTGTGATAGCGGGAGATCTCCTGTTCGTACCTGGAGGTTGGCAACCCTAGCAACATTGCTATCAGCATTCTATGAACTGGGCCTGATAATTGTTCCATTCTGGGGATCCAGTAATTCCTTTTGAAGTGCATCATTGCCCTAGGCCATATGTGCAGGGGGCTATCCTGTGGTCCTGCTGACCATTCACACCACAGGAGCCCTTGACGAGCATTCTGCCAAGCCTCTCTTGCATGTCAAGAAGGGTGTCAGAATCCCATACCGTTTTAAGCACCTCAGGTGGGCTGCCGCATTTAATGGCACAGCGTGCTTCTATCCCGGTACAGCCAGAAGTTCAGGCTCGCGTAGACTTCTCACTTTCTACCCAGCGGATGATCAAAGTCTTTCTCCATCTCCAAAGAGCGGTTGGACTTCAGCCATGGCTGTCTGGGAACAAGCCCTTCAGATTCGCCAAATGGGGCCCTGCTTGGAATGTGTGTGTGTTAAGTGCTGTCAAGTCGCTTCCAACTTATGGTGACCCTATGAATGAACGTCCTCCAAAATGTCCTATCTTTAACAGCCTTGCTCAGATCTTGCAAACTGAGGGCCGTGGCTTCCTTTATTGAGTCAATCCATCTCTTGTTGGGTCTTCCTCTTCTGCTGCTGCCCTCAACTTTTCCTAGCATGATTGCCTTTTCCAGTGACTCTTGTCTTATAATGTGGCCAAAGTACAACAGCCTCAGTTTAGGCATTTTAGCTTCTAGGGTCAGTTCACACTTGATTTGATTTATAACCCACTGACCTGTGCTTTTGGCAGTATAAGGTATCCATAACAGTCTCCTCTAGCACCACATTTCAAAGGAATCTAATTTCTTCCTATCAGTTTTCTTTAGGGTTGCCAGACACCAGGTCCCTCTTCGCAACCGGCAGGAGGTTTTTGGGGCAGAGCCTGAGGAGGGCAGGGTTTGGGGCGGGATTTCAATGCCATAGGATCCAATTGCCAAAATGGCAGTTTTCTCCAGGTGAACTGATCTCTGTCAGCTGGAGATCAGTTGTAACAGCAGGAGATCTCCAGCTAGTACCTGGAGGTTGGCAACCCTAGCTTTCTTCATTGTGCAGCTTTCACACCCATACATAGTAATAGGGAATACGATGGCATCAATCAACCTGATCTTGGTGGCCAGTGACTCATCCTTGCACTTCAAAATCTTTTCTAGCTCCTTCATGGCTGCCCTTCCCAGTCTCAACCTCTTTCTGGTTTTTTGGCTGCAGTCCCCCTTTTGGTTGATGATGGAGCCAAGGCATAGAAAGTCTTCAACAATCTCAATCTCCTCAAAGTCAGCCTTAAAGCTGAGTACTTCTCCGGTTGAAGTGCACAAGAACAGTCCCCCAGCATTTACACAGACACATCTATGTTTCTGCACAAACCCCCCCTTCTCCTTTGTCACTTCAGTGCCTGAAAGCAGTAGCATACACATGCACACACTCATGCAGGCACCTCCCGATCAGATGCCCTTCTTCTGGGCTGGAGTTCTCCCTCCCTCCTTTCCTGTTGGCAAATGAAGGGAACTCTCTTATCTGAACTGACTAGTGAAACTGACAAGATAGATGCGCCAGTGCTTGGGAACTGCTGGCTGCTGAAATATGTATGGTTGTGTGTTAAGTGCCATCAAGTCACTTCCGACTCACGGTGACCCTATGAATGAAAGTCCTCCGAAATGTCCTGTCTCTGACAGCCCTGCTCAGATCTTGCAAACTGAAGGCCGTGGCCTCCTCTATTGAGTCAATCCATCTCTTGTTGGGTCTTCCTCTTTCCCTGCTGCCCTCAACTTTTCCTAGCATGACTGTCTTTTCCAGTGACTCTTGTCGTATCATGGTGTGACCAAAATACGATAGCCTCGGTTTAGTCATTTTAGCTTCTAGGGTCAGTTCAGGCTTGATTTGATCTATAACCCACTGATTTGTTTCGTATGGTTACTGCTAAGCCAATGAAGAATGGACTCTCCAACATGTTTGTAAAGTAATTGTGGGATTGTTTGTATAGTGATTGTGGGGTCCTGCATTGCGGGGCGAGGGTTGGGGTCACTGGGGATGTGTGTGTGTGTGGGGGGGAGGTAGATGTTAATTTCCTGCATTGTGCAGGGGGTTGGACTAGATGACCCCGGGGGTCCCTTCCAACTCTGTGATTCTAACCTTTAACGTAATACGTAGCTGCCTAAAATCTATAAAGCGAACTGCTTGCCTCTGGGGGGCGAGGCGCCGGTCTCCCGCCTGTGTTTTGCCGGGAGTCTGGGCATCCCGTTCTGTTCCTCGGCCAAATAAAGAGCTGCCGTTTAATCCAACCTCCTCTCGACTGCCTTTCATTGGCCTCTATAGACAATTGTGGGTCACAACGCTGCAGTCATTCCTTTTGTCTTCTCTCTTTGCATTTTTTAATAATATTTTTATTCTTTTCTTGATTTAAAATGTCAACGCATAATACCCTTATCCAATGTTATAGAATGCTAACGGTACTAAAAAGTCAACTAAGATGACAAAATGAACCACAAATGGACTTTCCCCCTCTCCCATCTGAAAATAGGTGGTGGGTAATCTTTTGCTAACGGATTGCCTTTTGCCTTCTTGATGCTTGCAATGCCCCCCTTTTTTGGGGAGGGGGGGGAAGCCTGATGCCTAAGCCCCAGCCCGGAGCTGGGAGGGCGGCGGAGGGGGCGAGGCCCGGCGTCCTCCTCCTCCTCCCCCTGGCTCCCTTGCACCGCCATGAAGCCCTGGCTCTGGCTCGGCGCGCTGCTGCTGCTGCACCAAACGCTGCACCATGGTGAGTTGGAGCGACGGGCGGCGCCTCTCCTCTCCCTCCCCTGTCCCCGCTTAGAGGCCCTTGACCCACGGGGTTTTGGGTTTTTTTGCCTGGCCCTCGCCACTCTTTGCATGCACCCCCCCCCACCCAATCCAACTTCTCAGAACTCCACAAGAAGCCCCCATGCAGAGTTTTGAGAACTTGGATGGGGGGAAATGCGCATCTGTGTGTGCGTAAAGCGCCTTCAAGTCGCAGCCGACTTATGGCGACCCCTTTTGGGGGTTTTTCATGGCAAGAGACTAACAGAGGTGGTTTGTGTTATTTGCCGGTGCCTTCCTCTGCACAGCAACCCTGGTATTCCTTGGTGGTCTCCCGTCCAAATACTAACCAGTGCCCTCCTCTGCACAGCAGCCCTGATATTCCTTGGTGGTCTCCCATCCAAATACTAACCAGGGCTAGAGAGCGGCGAACCCCAGGCAAAAACCTCCCCGTGCGTAAATGGCCAATGGGATCTTGCAGAACCCCCGAAAGAAACTCCTCTTAACTTGAAAGGGCTCCCCCTTTTAATTTTAGGCATCCCCTGCCGCTCTCCCCAAGGGTCGCGGAGGCATCGGGAAGGCGAGCGGGGTTGTTTGTCCCCCCGCCATCCTGATTCAGATGCAAACGGGGACATTTGTTTTCCCGTTACCTGGCCGAGCGCCTCTTTCTACAGCCAACGTTGGCTGCCAGCAATGGAGTCGGTTGGCCGACACACGCCCCATTAAAGAATTTTGGGAATTTGGACACCCTTCTTTGCTCTGCTTTCATTTAGTTGCTTCAGAACTGGGCAGCTCAGCGTGTCTCTTTAAAAAACACACAACAGTAACCAAGTTTGCAAAATGTGAGCATCCTTTAGAGATGCTAGCACTTGGGTATTTCCAATATTCAGGTACACTTGTTTCCAGTTATCAATCATATACTGGGGGAAATTTGGTTGTTTATACAATGAAATATATGTGTGGGCAATTATCAGAAGTGTTGTGCACATTTGTATTATCTTACTGCACTGAAATAACTTTTCATGTAGAAAAAGCCCAATATACAAAATGGGCCTTGGAAAAGAAGAAGAATTGGTTTTCATATGCCGATTTTCTCTGCCACTTAAGGAAGAATCAAACCGGCTTACAATCACCTTTCCTTCCCCTCCCCACAACAGACACCCAGTGAGGTAGGTGAGGCTGAGAGAGTGTGACTAGCCCAAGGTCACCCAGCTGGCATCATGTGTAGGAGCGGGGAAACCAACCTGGTTCACCAGATAAGCATCCATCGCTCATGTGGAGGAGTGGGGAATCAAACCCGGTTCTCCAGATTAGAGTCCACTGCTCCAAACCAGCGTTCTTAACCACTACACCACGCTGAAAGATGTGCCACTGCACTTTGTCACACATATACCATCCTCCTTGTTCAGTCATAGACTTGTTTGCAACTAGCATCATAACCTTTCTTCACTTGTGTACTCACTTTCTCTATTTGGTCTATATACATTTCACACATTACACACGATAGGAAGCCCAGCTGAGGTTTAAGACTGCACAATCCAAGCTACAAAGAGCATCCCCCATTGAACTCAAAGTCAATGGGTCTTACTTTTGGGGAAACATTGGAATTGCACTAAAACCTTTCTGTCGCTTACTGTTAAAGCATAGCACAACAGATTAATAGTTCAGTGTTTCTGTTACAAAACCCTTTTTTTTATACGTGTAACTGAAATCCACCCAAACAGTTTTCCTCCTTAAATATTGCCAGGCAATTAAAGGACTCTTGCCCTTCTCCCTTTTTTCAGTTTATGCCGACATCAGTGAGGATAAACTCATAGAATTAGGAGATATTACAAGAACTGTCCAATGCAATAACCTGTCATCATAGAATTTCTCAAAGTTATTCATATGCATATTTGTAACATCCAGTGGTGTTGTGGATGAAGGACCAGTTTGGGGGGAGCTTTTAGATGCCAACAGTCACCTGTGGCTTGAAATGCATTTTTTAAAAGAAATAACCCTTTTTACATTTATCCATGCTCTGGTCACATAACCTCTCCCCCCACATGCATATCCCTGTTCAGAAGAGATGAAAGACCACATACCTATCTGGTAGTAGAGATAGTACAAAATCATTAGCATCATACATGCCAGGTATACTCGTAAATGGTTCTCAAATAACAAATCATGGAGCACTGTAATGTTATTAAAAGAAGAGTTGGTTTTTATATGCAGACTTTCTCTACCTTTTAAGGAGAACCAAACCAGCTTACAGCCATCTTCCCTTCCTCTCCCCACAACAGACACCTTGTGAGGTAGGTGGGTCTGAGAGAGTTCAGAGAGAACTGTGACTGGCCCAAGGTCGCCCGGCTGACTTGGTGAGTAGGAGTGGGGAAACCAAGCCGGTTCACCAGATTAGAGTCCGCCGTTCATGTGGAGGAGTGGGGAATCAAGCCGGGTTCTCCAGATTAGAGTCCACCACTACACCACGCTGGCTTTCTAGTCACAGATCTGGCATTAAACAACATCAAAGTTCAAAAAGGAGAAGCAACAGGACCTTTGTCCACAACTTTTGGGATGGACTGTATATGGTTCAAGCCTCTCCTTGACCCTCTGTTCTTAGAGCTGATCGCAGCTGCCACAGCAACAGCCAAGCCAGAGTGGCCTTGATCAATTTGTTTAAGGCTGGTAGCTTCCCCAACTAACAGGCCACGCTACCCAAACCTTAGGGTTCGTTTCTGGGGTGAGACCACGTACAAACCCAAGTTTCACACTTCTGTTTAAGAAAACAAATAAGTTTATTAATTAGAGAGTGCAAAGGATAAACTTTCAAGCAAACAACAGGCATATAAAAATTACAAACGTCTAGTTGCTAGACAACTATCCAGACTAGACTAGACTGCCAGCCAATTTGCTAAGTAACACCAACTTATGTCCACAGCCAACTCCCACTCTTCTCCTACAGAGCGACCGAAGAAAAACAAAGACCCCAGTCCAATCTGGAGGTAATCGTTGCATGAATTACTGTGGCCAGGTCTGACCGAGACAAATAAGGAGACAGCTGATGAGCCCGGCGGAGATAGAAATATGCCAATTTCACCACTGAGGACACTTGTTTGTCCAAGGTTAACAAACTGTCCGGCCAGACCCCCAAGTTCCTTGCAGAGTCCGCTGATGTAAGCTGGACCCCATCCAGAGCAGGGAGCTGCAAACCCCCCAATGACCCAGCATTTCCCAGCCACATAATTTATTTATCTTTAGACTTGTAGCCCTTCCTCTGTCCCCAGCCAAAGCTGGGCTCAGAGTGGTTTACATCAAATAAAAACATATACAATAAATTTACAGGAAAATTCAATCCTAATTAAAACACTAATTTCACAATTAAAACAATTTAAAACAAAAGACACGCAAATCTGTACACAGGGACAAGAACCAGCCTAGGGGAGCAATCAGGGTCCCCTATAAAAATCAGATGGTAAAAAGAAGAAGGGGAGGGGAGGGAGGCCAGCCGTGATGGACAACCGCTGCTGCCCTCAACCATAGGCCTGGCCGAACATTTTGGTCTTACAGGCCCTGCAGATAGGTCCCGCAGGGTCCCATTAGCGAGGGTGTTCCATCAGGCTGGGGCCGAGGCTGAACAAACCCTGGCCCTGGTTGAGGACAACCGGACACTTCTTCAGCCGGGAACAACCAGTAGGTTGGTGGTAGATGAGCACAATGCTCTCTAGGGGGCATAGCAGGAGAGACAGTCTTGCAGATATGAAGGTCCCAGATCATGTAAGGCTTTAACAGTTAAGACCAGCACCTTGAACCTGACCCGGTGCTCCACCTGGAGCCAGTGCAGTCGTCAGAGCTGAATGTGAGCCCTTACCTTCAGCCAGCTCTGCCTCAACCACCCAACCACGGCATCCAGGCACCGGGTCATGGCCAAGACGGCGAACTCAAGCTGTTTATCCAGCAAGAGTCAGTCAGTAATGTTTATTGTGCATGGCCATAGGCCTTTACAATCAAGACAATATTAACAACAACTTAAAATGTATATAAAACCATTAAAAGTCGTAAGATTAAAATACACCAATTTGGCTCCTTTCCTCATTTGCCCTGATTTTCCTGGCCGCAAGGCCACAAAGTGCCATTTTACAGGAAACAAAACAGTCAGTTTCGGAAAGCAAGAAGATTAGTTTATCAGCATCAGATAATGAGTGTAAAGTAGAAATAATATTTTCCAGGAACTTATTCCGAGGCTCGATGTAGAGAGGGCAGGCCAGGATGTAATGGAGTAGATCCTCCACTGAGCTACCGCATATACAGATACGCTGAGCCCAGGGTTTTTTTCAAAAAACACCCAGCAAGAATCTCCGTGGGCATCGTTTGAAATCACAGTGATGTGAGAGCTGCTCTAAGACTATAAGTTGTTACATCTACAAGATAAGAAGATCTGAGATGATCTTTTTTTATCATTTTATACCACGGAGCTGATTTTGTTTGGGCAATTAGATGACTATCAATTAGAGCATCTTCCTTGATCCAGCAAGAGGAAGAACTGGTTGTCATCAGCGTACTGGTGGTACCCAATCCCAAACCTCCTGATGAGCACCACTAGAGGGCGCACTTAGATATTAAATAACATCAGAGACAAGATCGAACCCTGCAGAACCCCACAACCCAGAGGCAGCCTGGATTTACTTCACAAGTATTTTTTTTTAAAGAACAATTACTTTATTTATTAAAACATTTATATTTTGCTTCTCCCCATGGCTCCAGGTAACTTACAATACATAATTAAAACAATATCAAACAGTGATTAAACTCCAATTCCCCCACCCTATTAAAATGCCTGTAATAGACCCTCCATTAAAAGCCTTATAGAACCTACAAGCCTCCAAGGGTGACGACGCCTCCCAGGGAACCCATTCCATAAAATGGGAGCAACCAAAGAGAAAGCAAGAGCTTTTGTTGATGGTAGGTGGGCCACCCTTGGTGAGGGAACACAGAGACACTGGCAGGCAGAAGTTAGTATCTGCTGCATAAGGACGTTTAGGGAAAGATTGTCCTTTAGATATGTGGGCCCCAGGCCATGAAGGGCTTGAAAGGTCATAATCAGCAACTTGAATTGGATTTAGATGGCAAATGGCCTGCAATAGCTCCTAGTAGGGTTGCCAGGTCCCTCTTCACAACCGGTGGGAGATTTTGGGGGTGGAGCCTGAAGAGGGTGGGGTTTGGGGAGGGGAGGGACTTCAATGCCATAGAGTCCAATTGCCAAAGCGGCCATTTTTCTCCAGGTGATCTGATCTCTATCGGCTGGAGATCAGTTGAATTAGCAGGAGATCTCCTGCTACTACCTGGCAGTTGCAATACAAACTAGGCACCTCCGTGCCAGTACCAATGGTTAGAAAATCTGCAACGGAGTCTTCAGTACAAAAATAGCAAGAAATCTTATTGGTGCTTACATATATAACATCAACAATACAAGAGTGAAAGATACATATAAGAACAGTCAAAGTTATATACAGTATGTACAATCTAAATAGGGTGCAGTCTCAGTGCACCAATTGCCATGTTCTTTCAAGTAAATGTGTATTTTCTTCAAAAAGTCCAATAGTAGGTACTATCCCAAAAGCACACTTTTTGGGAAAAGGTGGGGGTAGTTAGCAACCCTAGCTCCTAGTCATAATTGATTTTGTAAAGGAGTGCCATCTCTCCCTAGGGGAAGAAAACTAGTAATTGTTCATTTGTATGCATAAATTTAAATGTATGCAAATTTAAAATTGCTTGTCTGTGAGCATGCTGCCTGAAGTAATAAAAAATTAATAGAGTATCAAAAAGTAGACCCACTGCTCTGGCTTGTTTAAATCTAAATGTTGCATCGATAGTAGGTTTATTCTAGAATCTATCAGAAGGAGAAAAAACATTTTGGAGGAAAGTGTGCCTCCTTAAGGCATAAATACAAATGTTGATATTTGCACTGTATTTTTTCATTCTCCCTTGTGATAGCTGTTGGTCAGTCTGCAAAGAACAAGCGTCCCAAGGAACCAGGGGAGAACAGGATTAAACCAGCTAACAAAAAAGTAAAACCCAAAATTCCCAAATTAAAGGAGAGAGAATCCACAGACTCATCCCCAAAGATCTACTCCATAATGACGCAAGTGATGGATAAGGGCCGCTTTCAGAAGCCTGGTGCCACTCTGAGCCTTTCTGCGGGGCAGAGTTTAGAACTGCGGTGTAAAGGGAATAAAATTGGGTGGAGCTATCCTTCTTATCACGACACTTTTAAAGACTCCAGACTCAGGTAAGAGTTTGAAAGATGGACATTATTAGAGTTGCTACCAAACTTAATTGAAGGGGGGGGGGAATCCAAAGCACATTTGTTCTCCTCATGTACAACATGTATAGGAGTTGAAAGGAAGTTAAACTAATGGGTGTCTTATTGTCGAAGGCTTTCACGGTCAGAGTTCATTGGTTCTTGTAGGTTATCCTGGCTGTGTAACCGTGGTCTTGGAATTTTCTTTCCTGACGTTTCGCCAGCAACTGTGGCAGGCATCTTCAGAGTAGTAACACTGAAGGACAGTGTCTCTCGGTGTCAAGGGTGTAGAAAGAGTAATATATAGTCAGAAAGATACTGCAGACTTGGCCAACCTGAGAAATCAGCAGTGGCTGAACATGGACTGACACAAACAGGACACAGGGTCTTATTCCAAGACACTGAAAGACTGGACAATTCTACCAACTATTTTGTCAGATTGCACAGAGAAGCCATTGAAATTCATAAACATCAGCACAACTTTAACAGAAAAGAGGAGAGTTTAAGAATGAATAAGGCTTGGCTTCCTGCCCTGAAAAACCTCCAGACAAAGACAACATTCAACAATAGCCATACAGATTAGTTTTGGATTACACACATTAACAGATCACTTCAGGATACAATGGTTCCATATTAACACACCATACCCTCATTAGCACATTATCTTGATACTTACAGGACAATACTTTTGCAGGACAATACTCAGCTCAAACCCAACCCCTTTCTGACTATATATTACTCTTCCTACACCCTTGACACCGAGAGACACTGTCCTTCAGTGTTACTACTCTGAAGATGCCTGCCACAGTTGCTGGCGAAACGTCAGGAAAGAAAATTCCAAGACCACGGTTACACAGCCCGGATAACCTACAACCGTGTTGGCGAATCTATGGCACGGGTGCCACTTCCGGCACGCGTAGCCCTTTCTGCCGGCACGCACGGTTCCTCCAAGCCGCTGGCCTTTCCGGCTCTGCCCCACCACGGATGGGGGAGGCTGTAGCCCAGGGGTGGGGAACCTCCGACATCATTGGCAGTGGCCCCCGGACTCTCCCACAGAAGCTGCCGCCATTGCCGCCGCTGGAGCGTGCGCGGCCAGCCAGGCGGGTGGGAGAGTGGGGAACAGAAGCTGAGCGCTCACACTCAGCATGGCCGGCGGCTTCTCCGGCGCCCTCTGGGCCTGTGCGGGCGGAGGGGCATGGCTGGTCGGTGGGTGCGAAGGAGGCGCCCTCTGCCCCACCCTGCTCGCCTCTCACAAGCCTGCCACCGCGCCCCACCGAGTGGCAAATCCAAGGCAAAACCTCCCATGTATAAATGGCCTCTTTCTTTTTCTGTCTCCCTCTGTCCTTTTCTTTCTCTCCCTTGCTCCATTTCTTTCTCCCTTTCTCTCTCTTTTTCTTTCTTTCTCTCCCTCCCTTCCTTCCCTTTCCCCCTCCCTTCCCTTCTTTCCTTCCTTCCTTCCTTCTTTCCCTCCAGCAGCTTCTCCGGCACCCTCTGGGTCTGTGCGGGCGGAGGGGCGTGCAGTCCTATTCCACCTTTGAAGTGCCCACAAGCTATCCTCCAAACACCTTTCCATTTGTCTTGATATGTAGAGAGAAAACACTAAGGAACTAGTTGCCAATCTCCAGGTACTAGCTGGAGATCTGCTATTACAGGTGATCTCCAACCAATAGAGATCAGTTCCCCTGGAAAAAATTGCCACTTTGGCAATTGGACTCTATGGCACTGAAGTCCTTCCCCAAACCCCGCCCTCCTCAGGCGCCACCCCAAAAACCTCCCACTCATGGCGAAGAGGAACTTGGCAACCCTAGCCTCTCCCTCTGGGCCCCCTCTGGGGGTGGTATTCAGGTTACATTGCCGCATTGGCACTCGGTGATAAATAAGTGGGGTTTTGGTTGCAGTTTGGGCAGTCGGTCTCTAAAAGGTTCGCCATCACTGACCTACAAGAACCAATAATGGGTGTCTTAATTGCCACTAAATCAAATGAAGCAAACTTTAGGGTGAATGATGAAATATCCATGGGAATTACAAAAGAAATTAGCTGTTCTGAACCCTCTTTGGTTGGGGGAAAGTGGGGATATAAATGTTTGAATAAATGAATAAGTTTAAAAGAATTTGGGTAAGACTCAGAAATTTCACACAAATTAGTTTTCCAACTTTTACAAGTTTCCTAATATAGCAATATTTTCTGCTTAACAATAATATTGTAAAGTATGCATTATCATGAGAATTTCTGATGATTCTAGAAAATGAAAATCCCCTATATTTGAAATTAATTTCACTTTCATAAGTATTCCCTATTATAAAGGGCGTGAAGCTTACCCTTACCTTTGATATGTATGTATTTTGCATCTGCTGCTGGAACAGAGGAACTGTGCAACTGGGCCTTAGTTTTCCCAGAGGGAGGAAAAGCTGAAAACGGGAGGGCAGATAAAGGTAGGCTGGCAGGAAGGAAGGACAGAAGGAAACAGGACAAGGAGAGAGGATATGGGGGCTTTCAAGGGAGGGAAGGAAACAGTGGTGAAGGGAAAATGTGATGCACTTTGCAAGTCTATGCAGGTCCTTTGTCTAAGTGATTTTCTTCCATATTAAGTTTTAGCTTGTATGAAGAATGATTCCTTTGGAGAGCGATCAAAGTCTTAGCAATGTATTAGTTTACTTCAGTAAGCAACTAAGGAATAAAAGGTACAAATCAAACATCAATGTTTACTGTTGGGACATACTGGGATGTTAAATCTTTTCCCCAAATAAGTTCTCACGTCTATTAGTCTGGCTTTACTTTTGTTCCCTTGCTCTCTTTGAAGCCTAGTCCTTCACACTGGGAGAAAAAGAGGTGCCTCAGGCAACCATTTACCAATAAAGTCAATCAAGTTGTTTATCAGATTTGTGGTACTTACCTAAAACCATCTTTGGTTTTATTTTGGAGAATGAGTTATAGCACATTAGTCCACTAGATGGCAGATTTGACATTGTGATCCAACCTTGACCATGGGGGTGGGGGGTTAAGTATAATTGTGGCTTAACCAGCCATGTGTGCTTATTAACATGTCAAATAGCCTGTTGATAAAATTAAGCCTAGCTTTTTAAATGTACAAAGACCTTAGCTGGGAACACAGCTGAAATTCTGCATGGGAAGGGTAAATTTCAAATGTAGGAACCTATGACATTTCTTTATACTCCAGTTGTTTGTATTGTCAACATTTGTCTACCTGTTGAAAGCCAAAATATGGGACTCATAAATGCCCTGAGCAGAGCCATGATTAATTTAGCAGTGCCATATTTGAAGCATGGATTCATCTGAAAACTGAACTGTTATTTATACTTTGAGCTGAAAAATTAAACCCAATATTTTTCTAACCAAGGGAGAGGCACCCATATAGGACTTTCCCCCTTTCCTCGGTTTGCTTACATTTCAAGGGCCTATACTGAAAAAATAGGATGTATTGCAGTCAAGCTTTGGTACTTCTAAGTCCCTTCAGTTTCCGTGGAAAAGAGCCAGACATGGGTTTAAATTGATGCGACATAGATGTGCTTGACTTTGGCTGGATCTCATCCATAATCTGCTGAAACTTGCTTTAAAAATAGCCTCAGGCAGATATGAAAAGGTTGTGGCTTATATTTAGCTACGCGTTATACAGGCTTCATCATTCAATTAGAAGGGGGGAAAACCCAGTAGTGTTTAAACAGCAGTTAGTTGTTATATTAGTTATAGTCATTTTGTTTCTTTGAAATTAATAAATCAACTGTTAATACTGCTGTTTAAATACTACTGATTTGTTGCCCCAGAATTACATTGGTGGTGCTTAGAGTTTATTTTAATTTACTGCACTTTAGTTGTGCAATCACTTACTGAGCGTGGAGATAGTTTTCTACCTTTTGGGGTCCCTGTCAAGTATTTTATAACTCAGCACAAATTGAGAACTGCCACAAAGTGCTTCAAGCAAGGAAGGTTTTTTTTAAATATATTTGGAATGGCCAAGTTCAAAAACCCAAAAAGGACAGTTGATGAGAATTACAATGTATGAAAAAGACTGTGTGGTATAACTAAGACTGCTTCCTCAAACTGCTTACTCAAATATTGACATATGATTAAACAAATTCCCATTGTACATGAACATTTTTAAATGCATTGATCCCTCAGGATGAGACAAGAAGCAATGTATTATCAGGTTCTCTAGTATTTATTTATTTATTAGATTTCTATGCCTCCCTTTTTCAACCAGGTCGGACTCAGAGTACATATTCTTCGGCATTTGTACTCAATATAGGAGGCACAAACAAGGCGGAAGGGAGTAAAGTGTATTCAGAAATTCTGCAAAGAATGCTAATTGCATTTGGTCAACTTAGCTGGATCGGGGGGAAATGCATCTGCCAAAGATACATTACATTTTTTTTCCTAGCCAGAAACATGATTTTCACAGTAGTCAAAACTGAATACAAATGACAAAGTTCAGTTCAAAATGCTTCTTTGGAGAGGGGGGGTGTTGTCTGCTGAGTTGGAGCCAAGTACAATAGAGGTGTGCTCGGTCACTCCCTTCATTGACCCCATCCATGGTGAAGAAGAAGAGGAGTTGGTTTTTATATGCCGACTTTCTCTACCACTTAAGGGAGTCTCAAACCGTCTTACAATCACCTTCCCTTCCCTTCCCCTTCCCACAACAGACACCCTGTGAGGTAGATGGGGCTGAGAGAGCTCTTAATAGAACTGTAACATGCCCAAGGTCACCCAGCTGGCTTTGTGTGTAGGAGTGGGGAAACAAATCCGGCTCACCAGATTAGCCTCCGCCCCCCATGTGGAGGAGTGGGGAATCAAACCCGGTTCTCCAGATCAGAGTCCACTGCTCTAAACCACTGCTCTTAACCACTATACCATGCTGGCTAGGCATAAGGGGGATCTCAGCTGGATCCAGGCATGATGGAAGGGGGTAGTGGGAGCTGGTCAGCCCTAATGGGGCTTTTAGGGGGGAAATAATGGCCACAACGGGATGACTGAAAAAAGTGCATAGGAAACTTGTGTGGACTTGTTCACGACGGCAGTGCATACACAGGAGAGAATTGTCCCTGTGCGGAGGCTGCCGATATTGTATTACATAATTGTGTTCTACTCCCCCTCCTTTCGATGGAAGGAAGTTCTGCACAGCTGTTGTAGGGCCAGGTTCTTTCAGAGAGTATGCAATATATATTTTTGGCTCAGTGTAGGAGACTTATTTCCTTAGTGCGATAGGAGAGAATTCCCCTCTTTCCTCTATTATGGCATTTGCTTTAATCCTAAGCTGATGGCTTGATAACTACAGAGATGTAAGGAAAGGAGAGAGGGAGAGCCTTGTTCATCAATCAGTCTGCTCTGCTTTCCTAATTTTCAATAAAATTAAAGGAAAAGGAAAATTGGCTACATAGAATGCAGAGCTTTCCGTGTTTGATGTTCGTCTTAAGAAATGGTAGGGTTAGACAGAGCTGAAACATAGTGATGTACACCCGTGTGCTTCCCTTTAAACATCTAATCGCAATGCTTTTTATGAACTGGAGAAGGTGGGAGTGTTCAAACAACCCTGGAGCAAGCTGAGCCAAGTGGGCCCCAGCAGCGCTGGGAGCACCAGAGGGGCTGGTTTTGAGGTGGGCTGTGAGGACGAGAGCCGAAGGGCCACTTGGCTCATCTTGCTCCTGGCCGCCAGTGGCCCTCTAGTTAAAGGGACAGCCTGCCATGGTGTATTAAGGTACTTGCATATATACAGAAGATCAGGCATCAAGTACTTTACAACTGGAACTGTTTTTGACAGAGTGGACCCTTATACTATTTTTTTTTCTTTCCTTTCCCTTCCCTCTTTCCCCAGCATGTTCTAAGGGTAAATTAATCTGCTGGAATGCTCGTTGTTGCAATAAAGGATATGTTTAAGCAAAAAAAAAAAAAATCTACACAAAATCTATCATGCTACACTCTTTCAAAACATAGAGTAAATATTCCACTTTTGTTAATCTTGAGAATTATCCTGGAAGTCTTAAGCAAACTATTTCATGGTGGGGTGAAAAAAAATATGAAGCGTCTAAAAAAGTAAAGGTCCCCTGTGCAAGCACTGGGCCATTCCTGACGCATGGGGTGACATCACATCCCAACGTTTACTAGGCAGACTTTGTTTACGAGATGGTTTGCCAGTGCCTTCCCCAGTCATCTTCCCTTTACCCCCAGCAAGCTGGGTACTCAATTTACCGACCTCGGAAGGATGGAAGGCTGAGTCAACCTTGAGCTGGCTACCTGAAACCGACTTCCATTGCGATCGAACTCAGGTTGTGAGCAGAGCTTGGACTGCAGTACTGCAGCTTACCACTCTGCGCCACGGGGCTCCTCATGATTTCCAAAGAAGCATTCAGAAAACTAAAATAAAGACTGAAACCTGCTCTAAAACATGGTAATTCATTTCAGCAATTTTAAAGCTTTTTTGTTGCCTTTTTATGTGGATTTGTGAATGGGTGGAAGTGGCACAACAACGTATTAAGTCAAGTAATGAGACCCCTTACAACCACTTCCAGCTGTGTTTAGCTGTGCTTTCTCTTCTTTCTAGTGTCAAGCAACATGACAGATACAGTCAGCTGATCTTGACAAATTCCACTGTAGCAGACACCGGTGAATACAGCTGTTGGCTTCTTGTATGCAAAGGTTACAACTGCAAGAAGGATGAGTCAAAAACAGGCTCAACGTACATCTTTTTTGCAGGTAACAGAGTGGATCAATGGCCCCAAAGAAAGCCAGTCGTGTGTTTCTTTGTTCATGTGCATATTACACTATCCCTGTGAAACTACAGTGATTTTAGAACTTGATCAGAGCCATAATAGTTAAAGCAGATAAAACCTGCTTTGTGAGCTCAAGGCCTTTTATGCATGGCTGTTTTCCTTGCAATCCCCCCCTCACTGCTTCGGGGCTTTGCTTTGATTATGCATGCCTTTTCCAACTATCAGAGGTTGACTCACTCTCCCTGCGCATTCCGCTCACGTTTTCTGCGTGGAAACACACGGGGAATGCGAGGCGACCTCTGACTGTCGGAAAAAACATGCATAATCAAAGCAAAGCCCTGAAGCAGTGTGTGTGTGTGTGTGGGGGGGGTGACCGTGAGGAAAACAGCCTTGCATAAAAGGTCCAAATGGGAAAGATCTGCTTATTTTTAGGCTGTTACTGCATTTGTATTCCCAGCTACGTATTAAGAGTTTGAAAATGTTATAAAAAATACTGTTCTCACTTTCTATGTATTCCCACCGATGTATTAAGAGTTTGAAAACGTTATAAAAAATACTGTTCGCACTTTGTTTGGCCCCTTTAGCTGTGAAGACATCTTCCAACCATTTATAAGCAGTGGTATCCAAAAACCCTTTTAAAGCGATTTTTTTTTACAACATTTTCAAACTCTTAATACATCGCTGGGAATACAAAGTGCGGTAATCCCCTTAATTAGGCTCAGATATATGTTGAAGCAGTAGGTTCCAATTCAGTGATGCTGCTGGAAAATCCAAGCGTACCGTTCAGACTCTTAACATTGTAGACCACAACGCAGCTTGACACTTCACACTTCTTTTGAAATGCAGGACAATGGCCGCTTTGGCAATTGGACTCTATGGCATTGAAGTCCCTCCCCTCCCCAAACCCTGCCCTCCTCAGGCTCCGCCCCAAAAACCTCCCGCCGTTTGCGAAGAGGGACCTGGCAACCCTCCTTATGAGTAATTGTTGGCAAAGCCTGTACTGAGGCCCATTTTCTCTCCAGAGTAATCGGTACATCTGTGGGAAAGTATAGATATGTGCTAATGGTGGGCATGCAAACTGAAGGTGTAGCCTCAACTATGCTGTTGTAAAGTATGACCAACTAAACTTTCAACTAACTTTTTCATTTTGTTCCCTTTAAGAATCTTTTCATAAAGTTCTTAGATATCAATGTATTGTTAGTCAAATTTCAAATTCAAATTCCTTTATTGGCATAGTACAATCTGCAGTATAAAAGGATAAAGGTTAAGAGTAAAATAAAATTAATATAAATCATTCCTTAATGTTGTGATTCTACTTTCGACTATATTGTATTGTTAGTCAATATCAGATATTACAACTCTGGTAAAAATTGTTTTCTCCTATTGTTGAATGGTTTTCTCCTATTGTTGCAAGGAGGTTAGACTGTTAAACCAATTAAAGTACACCATGCTTGTACATAACACACATTACATTCCTTTTTAAACAGATAAAGGGGAGCTCTTTGTTCCTTCTCCCAGCTATTTTGAGGTGGTATATCTTAACCCAGATAAACCGGCGGTGATCCCTTGCCGAGTTACCAACCCATCAGCAAAAGTAACTCTTCATCAGGAATTTCCAGCAGAAGAAGTCAAAGTGGATGGAATTAACATTATCTATGATGTAAAGAAGGGCTTTGTCTATCAGCACCCAAAGTCTGAACACAAAGGAGTAGTTTACTGCAGAGCCGAATCAAGGGGAGCACCCCAGATTTCCATTAAATACCAACTGCTTTATGTGGAAGGTAAGATTAATTGAGCTGGTGGAACATCATTTCGCCATTCATCCACTGGAAATTATTGTATGAATGGACCCAGAATACTTTTTCAACACAGTTCAACCAATTTAAGAAGGATGTAGACAAGCTGGAACATATTTAGAGGAGGGCAACAAAGATGGTGAGGGGTCTGGATACCAAGTATATGAGGAAAGGTTGAAGGAGATGGGTAGGCTTAGCTTGGAGAGGAGATGACTGAGAGGTGGCGTGATAACCATCTTCAAGTACTTGGAGGGCTGTCATACAGAGGACGGTGCCGAGTTGTTTTCTATTGTCCCAGAAGGTCGGACCAGAACCAGCGGGTTGAAATTAAATCAAAAGAGTTTCTGTCTAAACATTAGGAAGAACTTTCTAACAGTTAAGAGTGGTTCCTCAGTGGAACAGGCTTACTTGGGAGGTGGTGAGCTCTCCTTCCATGGAGGCTTTTAAGCAGAGGCTAGATGGCCATCTGTCAGCAATGCTGATTCTATGACCTTAAGCAGATCACAAGAGGGAAGGCATCTTGACCATCTTCTGGGCATGTGGGGGACACTGGGTGTGTGTGGGGGAGGTAGTTATGAATTTCCTGCATTGTGCAGGGGGTTGGACTAGATGACCCTGGTGGTCCCTTCCAACTCTATGATTCTATGAACCTGAGCATGGTGGATTTAATAATGGTTTTTTTATGAACTGCTTGTGTGACCCCTTTATGATAAGGAAAGCAAGAAGCACAGGTAGAGCAATGTGCACCACAATAGGATCATTCTTGACTTGCTACCTCAGCACATAGAGCCATTTTTATAATCTAACAGGCATGTGTGTTTGCTGCCCAGTTAGACATGCAAATTTTTGCTTACAATGAAGGTATGACCAACATATTTTCCCCAGGCTAAATGTTTTCCCTCACCATGGCTTTATCAGTGGAAGGGTGACTTCAGTTCTAAGCTGGAATGTGGAAGTACAGCCGTCACGAGGAAATAATACGATTTGCATAATTTTCACACATCACGTTCAGCTTCATTTTATTTGGTTATCTTGGCAAAGATATTTGCTTTTGTTAGACAGAGTATACATAGCTTTGGAACTACCTAAAAAAATTGTTATTTCAGTTTAAGTTTTGTTGCCCTTCTAAAATTACCATTATTACAGTTACGATTGTAAATTACCAATACCTGCAGGCTCAGAAAGAAAAATCCGTGGATGGACAGTTCTAAAAATGCTTTCTGTAACAGAGTCACAACACAAAAAATGGTGACTGCTTATACAGCCCAAATAAATACCATCCAAGTGAAACTTTTAAAAAGATGAACACGTTATTTTAGGTTCAGATTTAAAGTGGAGATGCTCCTGTTTGTTTCAAGTGCACTTAGTGTACTTTAGAGAAAATGTCCTAGGCACTGTGCTAATATAATAAAGATTAGCATTTAAGTACTATAGAAAAGCCAATCTGTATCTACAAATAAATTTATTATGGTTTCCCACAGAGAGAAATTAGATCTAAGATGCAGGAAGGTTAAAAGAGAGCTAAGGATAAAGTACAATAACAGTCCCTTGTTGCCGCAGAGCTTTTATGCTCGCTCGTTTGAATGCCGCTCCTTCAGCAGTGTTAAATGGAAGATACGATAACTTACCTTATTCAGATAGACATTGTCCAAGTGATCTGGAGTTGACACACTACTTCATATGATGTTGGCATGTCCCCAATACAATTCTTATCGCAGTCAATGGATTGTGTGTATGTGTGTGTAAAGTGCCGTCAAGTCGCAACCAACTTATGGCGACCCCTTTTGGGGTTTTCATGGCAAGAGATTAACAGAGGTGGTTTGCCAGTGCCTTCCTCTGCACAGCAACCCTGTTATTCCTTGGTGGTCTCCCATCCAAATACTGACCAGGGCTGACCCTGCTTAGCTTCTGAGATCTGATGAGATCAGGCTAGCCTGGGCCATCCAGGTCAGGGCAGTCAATGGATTACCCCTATTTTAATAAAATTACCTGCCACCGTAACAAAAGATAAACTAGTCCCCTTTTCGCTGGTGGATAGAGATCCAAGAACACCACTGGTGGTGACCAAGTATCCCTCCACCATATTTTCCTTAAAGAAATAAAGGCTCCCCATTTACTGCTCAAGACCTTTGGGTCATGGGAGCTTGAAAAAGAAAAGGAAATAAAGTACAATAAATAAAAATTGTAGATATAATTCAAGGTAGACAATATTTTTATTAGTCCTTGCTCCTGTGTCTCTAAGCATTATTTGATTTGCAGAAATTCGTTGGTTGTGAACATGTGCGTTGATTTCTGCTGATCACTCCCTTATTAGAGGAGCAACATATTAGGCTGGTCTCCCCCCCCCCCGCCCCCCAACATCTTCACTGCAGTTTCAGATGAGGAACCACTTTTTCTTTCATGTCACCTGTCACCTGCCTTTTTACCAGTCCCCAGTGGTCCACCTTCAACTACAATTAAGGCATCATCCAACAGTGCAAGCGGCGGAGACGATATCAGCGTTCTGTGCACAGTTTTGGGAGAGCCAGATGTAGACGTGGAATTCAACTGGATATATCCAGGGCAAGAGGTAAGCTGCTATTTCTTCTTGTTATTATGTGCCTCAAATAAAACAGAAGTGTTAGCGAGAATCTTACAAAAGTGTAAAAACTTAACTGAGCCGGGCTTTCGCTGGGGAGGGCGGGATATAAATATAATTAAATAAAAATATAAATAACATTGTTAGCTGCAAACAGAACTGGTCAAGTCTTGAAGACGTTCAGCCAGTGTAGTGTTGATAATATTGAACTCTATCCTATTCCCCCCCCCCACACACACACAACTTAAGTGTTAAACTACATCTTATGGAAGATCAATGCTCTGATTTCCTAATGTTTAATGGGCGAGGTGTGTGGTGTGTGTGTGTGTGGGGGGGAGGAATGGATGGATCCAATGTGGATCAGAGCTACAGCTCTGAGATGAACCCCTCCCCCTCACATAACACATTCACCAAACCACCATTAGCCCCAGGAAGGGGAAGAAGTCAGCTATGATAACTGGTTGCATTTGACTCCCTGCTAGAAAAGCTTGCAGGAAGGAAGCTGAACAATAGACATGTATCTGTTCCAGGGTATTAACTCACAGAGTTGCCTTTTTCTGAGGAGGAGGATCCTAGCCTCAATTCTTTTCCTTGACAGGTTGAAGGTGCAGCACTGAACATGGGGGTCAATGCTGTACAATAGTTTAATAACAGATTTGTTACCGGTGAGAAAATTACTGACATGAGACTCCTCAAAGACAATCTGGAAACTTCAGTTATTACAAAATACAGCAAAATACAATAATAACCCAGTTACTGGCTGGGGCTAACTAAAGGTAAAAGTAAAGGTCCCCTGTGCAAGCACCGGGTCATTCCTAACCCATGGGGTGACGTCACATCCCGACGTTTTCAAGGCAGACTTTGCGGGGTGGTTTGCCAGCATCTTCCCCAGTCATCTCCCCTTTATCCCCAGCAAGCTGGGTCCTCATTTGACCGACCTCGGAAGGATGGAAGGCTGAGTCAACCTTGAGCCCGCTACCTGAAACCGATCGAACTCAGGTTGTGAGCAGAGCTTTTGACTGCAGTACTGCAGCTTAACACTCTGCGCCATGGGGCTTCTTGGGGCTAACTGGTGGGTACTAAAGAGCCTTGTGGCACAGAGTGATAAGCTGCAGAACTACAGTCAAAAGCTCCGCTCATGGCCTGAGTTCGATCCCGACGGAAGTCAGATTCAGGTAGCCAGCTCAGGGTTGACTTAGCCTTACATCCTTCCGAGGTCAGTAAAATGAGTACCCAGCTTGCTGGAGGTACAGTGTAGATGACCGGGGAAGGCAGTGGCAAACCACCCCGTAAACATAGTCTGCCTAGTAAATGTCGGGATGTGACATCACCCCATGGGTCAGTAATGACCTGGTGCTTGCACAGGGGACTACATTTACCTTTTTAACTGGTGGGTGCATGAAAGATCTGCCCTGGCAGCCAGTTTGTTTTTCAAAGTCTGGGGTCCTCTTATCTTAGCACTACCTCTCCCCTGTGGAAGCTCCACTCTGTAGAGCAAGAACTGTTGACTGTACTTTACTGTCTTGGAACTGAGATAACAACTGACCTGAGAGTTTTTAAAGTCTTAGTTTTTAAAGACATTCCCAAATTAACACTTAACTGCTTAAGACCCAGTCTAATTGCATCACTATTGCACCACAATTGCGGCTAGACCTTATCTATGCATAAGGGCAAAGTTGTATTCTGGAAAACACAGCAGTTCCAGCCGTGTTAGAAGCAAACATTGGAAAAGACACAGCACATCTGATTCATCTTCCTGTGACAAGAAAATTGTGTGAAAACAAAGCTGTAAATATAACATATTATGCATTCAACGCTGGTGGGCTCCTTTACAATTCTAAGAACACTTTCCTGGAAGTAAGCCTCATTGAATTGACTTCAGTATGATGCTGAGTAGACCTGTTTATGATCACACTGCAGCTTTCTTAGTTTTAGCTTAATTCTTGAACTGAAAAACGTAAGGAAACGTGCTAAAATATTTTTACCATTAACACGACTAGCAGGATAATAATTTGCCCATCAGTGTTTGGATCAAACAAAATTTGAGGAAACAAAATTGAAACTGGTTTAAAATGTCCAAGGCTGTACCCATTTATTCCTGAATAAATCCTATGCAAAATGAATAGGACTACATACCAAATTCATGGAATCAAATAATTATTAAACGCTATCTTGAAGGACCCAAATCTTACGTGCTCTGTCTTCTTTTGGATCACTACTCAGATCACCACAGAAACCAAATAATATTAAACCCAAAGGAATAAAAACCTAACATCAGCAATTTCTATTCAAGGCAGATGTATTTAAGGCAGTATTGTGCTGTTGAGGAGTCTATTACTAAGGATGCAGTTCTGTGTATAGTTACTCTCAAGTAAATCCTGCTGAATTCAGTAGGACTTACTTCTGATTAAACTGTGCATTATATCCAGTTGCAATAGCGTAGAGTATGGCGCTCTGACCTAAATTCAGTTTTACTTTCCAGATGTTAAGGCTAATATGAATTTAAAACAGGTAGCAGCAGACACTCCTTTCATTTATGAGAAGAGCTATGATTCTATTACTAAAACAGCAGCCCAGCCTCTTCCCTTGATTGCTCTGCAATGTTTCATGCTAAAACAAAATACTGCTAATTTTTATTGTGTACGTCTTACATAAATGTACACTATTTACTGTTTTATTTTGGTGTTTTTCAAACAGTATGAAAGGCCTGTGATTATCCAAGACACTTGGAGGCTGATCGACAGAGGAATCAGTCACACCACAAGAATCTCAGAGAGTGTCATCATTGTAGAAGATTTTGAAACCATCGACACTGGGAACTATATTTGTATAGCTCAGAACCTCCGAGGACAGACGACAGTAGCTACCCACATTGAACTGATATGATACACTGAGCTTGAAGTAGAGCCAGAACAGGAAATATATTGCTGGACTGTTTCTGGCTAACTTTTACACACTGAACTGGAAGTAAGATATGTCCTTACTCTATACATTCCATTCTTTTTGCGTATAAGTAGACTGCAGGCTTGTAGTCATAAGATGCTGATTGACAAGTAGTTCAGCATAATGGCTGAACTATGAACCAACTCATCTCTACTATGAATTCATCTAGATGGCCTCATGGAAGCCATCCACTTAGCGGCAGTCTTCGTTGCCTTCCTACCTGTGGGGAAAGACTGACCTACATTATGGGGTTTAGATGTGAAGATTCTTGAGCTCGTGTCTGTGATGTGTTTTGAGCACTTCATAGTGCTATATAAATACTAATCAGGAGAGTTACCCATTTTAGGAAACAAGAATATCACACATTTAATATGATGCATCTCTGACAGTATCATTGATGCACCCGAAAGGTAGTTAGCAGAAAAATGCTTGCTCTACTGAGCTGAACACAAAGGAAGAGGGTATAAAATCACACTTGAACATAAGAAGCTGCCTTATACTGAATCAGACCCTTGGTCCATCAAAGTCAGTATTGTCTCCTCAGACTGGCAGCGGCTCTCCAGGGTCTCAGGCAGAGGTCTTTCACATCACCTACTTGCCTAGTCCCTTTAACTGGAGATGCCGGGGATTGAACCTGGGACCTTCTGCATGCAAAGCAGAGGCTCTACCACTGAGCCACAGCCCCTCCCCTTGTAGCATCAGTCGTGTTCATCTACCAAGGATCTCTGTTGCTGGTATGGAAGTCTATAATTTCCCCCCCCAACAGCATTAGTCATCAAGATAAAATGCTTTTAAACTTATTGTTGAAACCATAGCATGTGAGTTCTAATGTCATAAGTATACTAGATTAGTTACACATTAAATAAAATACTTTGCAAGCTTTGAGTGTTTGCTATTTGTATGCCCTAATACTCTTAAAATGGTCTCCATTTATAAAAGAGGCAGGATTCTGTATGTTTCAGTATATTGAAGAGTTATATTCTGATGAGGATAAGGAAGGTTCTTTGCAGAATGTTACACTGAGGAATTAAAATTTAAGAGAATTTCAATTGAGTTGCTTCTTGGTAAATACGAATGAAGTCATTCTGCCTGACTCTTGTATAAAAGGAAACCAATAGTTAAGTCAACAGTCTCATCCCAAGGAATAGTTTATTATTAGGACTTATCTATACGTAGCAGTAGACACAAATCATATCAACACACACACAGGGGGACTTACCTTTACAGAGTGCTCTGCTGCTTGATGGGGGGGGGGGTCCAAGCACTTGGAGGATAGAAGAGGGGCTTCAAGGTTCCTGTCTGCTTGTTTTTGCAAGCAGAAAGAGTGGCGGGGGGGCTGCCTTCACCTTTACCAGTCTCCCCATGTCCTGCGATCATGTGACTGAGGACACGGTGAGTGCAAAGGGACAAACTGGGCCCTGCTTACTTTTTGCATGAAAAAATGACGTGGAAGGGAAGCCTGAAGCCGCACTCAGAGCCACACTGAGCTCCAGAGCCCCCTTATGCACATATAGTTGTGTTGGGAGATCCCAACATGATTAGTGACTATTGTATACCATAAACCCTTAGATAGCACAGCCCAGCAAGTGTATCACATTGTGATGCCAGTACAACCAACACCACAGATGAGTTCTCTGGCTGAAACGTTTACAGCTGAGCCACACCCTTCCAACCCCCTTAAAGTCAGTAGGCCTAGGGGTGTAGCTTTGCTTAGGATGAGTTTTTCACTGCAAACAACGTCTACCTGCAAAACAGTTTCAAGTGCCTGACAGTGCATTCCTAAGGAGAGTTATTCCAGTCTAAGCCCATTCATTTCAATGGGCTTAGACTGCAGTAATTCCTCAGGAATGCACTGTGTCTAGTTTTTTTAAGACTTATACTGGCCTAGACAGTGTCTACCTCTTGTTAAAAGGCCAGCCTTCCTTTAAAATCTTCCCAAACTAGAAAACCACCATCGCTCAACAAAGTGAAAATCCCAGAGAACCCGATTTGTAAGCTTCAATTACGTTGGCAATGTTTAAATTTCTAATAGGGAGGAAACAAACCTCTGATGTCATTTATAGGTAGTGATGACAGAGGCAACCTGTATTGGCTGATTAAACTCTTCTACAGTTTTTATTTCTTCAAGGACCAGCACTGACTTCCCCCCTCCCTGCCGACTTCATTAAGAGGAACATTCCTGTCACATTAAAGGATACAAAGGTGATTTGGAAAACATCTGCAGTGTTGAAAGTTGACTGGTTAAGATGAAGACGTCACAGGGGGGAAATGATAGTCCTGTTCCTCAAGATGATGGATTGGTGTTAAGCTGCAGTTTAAAGAAATGTTAGAAGCAAGAGAAACTGGCAAAGGTATCTTTATGCTACTGTAAGGATTCCAATGCAAATGCACAAAAGGACACAAGCTTAGGGCAGGCTGATGTAGGTCTACCGATCACAGCTTTACTTGGTTCTTGTAGGTTATCTGGGCTGTGTGACCGTGGTCTTGGTATTTTCTTTCCTGACGTTTCGCCAGCAGCTGTGGCAGGCATCTTCAGAGGAGTAACACTGAAGGAAAGTGTCTCTCAGTGTCAAGTGTGTAGGAAGAGTAATATATAGTCAGAAAAGGGTTGGGTTTGAGCTGAATCATTGTCCAGCCTGCCACAGCTGCTGGCGAAACGTCAGGAAAGAAAATACCAAGACCACGGTCACACAGCTCGGATAACCTACAAGAACCAATGAACTCTGACCGTGAAAGCCTTCGACAGCTTTGCTTGTTACATAATGGTAATTATATTAGTATACAAATTACTGGAGGTAAAGTGCCCTCAAGTCACAGCTGACTTATGGCAACCCTGTAGGGTTTTCAAGGCAAGAGATGAACTGAGGTAGCTTGCCTTTGCCTGCCTCTGCAAAAGGATCCTGAATTTCCTTGGTGGTCTCCCATCCAAATACTAACTAGGGCCGACCCTGCTTAGCTCCTGGGATCAGCTCCTAGGATCAGGCTAGTCTGGGCAAGTCAGGTCAGGGCTATGAATTATTACCGATAAATATGTAACGCCTATGGCACTAATGTCCGTTCCATTAGTCACAATCACTCCCACACAATTCACGTGTGCCTAAATACAGAAATTTTTAATTAGCAGGAGTGACACTCATACAAAATGCAACCAATTTAAAGAAATGTTTCACATTACTTAGTGTAACCACTTTAAATAAATTCTTCACATTACTTAGTTTGCAAGTCTCTCATCACTTCCCGCTTTTATTTGACAGAGGTTATTAGACATTTATACAAATATCACCGCTATTTCCTTTGGTCTATATGAATTTTGTTGCTCATTTCACATAACATACAGCTACGTATACATTCTCAGAAAAGTATGCATCCTAAGGTTTAGGGCTTCAGCATTAAGGACTACATACTTTTCTGTACATAGTAGTTTAAAAGATAAATTCTACCTTTCAGAAAACCTAGGGTAACAGCACATTTAATACAGATCCCAATTTAGGCAGAGTTAAGGGCGTATTCAAGCAGCTGTTCTGTCTCGCTACCCATTGTAACCTAATAAAGAAGGCCAAGGTGCATACTGCGTCCCGTTTATGGTATGGATTGGGACATACCATGCAAAGAAAACAAACCAAATACAGATTAGTAAATGATAACTAATTCACCATAATGCTTTTGAAAAGTTGCCCCTTACTTGGTTTGAAAACACAGGCAGATGGTGAAAATTTCAGTGCTTAATATAAGGAAGTCATGTCTCTCATTCTTAACCCCTCCTTCAATGTATTTATTTCTGTTACAACTAGCTTGATCTCATCAGATCTCAGAAGCCAAGCAGGGTCAACCCTGGCAAGTATTTGGATGGGAGACCGCCAAGGAACACCAGGGTTGTGAAGCAGATGCACCTTTGAACTTCTCTTGCCTTGAAAACACGACCAGAGGTTGCCATAAGTCAAATGTGACTTGACAATTAAAAAAAGGCTTTTTGGATTTTCTTTCAATGAATATGGCAGTTGTACTTCACCAATGAACTCAACTGTAGTTGTGCACTTACCACAAAAAAGGTTAGTCAATCCACTGAAGAAGATGTGCCTGTTTCTATGCAGGCAGCTAATAACACAAGCACGTTGGATGTGTATCCCTACCAAAGAGCACAAAGTTCAACCATGCCCCACTGATAGGCTGTATGCCTCATTCTGCCAACAGTATGAGCATTGCCTGCTACATGCCTGTGGATAGAGCTGGATCTTCCTACTCTAGTTGTTGCTGAAGAATGCTCTGTTCACAGAGGCAGGCAAGCCTGATGATATAACATTATGAATGTCTGAAAGCCAAGAGATCATGTGAGAAGAGGTGTCTGTGACATGGTTTCCCATGTAAGTGACCTCCCAGGTTCAAACTTTGCTAGAGCAACATTGAAAGCAGCCATATGGGAAACAGCACCTCCACCATTCCGAAAGATCACTCTGGTATGGCTTGGTCAGCGTTTACATTTTCTTATCTACCCTTTCCCCAATGATGCAAGAGTCTTATAAACCAGTAGAAAAAAAGTTTTACTTTAATTTTCAACACGCAAGTATACATAGCATCAAATTTGTTCTTGCCAAAGAAATAAAATTGCTCCAAGACATATTTCTAAGCCAAGTTTCAGCCTAAAGCAGAATTTTCACGGTTCTATTCAATTTCCGGACAAGAATTAATTCAGAAGTGCTGACATCTCTAGCTACGGTGGCGAGTACAGTGCCATAAATGGGGTAAGGTCGAGTAAAATGTTGCGCAGGGCAGGCACACTTTATACAGCATGTAAAAATTAAATATTTCATCCTTGAATTTTTCATATTACAGAGTAGATAATACTTCCATAATTACAGAATAAGCGTAACTAAAATCTTCCTCTTTTAGAGCAAAACATTTTTGCATCCTAGACCAAAACATTTGGTTTTGACGGTTTTGACATTTTACTATTCAAGTTTACTGAAGATTTCCCTGGACTCCCTTTCTCCAGTTTTATGGAAGGGACAAAGAAATCTCCAGTGGTTCTCAAGATTTTCACTGTAAAGTAATAGTAGGATTTAGCCATCTGTTTGCTAATGAGCGGACTGTTCCACAGCAAAGGAATTATCGATGTATTCTAGGATGTTGTGGTAGTGTCTGTACACCAAGCCACAACATCTGACACTCCCATTTCATAATTAAAAGTGTTTTGTACTTAAAAAGACCTATGAAATCCAAAAAATAATTTTTGACCAGATAAACAATAAGAGCAGACATGCACTATCTCATCTTTAAATTTGTAATACAGTAGAGCAAATGTTACATATGACATGAACATCTTCCTCATACAACTTTAGCAATACAATCCAATATTGTCTTTCTAATGGTTGGGGGCGGAGAGCAGAGGAAGCAAATGAAACTGAAGATAGAGAGTCCTGAAGTCTATTAGACAGGACAGGTAAATCCATTGGAGATTACCTGGGTACGGATTTCTCCTTTTAGCCATTAAATGCAAAAGTGCTAAAAAGTGCAAAATGCTAAGTTATTGATCCGGGATTTTTTGCTCTTCACAATGCAAGGAAAAATAAGTATTGGTAGGGACACACAACCCCATTCTCTTGCTTATTAGAGAAAGAATAGCATCTTAATGTCTACCCCTTCAGTTTGAAATCTGGCAATTTTGGGTCAGATCAGCCTTCTACAATTGCTTATCACGCTTGGACAAAAGGAGCTGCATGTGTGATGCGTAGTGTTTAAAAAAGAGGAGGGGAGTCATTAGCAGGGGGGAAATCTAATTCCAAAAGGGGTATGGGGTAAAGTAGGCGAGCAACAACAAAAAAAGAACATTAAATTATGGTTTAAGAAATTATCAGTCTACAGATTCGACTCAGACAGACACAGACAAAACCAAACAACCGTTTCCTTTCATCCTCTTACTGAACTGAAGCAGAGAGATTAGGAAGAACACAAGAGAACAAGTGTCAGCTTTTTCTCAGCCCCGAAGAAGTGAGAATCCTTTGATTTAAAAAAACATGCATACGGACAATGTTTTATTCATGATATACACGTCACTATATTCTTCAGCTTTCGTCCTCCATAATGTACATGGCAAAGGCGGCCAAATCAGACACACTTCATGTGCTACATCCAATCCTTTCTTGCTACACCCAGAGTCTCAGAAAGGTGTCTATGGTGAGGAACGCATTAAAGGTTACGACCATTTATTTATAAGCCCCTGAGCATATTTTTTCCCTATAGTTAGGCAAAAGGCAAAAAACGAACAAGACCTTTTCTTGCTCTTTTAAGTGCTTTGTGCAACAACGTCCAGAAGTTATTATTGAAGTCTTTCAAAAAACAAAAACAAAGAGGAGAATCCGGAAGCCCCAGTCCGGAGATCTCAGGATGTTTTATACCTGTTCCTCATGACAGCAGTTTCCAGTTTTCAATCACGTACAGCTAACGTTAATTCTTTGCTCCCTCAATTCATGTTTAAGTTCTGCAGATCACGGATGAAACGTCTCTACGAAAGGAGTTGCTCCGCACGCAGGGGTGTCATCTAGGTGACACGGGTGGGCTGGAGAAGGAGCCAGAATTCCTCGGAGACTGAAAAGGCATCGGTGGGGTAGAAGGGGACAGCGATCTCCGGCTGCACAGATCGCCATTGTGTAACTTCCACAGAAGTTCTTCATTTTCCATCGACAGGCGTTTGTTTACTTTGGATTCTTTCTCCAGGGACTCTTGTAAAACTGCCTGCTCAGTGGAAAGTTGTCTGGGGTGGGGGGGAAAAAAGAGTGGGGGAGGAGAAAAAGCCACACACTTATTGTCTAGGTTTGGAGTTAATCATAGAATCATAGAGTTGGAAGGGGCCATACAGGCCATCTAGTCCAACCCCCTGCTTAGTGCAGGATCAGCATAGAACATCCCTGACTAGTGCTTCTCCAGCCTCTGCTTAAAGACCGCCAGTGAGGGGGAGCTCACCACCACCCTAGGTAGACTATTCCACTGTTGAACAACTCTTACTGTAAAATATTTCCCCCTAATATCCAGCCGGTACCTTTCCACCCACAATTTAAACCCATTATTGTGAGTCCTATCCTCTGCTGCCAACAGGAACAGCTCCCTGCCCTCCTCTAAGTGACAGCCCTTCAAATACTTCAAGAGAGCTCGTACTGTGGTAAGCCTCCCATCTGCTTGGCCCCAAGTAGCAGTTTCTCACAGGAAAACACTGGACTAGTAAGCTGTGCAGGGATTACCCTTTTTTGGGGTTCCAAGGACCCCTTGAGGCTACAGAGGTGCAGAGGGGGACAAGGGCTCTTTAGCCTGCTGTGCTGCAGGCCCCTTGAGGCATTTTTAAATCACTTTCAAGTGGTAACGGTGTCCCCACAGTAGACACAAAGATGTCATCACATCTAGACGGCCCTTAGACTGAATATTCTCTCTTCTGCTTGAACATACATTCTATACCATTGGCGAGCTATGGGCATTTCACTAGGACTCCCAAGTGGTTTGTGCTTTTAGTGACCATAAGTAATCTTCCAAAGATGGGCTCTTGTGCAAGCCCCACGGAGATGGGTGGGAGGTGTTCCTGAGCCCTGGCACAAGCTGCTCTTCACTAGCCAAGGGGCTGGGCTCTTGTCTAGTTTAACTGAAGCCCTCGCCTTCCCACACAGGCTCAGAGGAGTTCGTGAAGAAGAAGTGTTGGTTTTTATATGCCAACTTTCTCTACCTTTTAAGGAGAATCAAACCAGCTTGCAATCTCCTTCTCATCCTCTCTCCACAACAGACACCTTGTGAGGCAGGTGAGGTTGAGAGAGTTCAGAGAACTGTGGCTAGCCCAAGGTCACCCAGCTGGCTTCATGTGTAGGAGTGGGGAAGCCAACCCAGTTCACCAGATCCACTGCTCATGTGGAGGAGTGGGGAATCAAATCCGGTTCTCCAGATTAGAGCCCACCGCTCTTAACCACTACACTACCCTGGGCTCCCTTTTCACTCAACCTCCTCCTAATTAGCATACTGCCGCTGTTGTACATGGTAAAAGACGGGAGGAGCTTTAATTTCTCTTTAAATTACCTGGAAAGCTCCATGTGTTTGTCCATTCGAGCTTTTAAGTCTTCATTCTCCTGCTGAAGTCTCCTCCATTTCTCCACTAAGGCAGTGTTGTTTTCCACCTTGCGGACAAAAGTGTGTAAATACGAGTTATTTGACATACACTCGGAAGCAAAATCGGGTTGCTGTATTATGCCATTTTATTGAACTCAAAAACAAAGCCAACATAACCCAAAACATACAGCAAGTATAAAACACATTTGTAAAAAGAAATGGACAAAAGCTACATTTTGCTATTCTTTCACCAATAAAAAAAAATTAATGATCCGTTACAGGTATAACCTGGTAACAGCTATTTTCTTTACACATAATATTTTACAAATAATTAGAAGTCAACTCCTCATTCAACAGAGCCTACAGTCTCCACAAAAAAATGATGGAAGGTGTTCAAACACCAACTCTTCTACCCATATGGTTCCTCATTTTCTACTGTTATCCCTTTGCAAAATCATATCTCTTTCACTACTTCACAGGGCTGTTCTATGGGTGCAATGGGAAGAAACCCCAAAGGTTCCACACTGAAGACAGAACTGTGGTCAGAACAGGAGTGTTTATGAGGATAGCATAAAAATGGAGCTGATAGTAGCACAACAGTAACAGTAACATCTACACACACAAACAGGGAAAAATACCTAGAATCTGTGCACATGAGAAAAACCACCACACTTACACTTTGCCATCCATTCAAACAAACCACACTTACTCAACATCTTCTTTTACATAACATAATTCCTAACAAGGTTGAGTCACACAAGGCCAGATTTCATATGTGGAATCTCACATGAAAAACAACACACAACTGCTTTTCCATGGCAAATAAACCCAAGTCTGTTTTTTGTACATGTATGCATCTCACATAATGAAATTTTCATGGGAACTTGTTCATCTATGCAAGTGAAACTCTTGTAGGAAATGGCAGTTCTTGGTTGAAGCTCAACACAGCTGACCTTTCAAATATTCAAAACAGTTAGTCCCCTGTGCATCCCAGCAGACAGAAACTGGGATCCTCTCACTGTGTTTCTTCTCTCTTTGTAAGCCAAAATTTCCATCAGTAATGCTAATTTCTTCCAAAGGCATTAGATGTGCAAATATCTAGGAACATCGTTCTTCACTGAGGTGTTTGCAGCATGGAAGGGAACACAAATGAATCCCATGCATATAAACCCTGTTTTATTTTACTCTGCAGTGTTGGAAAGGTTTGCAGCTAGGTGGACTAGCTTTAGCTCTTGTGAGGAAAGCGTTGTTGGATGGTATAGAACGAATCCTTATTTTGCTCTTTTATTCAACAGAGTGACATCAAGGAATTTACAGAGTGAATATATACTCGAACTGCAATATGGAAAACCCGGGTGGAGCACTTACTGATCTTAAATGTCAAGATATTAAGATTTCGGGTAACTTCGCTTATCAGTATGGTGGAATCATTAAAACCTATAGCTAATTATTTTGCTCAGGAGCTGCATGGAAGATAAGCGTTCTTATAGCACATTTTAAAAAATGTTTAAAATATGACATTATCTCTATAACAGATCAGGAAGAACTGCCGACTGTGAAACTAAGGTTGAGAGGATGACTTTCTTATGAGCTTTCTTCATACATTTAGGAATTAGATTTGAAGTGGGTACTTCCTGTCCCAGTTTTAGCACAAATACAGGGTTGCCAGGTCTCTCTTCGCCACTGGTGGGAGCCTTTTGGGGCAGAGACTGAAGAGGGTGGGGTTTGGGGAGGGGAGGGACTTCAATGCCAAAGCTGCCGTTTTCTCCAGGTGAACTGATCTCTATCAGCTGGAGATCAGTTGCAATAGCATGAGATCTCCAGCTAGTCCCTGGAGGTTGGCAACCCTACTAATATAGAGCAGACACCCTGTCCTGAAAAAAGCCTAAGTTTTCTCAAGGTTAAATTTTGCTTCCTGAAACTGACTAGAGACTAACTAATATCCATTAACTCCTGAACAGATTTTGGTGCCCCTTGCCCACTATTTCAGTACCTGAGTTATTATAGTGCTAATGGTGCAAAAACATGCACGGATTCAGATTTTAGAAGACTCTACGCCACACCCAGAAAAATCTTACCATTTTTTCCATCTTCAACAACTTGACATCTTGTTGATGCAGTTTCTCATTCTTAATCTCCAGCACTGCTTTTAAACTTTCCAGCTCTTGTTCCAAATACATGATCTGAGGGTTTTTCTGAAAAATTACATCCAGAAAAGTTCAGAGACATCTCTCTCCTGAATAAACCGCTGTCCAAGTCACACTGGATTTTTATCCATGAACCAGTACATCCTTTACCTAACATGTCACACTCAGAAGTATTTGTATGGAGGAAAGAATGAGGGGGAAAAACTCTTTAAAACAAAGCTCTTTGAAAGGCGCTTTACAGCCCTGTTTGAAATGAATGCTACTCTTGTAAACTTATTTTATTGGTGTAAGCTATGACATATAATTCAGATCAGTATTCTATTGCTGTCTTTTAAAAAGTTATTCATGGGTCAACCTAAAGAAAGTCAGACATGGGCAATAAGAACACATGGACTCCAGCTCTGAAACCACAATATATTGTGTTGGGGGAAAAGAGAACCCATCAAGCCTTCTCTCAGTTGTTTTATAGCTAAATATAACGATAGCATATAAAGTGTTCACAGGTCTTGATGAAAAGCTGATTTGAAATACAAACTGTGTTTAAGGTTACAACTGTATAAAGTTATTTATTGTGAGGAGCCAGCAATACAAGTGCATGTATCCAAAAAAAGTAAATATTGTACATTATAATTAGACCACTACATATCTCCGAACATCTTCTAGCCCCTTTCCGGTTGCATTTTTAAATGGTTAGCAATAATAATAATATTAAGAGGTTTTTTTATACCCTGCTTTTCTCTACTTTTAAGGAGTCTCAAAGCTGCTTACAATTGCCTTCCCTGCCTCTCCCCACAACAGACATCTGGTGAGGTAGGTGGGGCTGAGAGAGTTCAGAGAGAACTGTGACTAGCCCAAGGTCACCCAGCAGGTTTCATGTGTCGGAGTGGGGAAACCAACCTGGTTCAACAGTTTAGAGTCCGCCGCTCTAATCTGTGGAGGAGTGAGGAATTAAACTCAGTTCTCTAGATTAGAGTCTGCCGCCCTTAACCACTATATCACACTGGTTAAGCGCAAAGCAAACAAAATTCAATTAAGAACACGTCTTCTAGACACATCCAACATATTCATCCAACAGGTAAAGATTCCAAAATCAGAAGTTGAAAAAAGAAAGATAATAGCAGACATTCAAAGAGACCCAGAGATAATCTTTCCAGGTGCTTAGTATCTTCCAACTTAAACTGTATTAACTTGTCGGGAAAGGGGGAAACAGTGAAATAGTTAAAGAAGGCAAGCTTATCAAGAAAAGAAAGCCCGTTGAGCCAGACATTGTCTATCAAAAGATGGCAAGATAAGAATGTGCATTAATCATTAGGTACATAATGTGAAAATACATCAAAGCTTAAATTTAACACAGTATCCTGAGCTATGTTAATATTAGCTTACTGCAGGTTTCACTGTATTGCTAGAACTTTTATAGCGAAGATCCTCTTAGTGTCACAAGAGGCAAGGAAGGAGTCTCTCCTTTCGAGAACAAGTTAAACAATGAATTATTGAGGAACAGTCTAACTTATGATTCACACTATTAAGAACAGCATTCTCTCTGTTTACAGCAAATTGAGCATAGTAGACTTGCTCAAACAAACAAAACAAAACAAACCCCCTACCTGTCTATCTAATTCCATGTGTGCCAGCTAGGATAATCTATTCATGCTCTTTCTTGGAAACACTTTAGAACACACATAAATCTTTCGCAACAGAAATTGCTCCTGTTAGGATGTGCAGCAAAGTGGCAGAGGCACTCAAAAGGTGCCAGATACTAATTAAAGACCTCTACATTTGTCCAGCTGTACATTTAGATTTAAGTTCAAGTGGTACTTACAAGATTTGCTTTTTCTTTGGCTATTCGTTTTTGCTCTTCCAACTTCAGCTTTTCATTCAAGGAATCGTTTTCACTCTGTAATGCAGCAATTTTTTTCTGAAAAATAAAAATAACTTGAATTATTATTATTCCACTCAAGCCAGGCTTCTAATTGATCTTACAAACGTCACACACAGTAGACATGAGAGCACCGTAAAGAAAATTGCTGGAGCCAAATCCTGGGCTCACAGAGTTATAGTCTGTACCTGAGCTTTTACCACAGAGCCAGTAATGAATATTTTAGGAAAAGTAAATGATGGGTGTGAGTATACATGTTGGAAAAGGCTTAGAAACAAAAACAGCAACAACTATTACAACTAATGGGAGTCCAAGGTAAGACTCAGTGTTCATGGTTTAGAGCAAAGCTTCTTACTGTAGGTCGTGACCCCATATGGGGTCACGTAACTAAATGTGGGCATCACAATTTTTTTAAAATAAATGTCTTTATGATTTATTATCAGTAAATGTTTGATTTGTATACCTATTTTATATACCTATACACCCGGGGTCATGTAAAAATTTCTCGGGCGAAAAGGGGTTGCGAGTGGAAAAAGTTTAAGAAGCCCTGGTTTAGAGAATCAATGTTTTAGATCTGTTTTGTTTTCACCAGTTGGTCTGAGAAAGAAATACAGGTTTAAGCAAGAAGAGTCACATTGTGAAGTCTCAGATCACATTTCTACAGATGGGGAAGGCTACAAAAAATACCAGAAATTCATTCAGGTTCTTTAGAACAAATATAGTTGCCAACCTCCAGGTGAGGCCTGGAGATCTCACAGATTTACAGCTGATCTCCATAGTACGCAGATCAATTCCCCTGGAGCAGGGGTCGGCAAACCGCGGCTCCTGAGCCACATGCGGCTCTTTGGCCCGTTGAGTGTGGCTCTCCGAACTTGGTTCGGAGCCCCTGCTCTCGCGCCCGCTCGCGCCGGCAGCCGGGCTGCGGAGCTGGCGCGCCTGAGAGATAGTGAGCGAGCGAGAGAGAGCAGGCGAATGGGCGCGCTGTCTCTCCCCGCCCCCACCGTGGAGAATGGCCAGGTCCCCCTTTCCCTCAATGGTTGGGAGGCTAAAGCCTCCCCTCCCCTCTAGCCGCGCGATTGCTGGGCGGGCGGCTCGGCAGTTCCTGGCCCACCTATCAGCTGTTGGGCGGGGCGGGCTTCCTTTGGTAGACCTGGCCTCCGGCTGAGTCCCATTGAGAGGCCATGTCTACCCACTGGCTTTCTTGGCGGTAGACCTGGACTCCGAGGAGGGGAAAAAGTCCCCCTTCAGAGGCCAGGTCTACCAATTGGCTTCTATGGACCTCTGGAGGCCAGGTCTACTGCTAAGAAAGCCAATGGGTAGACCTGGCCTCCCAATGGGACTCAGCCAGAGGCCAGGTCTACCAATAGGCTTTTATGGCGGTAGACCAGGCCTCCAGACGAGGACTCCGGACAGGGAGGGGAAATGGCAGGGACTTACAAATTAATTTTTATCAATAAATAAGATCACTATTAAGTATGATATCAAGTTTTATTCAGTGTACCTATAGTTTAATTAAGACTTAAAACTTTAATTAAAGTTTATTAAGTTAATAAACAGTGTACCTACCTATATAGTTTAAGTTGGCTCTCAAATTTGGCTCTCAAAAGAAATCTCAATTGTTGTACTGTTGATATTTGGCTCTTTTGACTAATGAGTTTGCCAACCCCTCCCCTGGAGAATATGGCCACTTCGCAGGGTAAAATAAATGGCATCCCTTTCCTCCCCAAAACCCTGCCCTCTGCAGGATCCACCCTCAAATTTCCCAGAATTTTCAAACCTATATTTGACAATTCTAAGGGCAAGTGAGGTTACAAAATTAGGGTTAGGCTTCAGAAGGAAGCCGTACAAGTTACATGCAGATTGTATTGTTATGGATGATTACAACTCTATTTTACAGGTTCCTGTAAACCCCCCAAAAAAGAGAAATCCAAACCTCTAGTTCTTCTTGTTTCTCTTGGAACGAGTCTTCAAATGTCTTTCTTTCTGATTCATGGGCATTCTTGAGCTCTGAAAAACATTTAAAAGATCATTTACCATTGCGTGGGAAGTGTGCTTGCTTAATGCTCAGTTAGATGGGAGTCCAGCAGCATCTTAAAGACAAACAAGATTTTCAGGGTCCACCTTTCCAACATAAATCAGAATTTCCCATTTTAAATTTACTTATCATCATTGGTGTAATATACCACCTATAGAACATCTTATACAAATTCTCTCTTATTTCATTAGTAATCGTAAATTTAAATTCTATTTTCCATAATCTTTCCCAAACCTCAAGATTAATATTATATCCCAAATCTCTCATCCATTTTATCATAACTGGTTTGATCCTCTCTTGCTCTAAATTTGTTTCAATTATAAATTTATATATCCTTGTTATTTGACCTTTCTTTCCCATGTTTAATAATACTTCCAATTTGGATTTGTTTCTATTAAACCCTAATAATTTATCTTTACTAAACTATCCTTTAATTTATAATACATAAACCAATCTCCAATCTTGAGTTCTTCTCTTGTTTTAAGAATCCAAGTGTCTCCACAATCCTCAATAATATCCCTATAGTTACCTATATCCAAATTGAGCTGCATTCCCCTTTTCATATATGCTTCTATAGGATTAATCCATCCTGGTGTTTTAACTTCCCAACATCTTTTATATCTTTTCCAAATATGTAACAAACTATTCCTAATAATATGAGAATTGAAATCTCTATTTTATCTTTATCATAGCACAAATATGCATGCCAACCAAATCTTATATTAAAACCTTCCAATTCTAGTAATCTAGAATTCTCTAATAATATCCAATTTCTTATCCAACCAAAGCAACCTGCTTCATAATACATTCTTAGATCTGGCAAACCCAGACCTCCAGTTTCTTTTAATTCAATTAATTATTATAAGCTATCCTATGCCTATCTTTTCCCATAAAAAATTCAAAATTTCCTTCTTCCAGACTTTAAAAATCTTTACTCCTTTTATAATCGGCAAATTCTGAAATAAAAAAGCATCTTTGGTAATACCATCATTTTAATTACTGAGATCCGTCCCCATAATGATAACGGAATCTTCTCCCAATGCTTAAAATCCTTAACAATTTGTTGCCAAATTTTTACATAATTATTCTGAAATAAATTAAGATTGTTTGAAGTTAACCATATTCCTAAATATCTAACTTTAGAATCAATAGTAAACCGTTTTACTAATTAAATCTGCTTGTTGTGATAGAGTCATATTCTTTACCAAAATCTTCGTTTTACTTCTATTTATTTTAAATCCTGCAAGCTTTCCATAGACCTCCACGATATTATTCCATCTTTCCATTTGACAATTAGGGTTAGTCAGAATACACACTAAATCATCCGCATATGCTTTCACCTTATAATGATTTCTCCCAATTTTTATACCTGCAATGTTATCATCTAGTCTAAACTTATTCAATAATACTTCTAAAACTAAAATAAACAGTAAGGGTGAAAGAGGGCACCCTTGTCTGGTGCCCTTTTGGATTTGTAATTGTGGTGATAATACTACGTTAATCATAAGTCTAGCTGTTTGTTGAGTATACTCTCAATTGCTGTGTTAAAACCAATACCCAATCCCATATATTCCAATATTTTTTTCATAAATTCCCAGTTTACATTATCAAAAGCTTTCTCTGCATTTATGTTGGAAATGTGGATTGGAAAAAGGAACTTTTATGCATGCCTGGTGGGTTTGTCAAAAAATTAAAATTTTTTGGAGAAAAGTAGTAAGGGAGACAAACAATTTGATCAACACCAAAGTAAATATGGACCCAGCTTTTTGTTTATTAGGAATCCCTAGAGATAATATGAATAAGAATGATAGAATCATATGTCAATATAGTTTCGCTGCAGCTAGGATAATTATTGCTAAATCCTGGAAGTCAGTAAATAGACCTCAAATTAAGGACTGGAGGGAAAAACTATGGTTATATATGCGGATGGCTAAATTAACAGATTCCCTGCACGGGAAGGATGTGGAAGAATTTAAAATTATATGGTTAAAAGCCTTCGCATATTGGGATAAGCTGGCAAAAATGAATTTTATTGATATAGTGAAGAAGTTGTAGATACAGTTTGGTACTATAAATTATTGTTAAAATAATCTATTAATAAACTGTTTAGACACTTCTCCGGAAGTTCAACACGGTGGTGGGAGGGATTAAGGGTACACTGGTGGAGGGAGCTGGGAACAAAATGGGTAAGATGATTGTAATAAGAATGTAATGATTGTATTTTGAATTTTTCTTTTTTTAAAATCTTTTTATAGATTATTCCTTCTTATTATGTAGTTCTCTATATTGTTATACTTTTTTCTTTTGTATTTGTTGTTGTTTGTGTTGTTTTTTTCTTTTTGTTTAAAAATTTAATAAAAATTAAAAAAAAAGATTTTCAGGGTATAAGCTTTCGAGTCTTTTGAAAAGCCTCTCTAAAAGAGCAGCTCTTAATAACTCCAGGGGGGAGAGCTGACAAGTAGTGAATTGCTCTATATAGAATAAATAAGATAAAAAACTCTTACAGCTAAACAGAGTACTTAGTGATAGCGTCCAGCAGGGTGGAGCAGGAAGCCAGAAGTTGCTTTCAAGAGTCAATGCTCCCTTCGTCAGATATGGTACACCCCAAAATTCTTGTTGGTCTCTAAGGTGCTACTGGATTTGAATCTAGCTATTCCCCTGCAGACCAACACAGCTACCCTGCGAAATCTGCTTAATGTTCAGTAACAATCTTCATTACAGTTCCTAGATCAGATCATCATTGTTTTGGTCGGGAAAGCACGAGCTGATCTCCATAGAATGCAAGATGGCAAACGCTGGGTATGTTTGATGTCATAACAGAAACGTTCCCTACAATTAACAAAGTCTCCAACCTTTCTGAGCCTGCAGGCAACTTTGGAAACTTTGCAGGAAACACAGCCAAATAGAATACCTCCCTTCTCATACTTCCTGGGAAGAAGGAAAGCCTGAATGGGGAATGGACCCACACACGAAGAAAAGCCCGAGGGTTTACCAGTCCTCCTGATCATCCAGTGACTGCCTGTTACTGTAGCCATGGAAAACTCTTTCCTTTCAATGAAGGCAACCAATAACAAGCCCTGCCTTAAACGGAACACCCACTTTCCGAAAAGCTTGGCGCCCACAAACATCCCATTGGGGAACCCTGTCTCAAGTAGTAATCCACCAGAGAAGTGAATACAATCTTGGCAAATAAGACAAATAACTTGCCTGAAAAGGATGATTCATATTCCTTCTTCAGTTCTTCGATCTTTTCTGTATGACTGGCTTCAAGTTCTAGTTTAAAGTTTTCATGTGTAACGGTCAAGTCATCAACCTGATGAATGAGAACATTTATATATTTTTCAGGACATGTGGAACGGTTTTCCAATTTGTTTCTGAGCTTAATTCAAAGTGCTGGTTTTTAATTATTTTTTTAAAAAAACATTTTTATGCTGCCTTTCCACCCAAAGACCTTTTTACTTAATTCTTTTGTGTAGAGACAGATTTTGTTTGCCTTATGCAAGCACAAGGGCATTGTTGGGAGAGGATTACTCACACCATGTTGGAAGATGAGCTGAGGAAAGAGCCTCTCATGATACAACAGATACTTTTAGGCCCTATAGTAGTGTTGCATGAATGTTAGCATTCATGGAAATGTTGGGAAATAAGCACTAAGCATCTGTGAAATAAAAATTTCTGGGACCTCCATGTGCAGAATGGAGCTTCCACACATGCAAGAATCCTGTTTCAAAGCACTTCACATGAATTCACATTGCATTAGCTGCTTGGCTCCAATATCAAACACAGCAACATCAGAGAGATGAGATACTATTACCGTATATACTCGCATATAAGCCGAGTTTTTCAGCCCAAAAAAAGGGCTGAAAAAAGCCAACTCGGCTTATACGCGGGTCAATACGGTAGGCGAGAGGAGGGGGGAGGAGGGAGGAGGGAAAACTTACTACTGCCGCCATCTTTCGCCGCCGGACCGCTCGCCTTCCCGGGGCCTGGGAGCGGCCAGCGGGGCCTGCCTAGGAGCAGGCAGGCCTCGCTGCCGCCCCCGCCGCCGGCCCGCTCGCCTTCCCGCGGCCTGGGAGCGGCGAGCGGGGCCTGCCTGGGTTGCTGCCGGGCCCATGCCGCTTTCCGCCGCCCGGAGCGGCCTGGGGGCAGCCTCCTGCAGCTGCAGGAAAGCCGCCCCCACCAGGCCCGTGCCGCTTTTCGCCACCAGGAGCCGGTCAGGTAAGCCTGCGGGGGGGGGGGGAGGAGTTATAAGCCGACCCTCGGCTTATACGCGGGTGCCTAATTTTTCCCCATTTTTGGGGAGAAATTAGGCACCTCGGCTTATACGCGGGTCGGCTTATACACGGGTATATACGGTATTCATTACAGGCATGGTTCAAGACGATAGGTGTCATCTTATGTTAATTCTAGAAAGAATCTAAATCTTCTGCCAATAAAAACTACCAACTATTGAATCAGACCCTTGGTCCATCAAAGTATTGTCTACTCAGACTGGCAGCGGGTCTCCAGGGTCTCAGGCAGAGGTCTTTCATGTCCCCGACTTGCCTTGTCCCTTAAACTGGAGATGCTGGGGATTGAACCTGGGACCTTCTGCATGCCAAGCTGATGCTTTACCACTGAGCCACAGCCCCTTCCCATTAAAGGAGCAAAACTACTTTGAGCTTTGTGTAATCGGGGGGAAAGCCCATCAATAAAGAAACCAGAATACTGAAGCAACTGTTCTTGTAGGTTATCCGGGCTGTGTGACCGTGGTCTTGGTCCTGAAAAGAAAATAACCGGATAACCTACAATAATTGATGAACTCTGACCGTGAAAGCCTTCGACAATACTGGAGCAACTCTCTGAAGGAAAAGTATTTTCAGGAGGAGGAGACATCTCTGGATAAGTCTCACTGGCCCAAACAAGAGCTGCATCACCAAAAAAAGACCCAGTGCACAAAGCTAACCCCTAGCTCCAGGATTGCTTATTGGTTTATTCACCCAAATCTCGGCCCCTGCTCTCAGACCGCCTACCTGCTCCTGGAGCTGGGCTTTATATTTTTCAGCTTCTTCAATGCAGATACTCTGGAGTTTTTCACACTCTACGGTGTAGAACTGTTTTAGCCTCTCCTCCAGCTCAGCTAGATCACTTTGGTGCTGCTGGTTCAGCTTCTGCACAAATCCTTCGTAAGCTGCTTGCAGTTCATTTCGGTCTTTCTCCAATTTCTCACATGCTGATGTCGCGGTTCCTAGAAAACGAACAGACAGCAGTTGGTGAGCTAAAAGCCCCTGGTTTGAATCACTGAGCGACTCCTGCAGAGCTGGACTGCAGCACCGCAGGGGCCAATTGGTTTGGCTCACGCTCCAGGGCCATTTTCAACCGCAGTCCACTTCTACAGTTGCAGAAGGCAAGAGACTGAATGATATCAAAGCACTGAAGGAACCAGAGATGCAAGCAAAAGGCTGGGTGGTCTTCCATCTCTCAAAAGTCCAACAGAATGGAACTAATAATCGTGAAGGGAAGGCAGCCTGATTTGCACTTGTAGGTGGTGGGGGGAAAGTGCTATCAAGTCACAGCTGACTTAAGCCACACCATTAGGGTTGCCAGGTCCCTCTTTGCCACCGGTGGAAGGTTTTTGGGGTGGAGCCTGAGGAGGGAGGGGCTTGGGGAAGGGAGGGACTTCAATGTCATACAGTCCAATTGCCAAAGCAGCCATTTTCTCCAGAGGAACTGATCTCTATGGGCTGGAGATCAGTTGTAATAGCATATCTCCAGCTAGTACCTGGAGGCTGGCAACCCTACATACCATAGGGTTTTCAAGTCAAGAGACATTCGGAGGTGGTTTGCCATTGCCTGCCTCAGCTTGGCTGAGAGAATTCGGAGAGAACTGTGACTGGCCCAAGGTTACCCAGCAGGCTTCACGTGGAGGAGTGGGGAATCGAACCCGGCTCTCCAGATTAGAGTCCACTGGCTCTCAACACTTGTAGGTAGGCGAAGCCAAATAATGCCTTTTATTCTGAATCCAAGGTGAGAATTTTTTGTGCTCGCTAACCCCACAATTCAAAGACATTTAGTTCAATTTATTGATGTTTTTTCTTTTAAAAAAATCACATCTCAAAACTCTTATAAAAATGTATTTTTCCATCTCCCTCCAATCGCCGTCCAGACACAGATTAAGTAAGCAATGTAAAGTGAACACACTGGTTAAGGAAAGGATAACCACCAAATATATTTTAAGGACAGATTCCTTTGCTTAAAGAAAACGACTCCCAGTTTTCAAGGTCACTCACCTACAGCTCTTCTTCATTTAACAATCGAAAAGCTGATTTATAGATTAAGCACCTTTTCAGCACACAGAGACACCAGCATAATATTTGCTCAAAAAACACCAGGATGCTAACAACTGCTGAATTGGTTTTTGCAGGAAACATTAATTCCATGGGTATTTGATATCAGTAGCTCTACCGGAAAACTTTTATATCTCATCAGAAAGTTTTGTCAAATACCAGATTTACGCCTTATCCCTAAACAACCTTCAATGCAAGCTGGCAGGTCTATTTATTTATGATGAGAACTCCTTTCAAAAATGGCAAGAGCCATATGTGCCTTCACTAAATGCCTCTGACTGCTGGCAGAGGAGTGCTGTAGTACTGGCCCATAAATTCTTGGTTGTCTGCTCCCAGGCAGCAGACCATCTACTCAGATAAAGCCCTAAAAATAAAAATAAAAGAAAGACTGCAGCACACACAGAAGACTTCACTGCAGGATTCAAAAAGACATGTGCTGTTTTACTTATTTAGAAAATTCATATACTGCCTCTCCAGAGAGCTGCTTGAGACTGTTCACAAAGTTGACACCCAAAAATCATTAAGCATCCTAAAAATTAACAATTAAAACAGCCACAAAAGCCAACATTGGGAAACCTAAAATTATACCTTAAAAAAACCTCTTATGCTAAAAGCTAATCATATAAACAACTGTAGAAGATGAAACTAGAGTTGTCAGGCATGGCCTGGCAACTGGTGGGAGTGGGGGTCACATTGGAGGGTAACAGTGTGACGTTACTTCCAGGGAAAACCTGGAAGTGGCATAATACATCTCTAGGAATCACTGGAAACTCTATGACAAGATGGAAGAGCAAGTTGCCGGCAACTTGCAACCCTTGATAAAACTGATCAGTTTAAAGCATAGTTAAAGAGACGGTAAAATAGGCATCCTCAAACCTCAGATAAAACCAAATGGATCAATACTCCATTTATACACAATCAATGCTGATACAACTCTAAAAAATGATTTGAAGAAGCTATAAGGAGAAAGTGTTTCCATATTAAGTCAGAAACATGATGTTGGCTTCTTTAACACTAGGAAAATGGCCATCGTTTTTACCGGGATGGGTGAATACCTGCAATGACAATGGAGGAAGCAACACACAGAGATCCATATTATGCTTCCCGCTTCTACCTGCATTAGAAGTGGCTTGGGCCACTCCAATAAAGGGGTAGGGAGGTTTGGGCACCTACTGCCACAGAATCTTACAGTGCAGGTTTCCTACAGAGGCAAAACATAATTCAGTAATAGATACAGAAGAGTGTTACCTTGATTAGAGTGTCTCTGCTTTAGTTGGGGGGATTTAGCAGTGGCGATTAAGCTTTGCGAGGGGTTGGGTAATACAGGATCTTTTTACCCAGCATTTACAGTGACAAGTCCCTTTGGAAAACTCTGAATAAGGAACTGGTTTTGTTCCAAAGCAAATGTAGTTTTTTTTTTTAAATTGTAAAACAGGAAGGAGGGGTGGGACACAAGGATATTAGGGTTGAGGCAATATTTACTAGTCTACGACATTCAAATGAAAGCAGCGCTGTGAGGCAGAGGAACGAGACAGCATCTCTCAGAAATAAAAGGACCATATGTGCCAGTAAGGGGTGGGTGTCGGATCCAGAAACACGCACACACTATGAATGGCAAGACGGCCAATATTTATAGCAAAAATGAACCCTGAGGTTGCATGAGGTTACTGACAAAACAGTAGATTTGTCAGGGACAAAGATTCTAATTCCTTCTCCAGTACTTTGGAGAAAGGTTATGAAAGGTGTGAGGTCATGTCAGGATGTTTCTGAATACCTGTGCTGTCTTGATTAATGGCCAGTGATTGCTTTAGTATAGACCTTTAAATGTGTGAAGATGTCTGAGAAGTTTCTCAGGAAGGGTGTGAGTAAAACAGGTGATGGCTGACTTTATCTCTTCTGCAGGCGGGATGAGGCTTGAGGGTGTATCAGATATGCAAAAGGACTAGCCAGATCTTTCTGAATAGCCCTTGATTGCGGATGGGATTAAAGGTTCTCCCTATCAGTTCCAGGTGTCTGCTAGGAGTGCTTCATTTAGTGAGTGAGGCTACTAACTCCCTTCTGTTCTCAGCCTTTCATACCTCGAGGCCTGAGAAAATGCAAATGACCCATTACTGTCTGACACCTTGCAAGGTTTCACACAGGTCACAATGATGGAGTCCAGAGCCCTGGAATCTTGGTCCACCTTGTGGAACAGCACCCTGCTTCTTATGTTAGCCTTGATCCTATATACCTTAATGGTATATCAGGCTGCTGGGACAGTAAGGGGGCCAACATAAGAGGGGTGTGTCAGGAATGCTGTTTGAGTACCTTTCCTTTTCCTTTTATCCCTTAGAAGCTCCTTGATCAATTGATCTTGAGCAGCATATATCTAGTGTTGGAGGGATATAAGGACTGAAACAAATCTTGCCACTGACAATGTAGCCTTGGGGTCCCTATCGCTTAGTAAAAAAGGCATTATGTCAGTCACAGAGGCATTGGATTTGTATATTAAAAGGGGGAAAATATAGTGCGATCGAAGATCCTCCTAAAAGCGGCATTCCAAAAGGGCATGGGCTAATGAGTCAATAGAGCCAGAAGAGCAAGGGCAGATCCTGTCAGAGTATGGTATATTCAGAATTCTGCCCTGCATTACCATAGAAGGGTTAGCATTCAATCTAGCCAAGCAAAAAGCTCTACAGAAATGAGGAGTTGTTAGATAATATGTATAGGCAGGCAGACCACGTGGAGGGAGTATTCCGAAGAACTGGGATGAACAGACACGACGAGCACGAAAAGTAGTGTTGTTATAATCAAGCTCTTTAATGCGCTTTTTAATTTTGGCAAAAGCTTCAGTTTTCCCAAGATCTGATAACATATCCTGCGAGAAGCCCAACAACGCCAGTTTCTCATCTAAGATTTTTTGCCATGAGGATTTAAAAGGGTCATGCTTCAGAGTAGATAGGGACCCCTCAGTGCTAAAGCACAGTTTAAGGTGTAGTTTAAAGGCGGCCAACCACACCCTAGCTTCAAGTGACATTTGGCCAAACTCGGAACGAAGAGTAACGCCAGCAACACATCGAGGGGCATTTAGAAGTTTTCGTAAGAACTGAAGAAGTGGACGATCTATAGATTCATTGATGACTGTAATCCAGATGGCAACACCAAAGAGGATAATTGGGGTAATTTTCAGGTTAAAAACCTGAATAGCCCCTGGAATATATTTGCCACCTTTGGTGTGAAAAAAATTGACAATAGCACCAATCCCAGGTTTAATTTTGTTGGACACGGCTTTTTGATGGGCATTCCAATTTAAAAAAGGTAAAGGTCCCCTGTGCAAGCACCGGGTCATTCCTGACCCATGGGGTGACGTCACATCCCGACATTTCCAAGGCAGACTTTGTTTGCGGGGTGGTTTGCCAGTGCCTTCCCCAGTCATCTTCCCTTTACCCCCAGCAAGCTGGGTACTCATTTCACCGACCTCGGAAGGATGGAAGGCTGAGTCAACCTTGAGCCGGCTACCTGAAACCAACTTCCGTTGGGATCGAACTCAGGTCGTGAGCAGAGCTTTTGACTGCAGTACTGCAGCTTAACACTCTGCGCCACGGGGCTCCTATTCCAATTTAGGTTACGGGAAAAAAGAATGCCAAGGTAAACAAACTCCTTGACTTGGTCAACCTCAAAGCCATCTAATACCCAGCGAAAAAGAGGCAATTTTCTCCTCTTAGTGAAGATCATAATCTTAGATTTATGATGGTTTATTTTAAGACCTTCCCTAGAGCAGTACTCAGAAAAAGTTTGCAAAGATCTTTTCAAACCAATTCTTGTGCGGGACAGGAGAACTGCATCGTCAGCATAGAGTAGAATCGGGGTGGGATGACTTGCAAGCTTTGGGGGGTGTTTGAGTACCATCTAAATCTCCTTCATGCCTTGGGAAACTCAGTTAGAAGGGGTGATTTTGTAGAGCACGCACGCGCGCACACACACACAGTCCAAGCTCCAACTGCGAATCACTTAATTATATGGGACTCAACATGAGCCACTGAGATCAAGCCAATTCCTTTCTAGGTAGCCTGCCCAATTGTTCTGTTTCTTGGTCACACCAGAACATGGAAAAAGGAAGGAACATAGGAACCAGCAGATAAGTAGACTGGTTAACGTACCCTTAAAATGGAACAGACCCCTCCTCTTTTACTTTACACAGGGACTTTATACTAAGCTCAGTATTGAACAACATGTTCTTCAGATACAAAAAGAAATTTACAAGCAAATATAATGTGCAGTCTAAGAGTTAGGAAAAGCTTGCTACAATTGTAGGCTAAAAACCTGATCTGGACCAAGCTTCAGCTTTGAGTATCAGCCACTTATGGGTCTGAGCGCATACTTCTAAATCCTATTGCTTCCTACTACACTCCAACATGGCCATGGCACATAAGGAAGTGTGCTGATTATCTGCCACACAAACCAACACACAGAACAATCCATTTTTTCACCAGTGTCCAGTCAACAACTTTATAACTTGAGAGTCAGAGCAGGGTAACAGTAGGGAACTGGATGAGGACTGTGAGACCCTATTAACATGTGGCTGATAAAACCTGAGCTACTTACCATGTCTCGGTCTTAACCTATCTCATAGGGTTGTTGTCAGAGGACAATGGAGAATGGAGGACAAGCAACAGTGCAGGCTACACTAAGTATCTTGGAGAAAGGGCAGGTTAAAAATGTAATAACCTGCATGGTTCTGCAGTGTTTACTAGTCCTCAGTAAACACATCAACACCAAATGCTTCCAAGTTATACAGAAAAAGCACAATTGTGCTTTACATTTCTTTTTTGCCTTAAAAAAACTAATCTAGGAGCATGGTGTAGTGGTTTTTAAGAGTATTGAGCTAGGGCCTGAGATCAAACCCCCACATTATAACCAAGTTCACCTTGGGTCAGTCGCTCTCAGCCTAACCTACTTCACAGGATTGTTGTGATGACAAAAGGTGGTGGGAGGGAGCCATACACAGCATCTTAAAATCCTTGGAGGAAGGGTAAAATAAAAATGTGAAGAGTCTTCCTAAAACCATGAAAAGTCTGACAGAGCACCTGAAAGCAACTCTAGTGACCTTTTATAGCTATCTGAAAGTAGAAAACCATGTATATGTGGAGCCCCTTCCACTGAAACAAAATATGAAGGTCACGAGACCATATTTTGCAGTTTTGCAGGTGAGATGCTGGCCATGGTTAGGCCAATCAGATGACCTTGGCAACTCAGCTATCACTCATTAAGTGAGACCCACTTTAACTGGGAATCAAAAAATGCAAGTCACTTTTGCTTCCAAGACTGACCCAAAGCAGCCCCAACAGGCTAATCACTAGGACTACTGTCCTCAAAGCAGCCTAACTTAATCAGCTTTGCGGAAGTACTCTTGATGTGTACATAAAGAGCACAGTTTCACATAAGGCCGTGATACCTCAAGAAGCCTGCTTTTGCATCCTTAAAGACAGGTGCACATTTTAAGCCACCTGAATATCTAATAGCAATAAATAGTGACCCAGAATTTCTAACATAGGAACGCCCCTGCTGGATCAGACCAAGGTCCATCAAGTCCAGCAGTCCAGCAGTTCTCTATCAGCATAGGTTTCCCCATACATATTTTGAAAGATCTTCACTTCTAGTGTTCTCCACCTACTTTCACATCTCCTGGAGTCTCTTCTCGCAAAAGTGAGATAGAAATTTGGTAGCAACACAACTTTTGGTGGGATAGCCATCTGTACATGGGGCTTAATTCAGGTTTGTCAATGTTCTTTAGACTGTACCGCTATTCTAATCTGTATTAAAATCAATGGTCAAAAAAAAAAAGGGAAGCAAATGTGTGCCAGAGGCAAACCACCAAGGTTTGAGTAGAATGTGCACAGACCGTTTCTACTTACATAATGCAGCGAAGTTAGTTCATTTTTGTGAAATAAATGGAGTAAGGGGCAGTAAAAGCAGAGTTTCATTCTCCCTTGTGAAAACTACTATGGTAACCAGGGTTGCCAACTGACCCAGCACTTGAAAATAATTAGACTAACACACATGGTTTACAGAAGCCATTCAAAGACATTCATGGCCCTGAACAAAAAAAAGGCGCCCTTTATCTAACCCTGGTGTAAGCTTGCGGCAGATGCAATCATAATAAGACAGGCAGCTTCCAGCTGCTAAAAATAGGCCTGAATGTATTAAGGCTTCGCAGTGTGTCCAAGGCCATGTTTACAAATACATCCTGATAGCTAAGTAGATGGTTCTAACAGTAATTTGCAACATTAAAAAGCCAACCTGCTACTTAAGACACCATCCTGCTTTAGACAGTTAATTATTCTCATCACGAAAACGGCTGTTTCAGCACATCTGACATGAAAATGAAAGCTGTACATCTATCCAAACTTAGGAGTTCAGATCCAATAACTTTTCATATTAATAATATGCTTTTCTTAAGTGTTTCACATACATCAATTTCATTGATCCTTACAACAGACTAGTATGGTAGGTCAACGTTATCTCCATAGGGCAGATGGGACTGAAGCAGTGTGAGTGTGGCTTGCTTAAGAGCAGTAGTAAGTTCTTGGTGAAGGCACGAGAGGAACCAGAATTAGGGTATCTTCTCTGGGTTGGGGAACTCCTGGAGATGTGGGGGTGGAGCCTGGGGGGAGAGTGTGGGGTTTGGGAAGGGACCTCAGCAGGGTATAATGCCATACAGTCCACAATCCAAAAATGCCATTTTCTCTAGAGGAACTGATCTATGTAGTCTGGAGATCAGTTACAATTCTGGGAGATCTCCGGGCTCCACTGGGAGGCTGGCAATTCAACAGAATACAGCTCATTCCTCTTAACCCACTATACGACCAACAACAACCAGTTTTAAAACTTAGAATTCTTAAGAAATTGTGGCTAAGAGACAAGCCTTCATTTGGCTGCTAAGAAGTAAGGTTGCCAACTCCAGCATGGGAAATTCCTGGAGATTTGAGGGCAGGGCCTGGGGAAAGTGGTGTCTGAGGGGGAAACTCGGTGGGGACGTGATACCCCGGAGGCCTCCCTCCACAGCTGCCATTTTCTCCAGGAGAACTGATCTCTGCAGCCTGGAGATCTGTTGTAACTCTTAGGAGAACACCAGGCTCCACCCTGGAGGTTGGCAACTCTACTTGGACACTTAGGCCATGCCTCATTTCAGACCATTTCCTGTACTGTTGTCATCAGCTTATGCTGCCTTCAATTAACCTATTTACTGGAAGCGACGTTTCTCTGTTCGTTTTACTCTCGGGTCTAGAAAGACCCAACCTGACACACTGTGATTAATAAAATATAGGCTATTTTACAGTTGTTTCACTTACTGGCAAGATGTAAAATACATGCCTGTTAAAGACATTTAAACAAACTGGGACAAATGCATACTGACAGCCAGTTTCCTCTCCCCCCTCCCCTGAATGTTTTGACCATCAGATACGTGTTTGACAGGAAGCTCTGGTAGGCTCAGTCAAGTTGGTGCCAGGAATTCAGTGAAGCTGGGGTCACTGCAGCCAAAATGCCAGAGAAATGCAAAGCATACACTTTTCAACAGAACGCAGTCAGGGGATTAGATCTTGCTGGTTCAATCCCATGGGTTATGTCTTAACTCAGTTTTGCTGCTGCATTTTTTTTTTAATTGCCACCACAAAAAATGATCATGTGCTTACCCAACTCTCCACGAAGGTGGATAAGTTCAAGGGACAGCTCTTTACGTTGCTGTAGTGTCTCCTCTCTCTGTGGATACAAACATAAACAGAACATAGTAAATGTTCTGGGCAGAAAACATGACACTTTCCAATAATTAACTCAGATGCTATCTGTAGAATGACAAGAGACAGGAAAGGGAAGCCAAGACATGAATCATGCAGGATAACAGCTTTGTAACGTTACAGACACACAGATGGCCCTGAGTTAAGAAAGCACAGATGCCGAAATAAAGACCTTGCAACTGGTTTGGTAAAAAACACACACACCCTGAACCAGTTCTCTAAGTGCACAATTTACTTTTAAATTAATAAAACCCTCAGGGCATGTATGAACAGCTTTTCCAGGAGAAAACAAACAATACCAGCACTCAACTAACATTCTAGGATCCAGGATGCATGCCTCTTTTCCATAACTCAGAGGACAGCATGAAGGGACAAACATTACGTGGCGCATGTACTTTGTAACAAAGGTAAACACAGTGCTTAGATAGGGAAGGCTTTTAAGCTTTCCCAAGCAGGATAAACAAATTAAGAAGAAAAACAGAGTTGACACGTTGCTCGTTGTGTCAAGATTTCAGACAGCCACACAACTCACACCAACTTTTAGAGTTCCAACACACTGTGTGCGTTTGCACAGAGCCCTGAGAAGAGCAAACCTTTGCTTCTGCTCCCTCTTCCCGAACCTACTATTAACCACATTCCAGAACAGCAAAGAGTTTAGAACTGAACACGAATCGTGTAGCACTCACATAAAACAAGACCCGGATGAATTTCATTGCACTCCTTGTCTCTTTAGATGCAGCTGCTGCTGTAAAGGGCAGAACACTGCCGAGATTGCAAGATCCAGGTACTCTCTGCCCCCCACCCCCACCCCAAATTGCTTGCTGCTGGAACCGTTTTTCACCTTGCTTGCAGCAAAGCACTGCTTAAGAATCCCTGGTGTCATTCCAGAAGAGCACTAGAGAACAAAACGTTAACTACCTTTTTCGTAGCGCACTGAGAATACAGGCACATTTTGCTGCTAGAGCAACCCATCCTCCGGCTTCTGCACCCAGCTTTTCGTCACCCCCCCTGCTGTTCGAACACAGCAGGCGTGTACAGGTGGCACCACTACCCCAAACTGAAACTGGTCTGGCTACATTTAACTCACTGCTAGCTAGCTCTCCATTGGACACGGCCCTCAGCCCCCTGGCTTCACCATGCTGTGCAGTTACCGTACTTCTTCTACTGGCCTCTCCCCCAACAGAAGCAGACACTGCAGCTCTTGGACTTGGCACAAGCAGCCGGTGATTACTTAAAGCCACAGCCCTTTCGTTTTTTGAAAAATGAGAACCAGACATTACGAAGATCGATTGCCACTTACGTACAATATCAGCTGGTACAGTAAAGGGGGCGGGGGGGGGGAGAAAGGGGGGAGAGGAGGGAAAATCCCGACCTCTTCCAGGGATAATGGATCTTATTTTTAGCTTTTCTGAATTAGTTAGTCTCGATGTATAAATACAAAGAAAAAAGATGACATGAATGAAATGAGCAGGGGGAAAGAACAGCTCCTGCCAATATTACTCTGCAATTATCAATTATTGTAGAGCCCATGTACAAGGTGCTTTACATAACAATAAGCAGCTAAGTCCCCACTCCAAGGAGATTACAGTCTCACAATTCAGATGATGCAAGCAGAGATACTTGTGAGGGAAGGAGATGCGTTTGAGCAAATGAGATTGTTGGTTCATTAGAAACCAACCAACAGAAAGCCTTTGCTTACTAAAAGCCTTAGGGGGTTTCCCTCCAAAACACTATGATTACATTACTAAAATTTCCATTTGAAGACAGTTTGCCATCCTAAGCAGAACGGCATCTTTCTAAGCCCATTGACTTCTATGGTGCAGCTCCCATAAGTATGGCACTGTAAATCTATTCCGCTACTCCATGGCCGAATCTCCAGACCCCTCTTTCACAAGAAAAAGATGGTGTTTTTTCTTTAGCTTTTCCAAATAAGACATACCTTCCTAGTAAGTGGCACTTTTCAGAAACACAAACATACATATTGCAAAACTACAGTCAGTTAATGCTAATATGGGAAAGCTGGTTTGGTCATAAGATCGTTGGATAACCGTGGACAAATGAATATCTACCTCAGTTTGCGGAATATATAGCCAGTATTAAAACAGGAAACACACTGGCAAACCACCTCGTAAACAAAGTCTGCCTAGGAAACGTCGGGATGTGACATCACCCCATGGGTCAGGAATGACCTAGTGATTGCACAGGGTACCTTTACCATTATTAAAAGAGGAATACTAATAACCGAATCACTGGGATGTTAGGAAAGGTCTGTAAAGAAGTTTTCACTTTAAGTTCCATACATATGATAAATAATACATACCTGGGCACATGGGAAATATTCTTAAACAGTATAAGGATTTTAAAGGTAACAAGTGTACGAAGAAATACGGTAGTTGAAGTCAAGAGTAAAAACTGCCTTGCAGACAGAGAGCCCCACCTTGAGAATACATTGGTTAATATCAAGGCATTCCCTCCATCAGCAAATTGGTCTGAAACTCACAATAAGAAAAAATCCACTTATCTGATAACTCGATTAGCGGCCAGCCACTCCTATCAACCCTAAGTTATAGAAACAATTAAGCCATTGTTCTTGGAGGGGGGGTTGCAATATCACCCTATTAGGGTCGTAGAGTGGTTGAATACATTACCGTTTAATTAAATGGCCTTGAGGGTCACACAGATTGATACACAAAATTTGAGGGGATTGCTTTGCACTGAACCAACTTCTTGGATGAAGCTGCCTTCATCCAAGAACCGCAGTCCTGTTTCAGCACTGACAATCACATAATATTTGAACTAGGGGTGACCCAAGGAAGTTGACATGTAATAGATTCAGGATACACAAAAGGAAGTACTTATTTAGTCAACAAATAATTAAACTGTGGAATTCATTGCCAGCTGATGTACTGACAGCCACTAGAATTGATTGCTTTAAAGGGGGATCAGCCAGAACTTCCACATCCAGAGGCAGTTAACCTCTGAATACCGGCGCTGGGAGACCAGCATTGGGGAATACCTTTCCTCTGCTCCCTGTTTTTGGCCCTCCACAGCTACTGGTTGGTTGCTGGATACTGGAATCACTGGGCTGATCTAGCAGGGCTCTTCTTATGTACTTTACATCGGACAGAATAGAGGTAAGTGTTAAGAGTTAACTGCTATAACAAATACAATCCCAGAATTAGACTGTAACCTTCTGCTGGACAATGAACTCCAAAACTTAAGCCTGAACTTGAGAAATCCAATAAGCACTTTTTTGTGCTTAGGGCTGTTTAGCTTGGAAAGAAGGCGGTTAAGGGGAGACATGATAGAGGTCTATAAAATTATGGATGGTATGGTGAGAGTGGACAGGGAGAAGCTTTTCTCTCTCATAATACTAGAACGCTGGGTCATCTGCTGAAGCTGGAGGGTGAGAGATTCAAAACAGATAAAAGGAAATATATCTTCACACAACAGTGTTAAATTGTGGAACTCCCTGCCCCATGATGTGGTGATGGCTGCCAACTTGGAAGGCTTTAAGAGGGGAGCAGATATGTTTGTGGAGGATAGGGCTACCCATGGCTACTAGTCAATATAAATACTAGCCATGATGCATACCCATTCTCTCTAGTATCAGAGGAGCATCCCTATTATATTAGGTGCCACGCAACATAGGCAGGATGCTGCTGCAGTCGTCTTGTTTGTGGGCTACCTAGAGGCACCTGGTTGGCCACTGTGTGAACAGACTGCTGGACTTGATGGGCCTTGGTCTGACCCATCAGGGCTTTCCTTATGTTCTTATGTTTGCTGCTTCATGTGACACTCATTTTTCTGAATGGAAAGCTGGTTATCAGAGTGGCAGTGAAATAGGAAGACTCTGCTTTAAATTTTACCTCAGCTATAAAGTTGCCAGGGGCCTTATACAAGCCAGCCACTCTCTGCAATATGAGGGTGACAGTGGCCTAGCTTATAAAGGTATTTATTCTGAAGATTGAGATATTGATACACTTTTATACTTTCATATACACTAAGTATTGCAGTTTTGGGAGACTCTTGAAAGCTACAGAAGGAATTTCGGTCAGATTCAAAGAAGCTCATTTCCTTAATTTAGATCAGTGGTTCCCAAAGTGGGCAGTACTACCCCCTGGGGGGCTCTAAGAGGCAAGAGGGCAGCAGAGGGGCGTTAGAGGTAGGCCCCTTCAACTGTGTTGTTCACTAATTTACAATAGATCAAGCTATGGCACCATGCTGGGAAATTTGGGGGAAAGGATTAGAACTTGTTTCCAGACTTTGAAGAGCTGGTACCACTGGATCAAGTTCATCAGTCTTGTTGAATACATTTCAGCTAAAAAGTTTTTAATTTGATTTTGAATAGATGTGCAATTAATTGTTACTGTTTTGAAATTTTATTATTATCTTCTTTAGTGCATCATGCAAACCCCTATTTTGAACAATGTTTTTTATAGGATAGGGGGCGCTGGGGTTGAGTTTGTGGAACGAAGGGGGCAGTGGCCCAGAAAGTTTGGGAACCACTAATTTAGATCAAGTAACAATTGACACTTCTACTACTACAAATCCGTTTACAGGCCAACAGACTTACATAAGAACATAAGATCAGTAAGTCAATTATATAAAAGGGGTACAAAAACAACTAAAATGTTTTTGCTCGAAAAAAAGTGCAGAATATTCCTGTGCATCAGCTGTGCGATACAGTGTTTGAATAACATGCATTAAACATAGATCATAAGTAAAATTCAGACTGAATCCTGTCTTGTAGAGTTGGAATTTTGCCTTGCACTACACACCATTATGGGTATATGTGAAGTCCTGTAAGAGCTTTCAGATAAACTGGCAGTCACAATTTCCAGATGGAAAACCAAAACTAAGAAAAAGCTATGTGCCGAACAAGCTGATGGAGAAAGTTGGAAATTTGGTTCACTCTGGGGTGACAGTACCTCTACACTGCAAAGTGGGTTTTCATCATACCCTCAAGAATCTCCCAAAACTGCAACTAGACAAAGGCCTCAGCCCCTCCACACACATTTGCACTTTGTTTCCCACTCCACACCATTTTTAACCTATTCATTTAAGCTTGATAAGTGTAATGGTGCAAACATGTAATAAAAGCAGACAATTGAAGATAAAAAATTAATTTATGTAATGCAAGATCAGCAATTTCCAGAAAAGTGAAGGATCTGCCAGCATTTCAGATCAATAAAATGCTCTGTCTGAAAACTGGGCTCATTGTAACAGGTGGCAAAAGGAATGACGAGCAGTTTTCCTAATTCTGCATCTACTTTTCTGCAGGGAGAGCTGCTGCAGATAGCTGGGGGTGGGGACAGAAGGCTCGCATGTAGAAGTGTTGGCGGCACACACCTAGCCTTTATTTTACTGTGTGTCTCCCTCCTTTATCTGTTTCCTGATCTTCTGCTGAGCGTAGGCATGAGAACAAACTGGTTCCCACTGCCAAGGGAAGTCGGCCCGCTCTCCGTTGTATTAGGGTATGCACCCAAACTGGTTCCCGCTGCCAAGGGAAGTGGGCCCGCCCTCCGTTGTATTAAGGTATGCACCCAAATGCTTATCCATCTGAAAGAAATGCAGTGCAGAAGGCCACTGGCACTGCAATGCACAGGAGCAATGACCCTGCTGCTTTCAGCAATGGAGACGAGTCCTCCCAACACCTATCCACATGCAACCAATTTCGCACCTTTCAGCAAGGGAAAAAAAGAGAAATTGCTGAAAAGGAGAGTGCAGTCTCACAGGGGCAAAAACACTTGTGAATAGGGTTGCCAACTGCTCGGTTGTGGCGGGCAATTGCCCGCCAATCAACCAGGCTGCCCCCTGACCAGCTGATAGCCAGCGGGAGGAACAGAAAGGGGTTAACGATCCCATGCGCTCCCGAGAAGGCTCCAGCCTCCTGTTCCACGCTGCAAGCCCGATCGGGCCTGTAGCATGGAAAGGGAGGCTGCAGTGTTCCTCCCAGCCCTGCTGTGCGCACGCTCCGAGCATGCACACAGCGGGGCTTGAAAGGCTCCAGCCTCCACCCCCCATGCTACAAGTCTGATTGGGCTTGTAACGTGGAAAGGAAGGCTGTAGCCTTCCTCCCAGTCCCAGCCTCACTGTGCCGCGCTCGGAGCGTGTGCACAACGGGTCTTGGAATACTCCAGCCTCCCCCCAGACCCTGCCCTCCTCAAGCCCCGCCCCCAAAACCTCCTGCCGGTGGCGAAGAGGGACCTGACAACCCTACTTGTGAAACTGCCCCTTGTTCCAATTCAACAGTAGCACTGGCCTTTATGCCGAGGCTACGTAACAAAGGAAGGGGGGGAACGTACTAAATTTGAACTTTTGTAATAAAAGCATTGAGTACAGCAATGTACTCCAATGCTAGCTGCTTACCCTTCAAGTTCAGTACGAGGAAGAGGTTTTCCCACCTACTGGCCTCTCCCATTTATGAGTAATCCATTTCCTATCTTTGGTCCCATGCTCCCAAATCCCAGGTTCCTCTCTCTGCTCAATCTCCCCCTAAGCCCTACATCTTCCCTGCTTTCCCCTGATCACTGGAGAGCAAAATGGGAGTCTGCAGCAAGCAGGAGGAACAGGCAAAAATCTTCCCCTGTTCACATACAGAAAAGCCATTCCATCAGGGGAGGCGTTTCAGCCCTTAGGAACCAAGACATTCTGGTAACCAGAGCAGAAATGCCATAAGGAACCCTTGCATAGCGTTTTAAAAATTCAATGTGTCTCAATGTTAATTCCAAGCCTGCTACCTGACGCATGCACCCCACCTAATGGCTGGCCTCATAGTTAAGAGGAGAAAAATAAGGCCACACCAGAGGGCAGGAGAACCCAAAGGAGAGCAAGGTGCAGAGTTGATTGAACCTTCAACTGTTCAAGGTGGGAACACAAATTTCTATAGAAGATCCCCCGACAAAGCAAACTGCGAACCGCACAGGGATCTAGAAGAGCTAAATAGCCCTCAACCTTGTACCATGCTCTCATGGTTAAAAACCAGGTTAACCTCATCAGCTGTTTATGAGAACGAGTTCCAAGTCTGGGATCATAACTGACACATAGTTAAGAAGCTAGTGAGTTTCATACTGCCCAAACACTACATCTGTACTCAAGTAACAGCCTTTTTAAAAGTCTCAAAATCAGTATGTCTTGGATCAGCCAATGAAATACCCCCCCCCCCAAATCCCCAACCTTAGTGTGTACGAGGGGGATCGACACACTTGTGTTTAAGGCATTATTTACACTATTCTTCATTTTCCAAGAAGTACAAGTTCTTGTCAATATATGATAGTCTACTTTGTATACATTTCATACAATCCTTTGAAGTATATATGGAATGTTTCCAAAAAAAGTAGGAAAAAATAAAATATGCATAATTCTGAACAGCCAGTCAAGACTTCTAGATATATTTTATGATGTCATTGTAACGACAGTGTGAGGGAGCAGTAAAATAAATCACATTTACTATACGCTAAATTTCATTGATGTCATTAAAGCTTCTGGTCCAAGTAAATTCCTAAGTTAAATGGTTTCTACAAGCGAATTAGAAAGCTGCCATTTTAAAACTGCTAGATGGTGATAAAATTTGCAGAAATTGGAGTTTCCCTACCTGTGCCAGAATTACAGACCACATTCTAGTAAAGTTAAACTAACAAGTTGCATTATTTGATAGTAGCAAATATTCATGCATTTTAGAGAAAAAAAGTATTGTAATTTGTGGCATTGGATGAAGTATTTAAAGTAGTTATAGTAAATGTATAATATAGTAAAGGTAAAGTAGGTATGAAAGCTTGCTTTTTCCATAATAAATTATCCATTTTGTAGTAGAGCATCCACTGGCTTCTGATGGTAATTTTAATGATAGTAAAGTTTACGCTATAAAGTATGAATAAAAACAGGATTTTTCAAATTGTATTTTCAAGCTTAAATGAAGTACGCTTCAGTCATAATACATGTACCTTTTGAAAATAACCTGGCTTTATATAAAGTACTTATACAAAGCAGCAGGCTAGAATTTTAATAAATGGATCTCTAACAGAAACAATTGAAATAGCAAAAGGCACACAACAAGGATGTCCAATAGCACCAACCTTATTTAATTTAGTATTGGAAATATTAGCTACAAAAATTAGAAAAGATACAACAATCTATGGAATAAAAAAGAAGAAGAGTATAAAATGAGGAGTTATGCGGATGATGTCATGATCTCAGTAACAAAACCAAGTATCTCTTTAAAAATAGAATGGGCCAAATAAACAGATTAGGAATCTATTCTGGATATAAACTGAATAAGAAAAAGACAAAGATAATGTTATTAATGGCATCAAAAGAAGATGAAGTATAGAAAAAATAACAGAATGTACTGTTGCAAAAAAGCCAATAAAATATTTGGGAATATATGTAACCGGGCATAATGATAACCTCTATAAAGACTACTTTCAAAGAGTCTGGACAAACATACAGGAAGGAGAAGGAGAAGAAGAAGAGTTGGTTTTTATATGCCGACTTTCTCTACCACTTAAGGAAGAATCAAACCTGCTTACAATCACCTTCCCTTCCCCTCCCCACAACAGACACACTGTGAGGAAGGTGGGGCTGAGAGAGCGTGACTAGCCCAAGGTCACCCAGCTGGCTTCATGTGGAGGAGTAGGGAATCAAACCCGGTTCTCCATATCAGAGTCCACCGCTCTTAACCACTACACCACAATGTAGAAGATATGCAACGATGGGAAAAGTTGAAAATGTCGTGGCTGGGAAGAATCTCTGCAATAAAAATGAACGGATTACCAAAGCTGATTTTTAAAATTTCAGATGCTACCAATATATATATATAAATGAAAAGATTTCAGAAAAATGGCAGAGAACAACAAGTAACTTCATTTGGAGTGGAAAAAGATGAAAAAAGAAGAGGAAGACTAGCTGTTCCAAGCATTAAATTGTATCATCAAGCAGCAGCGATAGTTTGGATAACAGATTGGGTCCTCGATCAGAAAAGGCGAAGCGTCACATTAGAGGTAATGGATGCTAAAGAAGGAGTACATAACTATGCAATAAGAAGTAATTAAAAACAATAGAAACACAAGATGGAAGACATGTTGTGAAAGATGGTTTGCTAAGAATATGGTGTCAATGTAGAAGTAGAATAAGTCCCCCCAATTTCACCATTGACGTCTCCAGTTGATGCTTATCGTGATAGTAACACATGGCTGAAAATGGACTATATAACTTATGAGAACATGACGGATAAACAAGGGAACATTAAAACCTGGGAATCAAAGAAGAAAGACTATCTCGTGGTTGTTATATCATTAAAAGGCTGCAAAACTGAGAGAATAAAAAAGAAGGTGGATATTTAAGAAAGATGACTTTTGAACAATTAATCATGGGAGATTTAAGACATTAACTAGGAAAAATTTATAGACTGTTATTACAATATGATACCGAAACAGAGCAAGTGAAAGACTGTATGACAAAATTGATGCAAAACTTTGGAGAAAGTATACACATGAGTAAACGGGAGAATCGTTGAAGTGGGTGTTGCCAATGGAGGGGCGGAAAAAGGAATAGAGTCTCCAACTAGTCTGCACCCCAGGGATAGTCGGCTTTCAAATGGAGTAAGGAAATACATTGTCGTATAAGTGTTTGTCGAAAACACAGATTAAACGCTTGGAAAATGTTTCCGAGACCAAACGGAGGGAAAATAGCGCGGACACAAAAAGATAAGACGTTTTATTAAACGTTACAAATTATTAGTACGCAAACGTCCACAATTGCTTAACATGAGCTGGATTATAAATCCCACAAAGCCATTGCTTCACTTTTCAACAGAAAATAAATGGAATTTAAGCTTTTAAAAAAGAAACTGGATAGATTATACTGTTCTCAGTGAGAAATGCTATTCTGCCTCAGTAGTACCAACCTGCCTTTGGAAAGATCAGGACATTATGTCTTCAAGTACATGATCTTCACTACTACCCTTGTATAGGTACAGAAAGTTAAACATTATACATTCAGAATAGTTCCCCCCCCCCCATCACTAAACACCTAATTCTGTGTTGCAAAAATGTATACAGCTGATACATCCAAAGGCTTGGTACTGCTGGGTTATATAAATGCTCCATTTATTTACAACATAAAATATTATTATTGTAACTAAGGAGTATATATCTTTGCTCAGGGAAAGAGAACCCAAATGCATAATGGAAAAATTGATTTATACTTTGTTCCCTCGCTTCTGGCAACTGAAATCAGGTACAGAACAGTCTCTACCTTAAATCAGTTTATCCAGTGCCATATGCAGAATTCAGCATTGGATACGAGGAATGTCCGTATATTTTACTTTTATTTCCAACCATCTCTTTAACATGTCACGCCCTTGCCTCAGAGGAGAACTAATAGCAAAAATGAAATGTGTTTACTCAGCATTTCTGGTGTCCTGTGCCATTAACAGAAACGTGCAAATACTACAGAATTTAAATACATGACATTTATTTTGAGCCCTCAGAACACCGTGCACCCTCAAACAGATTCAAATTATATAGTAATAAAGCCTTCCTTCACTTACTCCTAAACTGGAATTTGCTTTCAGTTATTGAGAAGTTGGCAACACTTTATTTCTTTGAAAGTAATAGAAAATTATGTCTTCATAGATTCAGCCTGCAAGAGTGAATGATTAGCATATGCCATATTCTCCGTGATAAACAAAGACTAAATAGAAGGCAGGGGGTCTCAACCTTTCTGAGCCTTCAGGCATCTTTGGAATTCCAGCACCTGGTGTTGGGCACAATCACAAAATGACTGCTGCAAGAGGTGGAGCCAACCACCAAATGTCAGGGAGCGAGGTTATATATAACCCTAATAGTAGATCTTCAGCATTTCTGGCAGAAGCTCCAGCGTGGTGTAGTGGTTAAGAGCGGTGGTGTGGAGCGGTGGAGTCTGATCTGGAGAACTGGGTTTGATTCCCCACTCCTCCACATGAGTGGCGGACGCTAATCTGGTGAACTGGATTTGTTTCCCCGCTCCAACACACAAAGCCAGCTGGGTGACCTTGGGCAAGTCACAGCTCTGTTAGAGCTCTCTCAGCCTCACCTACCTCACAGGGTGTCTGTTGTGGGGAAGGGAAGGGAAGGGGATTGCAAGCCGGTTTGAGTCTCCCTGAAGTGGTAGAAAAAGTCGGCATATAAAAACCAACTCTTCTTTCTTCTTAACTTGATGCCTTTTAATGCGCAGAGCCAATCAGAAACCTGCCGGGCAAGACCCACCTAGCCCCGCCTTCATAAAAGCATTTGGCAGGTGCCAGGAAAGGTGTCAGTAGGCACCATGGCACCCATGGGTACTACTAAGGTTGCCAACCGCCAGGTGGTGGCTGGAGATCTCCTGCTGTTACAACAGATCTCCAGGTGACAAAGATTAATTCGCCTGGAGAAAATGGCTGCTTTGGCAATTGGACTCTATGGCTGTATACTCCAAATCCCATCCTTCTCAGGCACCAACTCCCAAATCTCCAGATATTTCCCAACACAGAACTGGCAGCCCTAGGCACTACGATGGGGAACATAGGACTCCCCAGCATAAATGTTGCCAACAGGTGAGGGAGTGCAAACCCCTCTGATTTTAAATTAGAGAAATGCTTAAAATGCATCTGGCAGTTGACATACTGAAGATTAAAATTGCATACACACACATAATTTTAATCTTCAGCATATCCAACAGGCCTTTGAACTTTGTGAATCTTGCATACTGAAATATCTTTCTTCTCATGCACCAAAATATGTAAAAGCCCTGCTGAATGCATGCCAAGTTTATGCTTAAAAGGCGGAGTGATAGAAGAGATATTCTGTCAAATTGTGACCTCTGATATATAAATAAAACTGCAAAAGCTGAAACATGTTAAGCATTAAAAGATCAATGAGACATGTAATAAATTAATAGTTGCAAATAATTTATGATGAAGAGTAATAGTTTACTTGGAGGTCGCTGAAGCAACTTGCCAAGCATTTCATATGTTCAGAGGCAATGCTACAGATTTAATACTTTTCAATTTAATTTTCTTTGAGCATTTTCTAAAATGGCTCAAAGTGATGCATAAGCAGCAGCAAAATAAACAGAATCGTGTTTGTTAAACCTCAAGTAGCAAACTGCAGAACTAAAAGGGCCAGCAATTATGAATTCATACTGTGGGGGGAAAGGGAAGCAGTTAGCCACACTGGCCCAAAGCAAAATCCAAAAGCAAAACCCACGCAATGCCTTTTTTTTTTGACACCCCCCCCAAAAAAAATGACAAGCTTTTGAGTTCTATTCATAAGGCTGGACGTTTAAAGGGAAGGAGTAATGTTTCGAGACATGCTCCTAAAGCCATTTCAAACAGCACCTTTGGCCTTCAGGGAAGAAATAGCAAAATATGTAGGCATCCCAATGAAAATACAAAAACCAGACAAGCTGACACCACCACCATTTCAAATCTGTATACCTGCTCAGCAATTCACACAAATACACCAGCAAGACAAGGTCTTAAAGTAAAGGTAAAGGTTCCCTGTGCAAGCACCGGGTCATTCCCGACCCATGGGGTGACGTCACATCCCGACGTTTTCTAGGCAGACTTTGTTTACGGAGTGGCTTGCCAGTGCCTTCCCCAGTCATCTTCCCTTTACCCCCAGCAAGCTGGGTACTAATTTTACCGACCTCAGAAGGGTGGAAGGCTGAGTCAACCTTGAGCCGGCTACCTGAAACCAACTTCCGTCGGGATCGAACTCAGGTCGTGAGCAGAGTTTGGACTGCAGTACTGCAGCTTTACCACTCTGCGCCACGGGGCTCTTAAGGTCTTAAGAGCACAGCCTAAAACAGGCCATCTGCCCATGTGATTTAAAAAAAAAATCCTGCTTGAGAATAGTTCTGCAAAACTCAGACAGTACACTTAAAAATATATATCGTCCTACTAAAAGGTATTAGGTGGCTTCTGCTTTGATCAATGGAGAGAGAGCACCTAGAAAGCAGCAAAACTATTAACAAAATCTCCACGAAGAAAAACAGAAGATTCAAGTTCTTATTTTATCATGGTGAATGCTTCAATTACACCTCCCAAATGAAGTTCAATACATCTGTACCTTGATTTCACCCTGCAAAAAGGGCAGAATTCACACTGTGGAAACTGTACTAAAAAAAATCTACCTTCAACACCATTCTTCCATTTTTCTTGGTTCCAACAGCCTAGATGGGTTGTTCTGTACATTATTCTACAACTACTATTTTGTCCCTTGTTTTCTTTGCTAATTTAGCAAAGAAATGTGCTGGGCAATAGTTGTTCACTATACTGTGTGTGCAAAGTGTTGTCAAGTCGCAGCCGACTTATGGCGACCCCTTTTTTTGGGTTTTCATGGCAACAGACTAACAGAGGTGGTTTGCCAGTGCCTTCCTCTGCACAGCAACCCTGGTATTCCTTGGTGGTCTCCCATCCAAATACTAACCAAGGCTGACCCTGCTTAGCTGCAGAGATCTGACGAGATCAGGCTAGCCTGGGCCATCCAGGTCAGGGCATTCACTATACTAAAGACCTATAATTGGGAAGATGCATGGGGCGGGGAACAGCCCTGGCCCCACCTGCCTTGGCCCCAGTCTCAGTCCCTCCCTAGCCCCTCTCCCCCTAAGGAGGAGTAGAGAGCCTGCCCAGACAACCCTGATGTCCGAGTAGGGCTGTCCCTCACTAGGTGAGGTGACATTGGGCAGGCCTGTCCCCATCCCTCACCCCAGTAGAGTGGGGCAGGTGCATCTCTCATTGTGGTGAGTTCTCCAGTGTGGTGTAGTGGTTAAGAGCAGTGGTTTGTAACGGTGGACTCTGATCTGGGGGGTTTGATTCCCCACTCTTCCACATGAAGCCAGCTGGGTGGCCATGGGCTAGTCACAGCTCTCTTAGAGCTCTCTCAGCCCCACCTATCTCACAGGGTGTCTGTTGTGGGAAGAAGGGAAGGTGATTGTAAGCCAGTTTGATTCTTCCTTAAGTGGTAGAGAAAGTCAGTACATAAAAACCAACTCTTCTTCTTCCTTCCCCATGCCTCTAACCTGTGCCAAACCCTCTCTTTGGTCTGGGAGGGGGCCTGGCAGGAGGTTGCTCCCCAGGCCATCAGCCCACCAGAACTCTTTGCAGTGGGCTTTAATGGCCAATCCAACCCTTCCTTGAATAGATGTCATGGAATTTAGCAGGCTCATCAACCCACAGTATTAATTGGGGAAAATAACATCTTTTATTTAAGCTCTCATCCATAAAGCTCTCGTTGAATATTAAATAAACTGGTTCTGCCCGTGTCCTTGAGAAAAGCCACAAAACCAAGCCATGAATACACAAAGTACGGGTTTCTACATACTCAAGAGATTCTCCAAGTATGGAGAAAACTAGGACTTCATCCTTTATTAATGTACAAAGGAGGAAACCTGAGGACAAAAAGCCTCCAGCCTGATAAGGACTGAGCATGAACACATGAAGCTGAATCAGACCCTTTGCGCATCCAAGTCAGTATTGTCTACTCAGACCGTTGGCAGCTCTCTAGGATCTCAGGCAAGAGGTCTTTCACATTACCTACTTGCCTAGTCCCTTTAACTGGAGATGCCAGGGATTGAACCTGGGACCTTCTGCATGCCAAGCAGATGCTCTGCCACTCGAGCCACGGCCCTTCTCTTACTCAGGACGGAACATTGAGAGCAACTGAGCGTCAGTTAAAGAAAAAAGGGGAGAGGGAAGAGTAGAATATGCTGTAAGCTGCTCTGAGCCCAACTCGTTGGGATCAGAGCAGCCTAAAAATCAAATAAGCTATTATAATTATTTATTATGATCATCATCATCATCATTATAGACGTAGTATTTTCCTCAGGGGGACAGGCCTGCATAGTTTTTCTGTTTCTGCTGTGCCTACCGATACAGCAGCAGCAAGGTGGCATAGTCTCCGCGCCCCAGCCATTCTCTGCCTCTCACCCAACACAACTAGGGACTTTCTCCATTTTTAAAAATTGAAAACTGTGTATCGTTACCAACAAGTTCTCAGAATTCCCATCTTTCATTTTTAAATTAAGTCTGTAATTCTCTCCCACCCCGGATTGTGGAAACATGCCTTTCTCTATACGTTTCTCCACAAGAAAAGTTGCTAGAAAGATGGGAACTCAGAGAACCCTGTTACACATGGACATTATAGTCATATGACAGTTCCTGGTTAAAAGAACAAAAATGCCCCCTGGTGGCAGGGGAAGGAAATGGCCACTATGGGGGAAATGGATGCGAAGTGCGTGGGAAAATCTGAACTGTTTCGCCATCCAGTCTTTTGCTGATACCTTTCCTCAAACTTTGGAGCCAAACAGTTGCTTGACAGACGGGAGTGGGGAGCTGGGAAAACCGTAAAAGGTCTCCTGGAGAGGAGACGACTGAGAAGTGATACGATAAACATCTTCAAGTACTTGAAGGGCTGTCATATAGAGGATGGCGCGGAGTTGTTTTCTGTTGCCCCAGAAGGTCGGACCAGAACCAACAGGTTGAAATTAAATCAAAAGAGTTTTTGGCTAAACATTAGGAAGGGCTTTCTGACAGTAAGAGCGGTTCCCCAGTGGAACAGGCTTCCTCGGGAGGTGGTGGGCTCTCCTTCTTTGGAGGTTTTTAAGCAGAGGCTAGATGGTCATCTGACAGCAATGCTGATTCTATGAACCTAGGGAGGGGCAGGAAGGGTTGCGTCAGTGTTTGGCTCTCATGGCCCTTTCTTACATGCCCAGAGAAATGCCAGTCACCACTTTGGGGAAGGGATTTTCCTCCTGGCCAAATTGTCCTGGGATCTTGGAGTGGTTTTTTGTTTTTTGCCATTTTCTGGGCATGAAGTAGGGGTCACTGGGGGAGTGGGGGGGAAGGTAGTGATGAATATGCTGCATTGTGCAGGGGGTTGGACTAGATGACCCTGGTGGTACCTTCCAACTCTATGGTTCTATGAATGCACCGTGACGCTGCAGAGAACCAAGAAAAAACTCACATCCCTCCCTGCTTAAGCCTCAACAAACTTAGAGAACAATGAAGGGCAACATTTCCAAGCTATACTCCCTTCCTCATGCTTCCTCTTAGACCCAGCTCTTCCAGCAACGACAGTCTAGCTGACACGGTTTTAGCACTATACTACTTTTGTTCTGTTACAACTTTAATTTTAATTTTATTGGCAATGGGAAGGAGGATTCAAAATGTATTCCTGCAAGATCAAAAAGCGGAGCTTATGACTTGCAGCTTCGAACAGCTAACCCCAACCCCCGCCTGTTCCACCAAAGAAGAGCCATTTCATAAAGTGCTGTTTCCCCGCACGTTAGGGCTTTGCACCCACAAATGGTATCTCCTCTCAGTGCACCTGAAATCCAGAAACACTGGATGACTGTTGACATCAAATCTCAACAGAGTTAAAATGGAAGAACTTATTAATACTGATCCATGCTTTCAGGCAGCAGCTACTCTCTCACTATTTCAAACAATTAACCATTTAGTCATTTGATACCACCAGTGACGGACCTTGAAATATGTGTGTGCGTTTTAACACACACTTCAGGCACTATAAGCTCCTCACTTACTATCCTCACTCATGCCATACATCCTGTGATGCTCACTACATCACAGGACTGTTGATCCTCACTTACCATCCTCACTCATGCCATAGATGCTCACTACATCACAGAAATGTAGGGGGGAAATGATGTTGTAAGCCACTGGTTGAGAAGGAGGAGGAGGAGAAGAGTTGGTTTTTATACCATCCTTTTCTCCACCTTTATGGAGTCTTAAACCAGCTTACAATCACCTTCCCTTCCTCTCCCCACAACATACACCTTGTGAGTTAGGTGAAGCTGAGAGAGTTCTAAGAGAACTGTGACTGGCCCAAGGTCACCCAGCTGGCTTCATGTGGAGGAGAGCAGAAAAAAAAAACCGGTTCTCCTGATTAGAGTCTACCATGCTTACCTAAATGCATACAAATTTTGCAATATTTTGCACCCTCTATACCATAGTGGACCTTGCAGTAAAACATACAAACTAATTTGTCGATCTGTTCAGACATTCCTTCACCATCTTACTCACTACCTTCCCACACATAGTTCAAAACAGCAGTGTGCCTTACACTCACACACTCTCCTTACTCTTTTACTGCCACTATATGGAGAACAGAAGTGACCATATAAGCTGGAAGAGGTGCCATTATTTAAACACAGAATCTTGCTTTAGAGTGGAATAGCTCAAAGCTGATCTCTCCTCTAGTGGTTTCAATTATGACACAGTTGCTCAGTTTGGCAACATTTCCCTATTCAACGAGGGTTATTCGTCCAAACAGTTTCTCAATACAGATTTATACCTTTACTTACTGCACAGCAGATCTAAGCTTCTAAACATGCTAACATTTCTCTTTGTGTACAGACACTTTTCAGTTGTGTAGTGTTAACAAATGGAGATGCGCAAAAAGCAAACCAATGAAAGAACATTTAAAGTATTGGACTAATTTTACCTCAGACTGTAAGTGTTGGATCACAAGAGTTAATGCTTCAAATTTCCTGTTGCTGCTTGCCAAACATTTCTTCAGTTGTTGGATAATTCCACTTTGGTGTTCACATTTTCTTTTGTATTGTGTCAACTCTTGTGTTTTTGTTTCTGTAGACTGCACTTCATTAGAACTGCGGGTTTGTATGCATGAGTTCTTAGGAGTCCTCTGCTTTCCCTTGTCAACTGCAAAAACAAGCAAAACACCATTTTTATTATATGAACTCCGAAGCTACAAATGAGTAAGAATCACATCTTGTCACCCATTGTTCAAACTCTGTTGTTGAATAAACATTGTTCTTACAAGGAGCAAGCAGCACACTATTTCAAATAATTTCTATAGATTTATTTGGATGTGTTTGCTAGATTGGCTTTCAGTTAAGTACTGCATTTCCACTGCTATGGTTTTATAGTCAATGAGCTGAAGCTTATTCATTAATTTGATTTAGCAACTTATCCTATTCTCATACACTAGTTGCATTTCAGTATGGTAACCAACAGTACTGGAATGCTTTTCCTGTGTATACTAACTCTTCTAGTGTTGCAACTTTAAATGCAATAGGAGGTCCAATCCATTTCATACTCACTGTACTTTAATTGACATAACTAACATAACATTGGTTCTTGTAGGTTATCCGGGCTGTATACGATATACTCCTGCAGAGGTGAGGGGGTCTCTTTTGTCTTTTGCTGATCGTAATCAAAACATTAATGGACCGTGCAAGACGGATCTGTGAACCACAGTTTCTCAAGGAAGAAACTAATTATCTAAATCACTCACTGCTAGCAAACGGCTAGTCCAAGAATGAAATCAGAAGGGCCATTAAACCAAACAAAAATCAGAAAACTCAGGAAAAACAGTCTCCCATAGGAAAGGTATTCTTGCCATTTATTAAAGGAGTCACTGATAGGATGGAGAAACTTTTGAAAAAACATAACCTACAAACAGTGTTTAAACCCACCAAGAAAATACAACAAATGCTACGATCAGCAAAAGACAAAAGAGACCCCCTCACCTCTGCAGGAGTATATCGTATACCTTGCAGCTATGGAGAAGTTTACATCGGGACCACAAAACGCAGCATACAAACAAGGATAAAAGAACATGAAAGATACTGCAGACTTGGCCAACCTGAGAAACCAGCAGTGGCTGAACATGGACTGACACAAACAGGACACAGGGTCTTATTCCAAGACACTGAAAGACTGGACAATTCTACCAACTATTTTGTCAGATTGCACAGAGAAGCCATTGAAATTCATAAACATCAGCACAACTTTAACAGAAAAGAGGAGAGTTTAAGAATGAATAAGACTTGGCTTCCTGTTCTGAAAACCTCCAGACTAACAAAGACAACATTCAACAATAGCCATGCAGATTAGCTTTGGATTACACACATTAACAGATCACTTCAGGATACAATGGTTCCATATTAACATACCATACCCTCATTAGCACATTATCTTGATACTTACAGGACAATGATTAGCACATTACTTTTGCAGGACAGTACTCAGCTCAAACCCAACCCCTTTCTGACTATATATTACTCTTCCTACACACTTGACACTGAGAGACACTGTCCTTCAGTGTTACTACTCTGAAGATGCCTGCCACAGTTGCTGGCGAAACGTCAGGAAAGAAAATTCCAAGACCACGGTTACACAGCCTGGATAACCTACAAGAACCAATGAACTCTGACCGTGAAAGCCTTCGACAACTAACATAACGTTTGCTCGTTAAACAAGTCAACGCTCTTTGTGTTTTCAACATTTTCACACATCTAATGCGCATTTCTTTCTTCCAAACCTTCCAGTTAGATTTACCCAATTGTTTGTTGTTAGACTCCTGTTGCCAAGTTACTGAAGCTTTGTATTGCAATACAATGACTGAAATTAAAGGGCTTCCCAAGTCAATAGAACAATATATTGCTTAACCATTATAAGCCAAGATGTGAGAAGATAATGACTAAGATGGAGCCAGAAAGGCTACAGGATTCCTTCCTGCAATTCTAGTACCATACCTTTCATAGGTTTTACTCAGTTCATTAACACTTGTAAATTTTAGCAATTCATGTCAAAGATGGGGGAGGCTTTTAGCAACATCAATGATCATGTAAGTTCTCAACTGGAAGCTATTCAATACTTCTCTGTAATATTTTTAGCTGGGCTGGTCATACAAGAACTTGGCACACAAGCAGTTGTGAAGATTTCTGAAATTTACAGTACTGTTTTTTTGCTCTTAAATTTGGTTTTTGTAGTCAGACATAATCACAAAGTTACACTATGTATTGTTATATTTCTCCAAAGATGATTTTACATTACTTTATCATGCAACATTGCCAGATCACAAGCATGAAAGGACTGCCTCAGAGTTTCAGACAGATGTCTCCCAAATTTTACAAAGAGCACCGTAAGACCACATTCTTACCTGTATATTTTCATCAAACTATATACCACTGACTATTCACCAAAGGCATATTATCTACAACCGTAAGATGTTTAAATAGCTTGAGAGAGAAGGCCCTACATCAACTCACCAGGTTTGACAAAAAATAAATCCCCTTCATTTTAGCTCTCAGTGCAAGAATGAATGTTAGAATATACTATGCTGGCTTCCCTTAATAATAATGATATAGCCTAACGTACTTTGAAGCAGTAAATGCCATCTATGGGTAAGGGATGAAGAACAGAACTTTGTGATAAGTATACAATCCACCCCAAGCAATATTATATACAATCTGCCCAAAGCAATATTAAAAACCTGGGCAGTTTATCTTTGGATACCCAAAGACTAGTGATGTATTCATACACAATCGATTAATCAAATTAAGCACCACAGGCCACCTCGAACCCACCAATATATATTCCCTGGTCAATACTAGATTAGACAGTGTTAACTTGGCTGATACCCAATAAACCCATCAATATAAATGAATCTCCTTTTTTTAAGTGGCTAATCCTAGGCACCTTTGAGCTGCTTTAAAATCTGAGCTTCTCATTCTGAAGAACGTTCCAAGTTGTCTGCTCATTCCAACTACATTTGGACGAATCTTGGAAGATTTAGTTGCCAAATTCATATGAAACTGTTCAACCCAGGTAGATAAAAACCGAACAAACAACATATCCCATCCAGGGTAGATGGATAATAAAATATAGGGTGGCTTGTTGTATTTTGAGATTACCAGAGTCAAATTCTCAAACAGTAAATCATATACTTTTGACAGAAAGCAACAACAACAAAAGTGTTGCAGAACCTTAGAAATCAACCTGATGTACTTTGGAATGAACGTTCGCAAGAACAGCCTAGTTTACAGATGCCTGGCCATGGTGTCAAGGGAAATCTTGTACCTATAGCACCAAAGGACCCAAGAAACAGATTATGGCATGTGACACTGGTGGTTATGCTGGTGAATTAAGCCCTTGACAGAGTAACTGAAATTAGTCCCAGGAAAAATTGCAATCAGGACACCAAGATTTACTGTATTACTACTTATAGAGGAACCCCCAACAACCACAAAACCAATACATGAATTTGCAATTAAAAGCTCCTCACGAATTAGAACAGGTAGATTTGAGCCCAGCAGCATCTTAGAGACCAAAAGATTTGATGAAGGGAGCTTTGACTCCCAAAAATCTTGTTGGCCTCAAAGGTGCTACAGGTCTCAAATCTAGCTGAGAGCCAGCGTGGTGTACTGGTTAAGAGCAGCAGACTGTAATCTGGAGAACCAAGTTTGATTCCCCACTCCTCTACATGAAGCCTGCTGGGAGATCTTGGGCCAGTCAACAGTTCTCTCAGAATTCTCTCAGTCCCACCTACCTCACAAGGTGCCTGTTGTGGAGAGGGGAAGGGAATGTGATTGTAAGCCACTTTGACACTCCTTAAAGTAGAGAAAAGCAGGATATAAAAACCTACTCTTCTTCTTCTGTTCTACTGCAGACCAACATGTCTATCCTTGGAAACTATCACCAATTGAAGTACGGTTAAATGAGCATCACCACTCCAAAAGGCATACAAAACCTTGCACATTAATTTATTCTTTTTGTGGTAGGTTGCAATGTTCTAGTCCACTGCATGTTAAATTGGCCTTGAGAAGAGCTCCTACATAGAAGTACTTTTTAAGTAGCACATAAATCTGTTAGGTGTTTCCTAGTGAGCAACTCCTCCTGTCAGTGTGAGTAGGGAATCTAGAATAGTCATAGTTAGGGCCATGGAAATTTGAATCACTCAGTACAGCTATAATTCAATGGGTTGGCTCAGATGTCTTTTGCTGATGGTGGAGTCTTCCTCCAAAGCAAGGAGAGTGTTTTTTTTCATACATGGAGCCCAGCAGAAGACACTTCTTTGCATGGTAGGACATGATTGCAAGTGAAATAGAAACAATGGTTCTAATCCAGCACACTGACCAAGCATAGCCCACTCATTGCTGCTCATGCCACAACCGTTATATATAATTTTTCATGTAAATTAATGTTTAAAAAGCTACTGGGTCAGATACCACCCCATTCATTTCCAAGTTCTACATCTCCTGTACTTCTCTTGCATGTATCACCTGCTGGGTTTCAGGCTTCTAAAAGGACTTTTCATTTTATTCTATCGTAAGTTCTTGTTTGGGCAATTCAACTAAGGACTTGCCTTCTGGAGAGATCTATTTAGGACAAAACAGCAGCATATTTGGGCAGGCTGAATCAAAAGTCATCCTAAAGCCAGTGATCATGATGTCACCTCTGCTGCTCTTGAGTTCTTTGTTAACGAGGCTAAGAAAGATCCAGTTCCTCTCGACTTGCCATCTCCCATATTTGGCAATATTTCAAGTCAAGTGCTATTCTACTCTGTTGAGTGTATTTCAAAGATAGAGCCACACCCTCTCTTGGCAACACAATGAGAGCATGTTTAATACCTGCTATTTTCCATACATGCTTGTCTGTGCCATCGGACAGCCTCATATGCATTGCTTCAGCTAGTAAAACTTTCCCTGTGAGGTGCAGTAGGACCTGCAGCTCACTTTATCCTAACCACCTACAAGACAAATGCCTCGTTCACAGAATTCACCACATATCTCAGCACATCATTTTTTGAACTGCCAGGAAAAAAATTACTTATATATCCTAGTCAAGAAAAGAAAGCCAGTCGAATTACAAGATCATAATGCTGTTTCAAAACAACTCAATGTAGGAAATTTCCTTCCAAGTGCCAGAGGAGGAAAAGATTCAGAAGTCTGTAGCAATATCCTGCAGGCAAGTTTTGTCTTACCGATATCCACGTTCTTGTTATTCCCCTCATTGACACCATTACATTCCCACTTGTGAAAACTTCCGACTTTCTCATCCAAGTACTGGAATGCCTGCTCTTCCCCATCTCCTGCAACACAGTTCCAATGGCTCTTTGGCATGTTCTGAAACGCTTTAATACTAGACAAACTGTGGCTCACTTCCTTCATCAGTGTTACCAGATTGGCTTGGGCGTTCAAGCGCAATTCCATTTCCATCCATGCCTCCTTGATCTCCTGAAGCACGCACTTTATTTCCAGCTGACTGGATTTGATCTCTGCTGCAAGATCCTCTTTAATCTCTTTCTGGAACTTCTGTAAAGCCAAAACTGCCCCAGTGTCTTCTTTGCATTCTTCCATGCTGTTAAATTTTCTCTGTTCAGCATACATCACTTCCTGGTTTGTGTTGATTTTTCCTAGGATGACAGCTAAGTTCTCCATCACCGTGACCACTTCTTACGCCCCATATCTTCCATATCTTGCAAACAGAAGGTTACTTCTCGAGAAAATGCATAGACAGACATGCTTTTTCACTAGTTAGGGGTGAAGATGAATAAGCTAGCTTGATAGAACCAGAGCACATCTTACCAGCACCTGACGTTGACTTTAACTGCAGGCTTCAGCAAGAAGATAACCTAACATAAATGGATGCCTGCTTTAGCCACACCCAAACTCATCAAGTTCTTTGGTACATTTACGTAGGATGTCACTCACAGATCTTCCCATAGTCATTATAGCCACGTGTCAGTCAAAAGAACATATGGGTGTTTTCTTTTTTTGAATACCTGTTTGTCTTCTTTCAGCAACATGTGATAGTGAAGAGGAATTCACCCTTCCCAGTAAAACAAAAATTCATCTTCATGCTGGGAACTACCCAGAGATAGCTGGAAGACAGTTTGTTTCCCAGTTACCTCATTACCTAAACACAATGCTCAGTTGGATAGCTTTGCAGCATCACAAGGAGGAGTTACATCTGTCCCATAAATTTCATGAACAGCTTTTGCCATAATACAAGTACTGCCAGGTAAGCAAAGCCTGAATATCTTTAAGAGGAGATTTCTACTAAAAAAGCATCATCAGGATGGCATCATCCCATGTCAACAAAACTATGCCTTCGGAAGCATTAGAAGTATGCATCTACATCCTCCAATTAAATTTGACACCGTGTTTAAAATTCAATGGGTATTATACAGTTGTAGGTTCTGCACACTGACAAAGTTTACTGTCAAAGACATCCGCATCTTCATGATTACCACATGGTCAGAGTACATAAAAGAAAAACTATACTTGCTTACTGATACACTTAAGAACACCTCACACTACAAAGCAGAAGGCATTTCTAGTTTATCTACCACATGTTCACATTGACCATATTGTTTGAAAGGAGACAAGTAGGCTTTCAGGTACAATGTAGACGCACTATGGATCACAACAATACAGAGCTCCCCTAGAGAAAGCTTACCACCTGTCCTGTAAGTTACAGAGTCCCCGCCCCCCCGAGACACACCTGGTGAACATGCTGAAACATGTCTGCCATTTCAGGTGAAACAGCCCTACGTTTTCAAATGCAACAATATCGTAATCATGATATGAAGGAAAACCACATTAAGATGCACCACTATACACCAGAGACGGGAACAGTACCACCACTAAAGTCTAGACACTTTATAGCCATCTGCTTGCATCTCTGCTGAACTACTCAATTTCCTAACTTTAGACAACCTGCGCCAGAAAACAACCTGGGCAAATAATGGTTACATAAAATGAACCAACTAGACTGAGAGGAATGGTATCTGCCATGATTTCCTACCCAGGTTCTTACAAGGGTTCCTTTTTAGTTCTGTTAAGAACTTTACTCTAAATTCAGGAATGACTAACAAGTTCAGGAATGACTAACATGCCCTGTAATTTTAGTTATGGAAGATATTTTCCTTATATGGCACAGCTATACAATATTCAAATCACAGCTGATTCAGGGAGGCTGAGGTTACATCAAACAGGATGTGACCAAGGTGTGTGAACGGGAATTACTGCACAGCTTAGAAGATGCGTGGGAGTTCCGTTTAAAGCTGTTTGCTGAGCACATGAACACAAACTAGCAACACTTCAAAATGTCATTCCTCAGTTTAAGCACAGAAAGAATTTAATTCATCAGTGACAAAATATTTGAAGTGACAGGTGAGGGTACTTAGGAAACAAACCTTTAAGAGCAAATATTAGCAAGTATTGCACAGACCACTTCACAACGTTATTTCCTGATCACACCATTTTATTATTTTAGAGAGCTACTTACAAATGCATAGTAAAGATTCAGGAGGCCAAACACTGGACCATGTTACAATGCAGCATGTAAGATTTTGTGCCCCTTCCTCCGGGGGACAAAAGTCAGTTCTAATCAACCAGGATTGAAACACTGATCTTCAGATCCAAAAAGCCTGTCAAGATCAGTTATAAGACTGACATAATATGGAAGAAAAAATAAGTTAGCCAATAAAATATATACCACATCAAATGGGGATATACGTAGCAAGATTATTCAGTATAATGGCAAAAAGTTGATATGGAGAAAGAAGTACACATTTTAGACTGGTTGGGTGTTTTATGTCTAATGGCAAGATTAGTTCTATGGATGCTTCAAATGGGGCATACTCTGAATGAATCAGTTATTTATTATAGTCCGAGACTAATTCTGAAGTGCAAGGCAGGACATGTACTGTTACTACAAAAATTATTCCAGAGATGCTCAGGCAGGCAAACATGCCAACACATTATTATTTGCACGAGCAATTCTGAGGTAATTACAGTAGTTAGTAATTGCAAAAAGTACCAACGCTGAACTTATTTTCAAATAAACAGCAGTTTGATGCTCCCTTCCCACTTAACTGCAATTAAGTATTCAAAAGAGAACCAAGTGCTGAATAGATTCCCCATTTTGCTTTCAGAAGTCCTACAATGTAGTCTATGAAGCCAAGAGTGCCACTTGGCAATCCTATGAAGCCACTGGTTACATAAGAACGTAAGAAAAGCCATGCTGGATCAGACCAAGGCCCATCAAGCCCAGCAGTCTGTTCATACAGTGGATGACCAGGAGCCTCTAGGAAGCCCACAAACAAGACGACTGCAGCAGCATTATCCTGCCTGTGTTCCACAGCACCTAATATATTAGGCATGCTCCTATGATCTGGAGAAAATAGGTATGCATCATTACTAGTATCCATTTTTAGTAGTAGCCATGAATAGCCCTCTCCTCCATCACCATGAACATGTCCACTCCCCTCTTAAAGACCTCCAAGTTGGCAGCCATCACCACATCCTGGGGCAGGGAGTTCCAACTACGCGTTGTGTGAAGCAATACTTCCTTTTATTCTGTTTTGAATCTCTCAACCTCCAGCTTCAGCAGATGACCCCACGTTCTAGCATTATGAGAGAGGGAGAAAAGCTTCTCCCTGTCCACTCCCTCCAAACCATGCATAATATGGTTAGCAAGGGAAGGAACAAGGCAGTCAGAAATTGGAATAGTGGAACAAATGTGCCTTGCAGGGAAGATGTGTCCCCCTAAAGGTACACAAAACTTTGCAATCTTGCGATCTAAAGCTTATCTTCTAGATGTTAATGATCTCTGACTAAGGAATGCAGTGGATCTTTGTGGGTCTTTGAGTAAGCCTGTGTCTGCACTCTTACGTTGTAATGCAAAACAATATGCAGAACTGGAGAGGCTGGTTTGTTGTCATAAAATGTAATGAACACAGAATTGCCCAGACTTTTTGATCCATGAATTTCATCTCTCTGAAAAGAAGCCAAGCAAGCAATCTGCAGTTTGCGTCCGGATTGACCGGACTGGGATCTCAAGAGTCCTATGCTTCCTGTGAATGCCTCATTTCATGTTAGATACCTGAGTTTTCTTTGATTTACACAGCAGCATATAAAGAATCCCCCTTCTTCTTATTAAGATCTTTTAAGTTTCACCTATACCATGCAGATTTTTGATATACATAAATGGAGCTGTAAGTCTAAGAAGAACAAGGCCTTAGAGTCTCTGGATCAGTTCAGACATTATGAAAAATGATAGTTACGCTACGGTTAGTTTTATCAATTCAGCTCTTAGGAACTCAGATCCTGGTTTGCCTCGACAAATGCTGGTGTCTTTACTTTCTCTCTACAGCCTGAGAAGGCATACTCAAAAAACAACCCAGGATTAAAGTAGGATGTCAGGATTCGGGCATCATACAAAACTTCGACTAACTGTGGCTGATCAACCAACTCCAGATGCTGGTTTAATATGTTACTGATAACACCATATGAGCAGCACAGAAGGTGGATACCAAGTCAGAGCTGCAGCGCATCTTACTGTAGAATTAAAGCGTACTGCCCAAAATACTGGCACCTCTTTGTACAGCCTAACATGAGAACCAGGTTAGCAGTGTCCAGAAGCGGCATCTCCCCAGAATCTTTGGGGTAGGGACATAACCAAGTGATAGAGCATCTGTTTTGCATAAAGAAGTACCCAGGTTCAGTCCCTGGCATCTCCGGTTAAATGTTCAGATAATAAATGCAACCCTCCCCAAAAAACTGCTGCTAGCCAGAGTACTGACCTCAAAAGACCATTGGCCTGACTCAGTGTAAGGCAACTTCATGTGTTCTCAATATGGCCTTTGAGTTACCCAAGCCACTGTCTTCCCTTTTCTTGCTTACTTTTCATATGCCCGGTTTAAATTCTCCTTCCTCTATGGCCTGAGGATAAGTAAAGAATCATCATATAAATACATTAAACGGCCACTAAAGCAATTCTGCCTTGTCCTCTGCAAGGTTTAGAGATAAAGCTGAGCAGAGTTTCAGACGCACGGACTTAGTCTACTAAGCCATACCAAAAAAATAAAAAAAATAAAAAAATGCTTGCTTGGCAAAATTAAATCCCTGAAAGGATAGAAATCCTCATCTCTGAGCACCAGCAGTCTTACAGCATAATTTACAGCAAGTAAATTAACAGAGAAGGAATACCAATTGAAGCTGCAGTGTGCAGCCAGGGTCACCCTGTCTCATAAATCAACTCCTCTTTTCTACTATAAAGCTCTATGCATTGACTTCAGATATTACAGTTGTGTTCTTCCATTACATAAACCTCAATTTTTACTCAGTGAAATATTTGGAGGGACAAATTCGATTCACTGTGCTTTCACCATTTGCGAATATTAAGGCACATGACACTTTTGTAAAGACAACTAATAACCTAATGCTGAATACATTATTTGGAGATTAGTAGTTATGGGCAACGTTCATATATGTTTTAGACGTATATAAATGCATTTAAGCTCTCACAATAAATGAGATTATACATTTTTATAGTTAACTCCAGCCACCTAGATAGCTTCAACTTATGTTAGTGGAATCGTTAGCTTTTAATGGAGACCCATAGAGTCATAAGATAAGACAGACTGCAAGAGAATAGCTTCACTGTCTTAGCTTCAGCAAGGTTTTAGGGTTTTACACCATTCTAAACTTTAAAATTACCATGTTAAGAGCACAGATGGTTAGAATAGTCTCCCTTTTTAAAGTATTCTGTTCAACGTTGTACATGAACAAAACAGACAAAGATCAATTCTGGAACACCTTGCCAGTTTTAAATAATTTGGATACAAATGCCTGCAAACAGGAGTTGGCAGAGGTTGATCTCCATCTACCCCTTCGAGCATCCTCCTGTAAAACCTTAGATTATAGTTGGAGGACCCTCCTAAACAATGTGTCACATGGCTTATAGGACTGCAGAAACAAGAAAAAACAGGATAAGTTTCCCCCGGCTCCAAACACTTTTGTAGGAATGGAGGAAAAACTGGAATCCCTGGCTGTATTATCATGGATTTCACAGAAAAGCTTTACAGATGACTAACAAATAACCATACCTGTCTCCAAGTCAGGGCTAAATACATTCTCTTGTCTATCACTTGCTTTGACTGTGATGTCTTAAAACACTAGGTTCATCTCCCGTCTCTCCCCACAGCCCACTGTTCCCCAACAGAGATAGAAATGACAAAGTGGGTTAAGACTTGTAATACTAATCAGTCCCCATTACTACACACTGAAGCAGCATTATCCTGCCTGTGTTTCACAGCACCTAATATAATAGACATGCTCCTCTGATCCTGGAGAGAATAGGTATGCATCATAACTAGTATCCATTTTTACTAGTAGCCATGAATAACCCTCTCTTCCATGAACATGTCCAGGAAGGACCTGCTGAGTAGAGAACAAGGGTGTTACATCTCCTGCCTCTCTTCACACCCATGGGAACAAGAGTGGCAGGACAGCGAAGTGAGGTTGCTCAGAGGTGCTGGTACAGAGGATTCCTTCATAGCTGTCACCCTTGGGTTTATTCCTCACCATGGCACACCTAACAATGCTTGTATTTTCTTTCCTGGTCCCATCTCAAGACTAGAGACTAGTAATAACTCAAGCTCCTCCTCTTCTTTTCACATGTCATGTGTTTGCAGCTCAGTGGGCCCGGGTTGGAAAGGTTGAAGGCCACCAAGCTAGGATACAACATATTTTTGTCTCAATACGCAAATATTGCAACATATGAAATGGACAGCCAAAATTGCTTATATATTTATAGCATGACCCCCTTATTAGACATACCATTATACACAGGACTGAGAGCAAGTGTACCTGCCAGATTTTGCTAAAACAGGGTTTCTCATGAGGAATTTAAGAACATAACATCTGCCCAAGATCCTCATTTACTTTACTGGTTAGAATTACAAGCTTACCTTTTAATGCTTTTCCCCTCTGCTAGAAACTAAGGGCAAAAACGCATGGTTGCTTTAGCCTCCTTTATTCCCTGTTTCAGCCAGGATTTAGCCAGGATCAAACGCATATTCGGCGAAATGCATGTGTTCGATCCTGGCTGAATCCTGCCTGAAATAGGGAATAAAGGAGGCTAGCCTGATCTCATCAGATCTCAGAAACTAAGCAGGGTCGGCCCTGGTTAGTATTTGGATGAGAGACCACCAAGGAATACCAGGGTTGCTGTGCAGAGGAAGGCACTGGCAAACCACCTCTGTTAGTCTCTTGCTATGAAAACCCCAAAAGGGGTCGCCATAAGTCGGCTGCGACTTGACAGCACTTTACACACACACAAAGTGACCATGCGTTCTGCCCTAAAGTGTTTGCAGCACAGCAACGCTCTCTTAAGAGCATTCACAGTGGGTAGCCGTGTTAGTCTGTTTGTAGTAGTCAAAAAGGGCAAGAGTCCAGTAGCACCTTAAAGACTAACAAAAATATTTTCTGGTAGGGTATGAGCTTTCGTGAGCCACAGCTCACTTCTTAAGAGCAGTACTGGTATAAACAGTACCCTTGGGGTCTGTCTATACAGCAAGCTTATGACAACACAAAAGTGTACAGTACTCGTTCAGAAGGCCTGTACTGTCTTTGTATCCATCTGTACTGGCATCAAAGAAACATACTGTTTGCTCAGCGATGAAAAGAAAGAAGAGGTTTATCTCCACATGTTTATGTTCTTCTCTTACCTTCCTAGCAGAGGTTTTATTTGTCCTTGTTCCTTGGTAATTTTACCCATTTCTTTGAAGCCATGAATAAAGTCAGTGACAGGTATAAATTCTGCTAAGTGACTAAACCCATTTGGTTGGGCTGGTGCTAGATCATTTTCAATTCAGCCGGAACAGGGAGGAAGAGAAGGACAAAACAACCCCATCAATATAGCAGGCATGACTGGTCAGCTAGTTCTAACTACTTCTCGTTCCATCCACCTTTGTAACTTTAGCACAGCATGCCTTGAAGTCTGAAAAGCTGAAGCCCTAACTGTAACTATACCAACATAAGAGCCTTTCAGTGCTAAAATTGGTATTTTAAAAAATATAAGCTGTGCTAAAAAAAATAAGACACCGAAGATTAGATGCTTAACTGAAGTGTGACTCATTTCAAACGCCTGCTTCTCTTTCAACCAGGTGGTTCAGCTATTCAAGACAGAAATACATTGACAAATACGTTTAGATGCGCGTACGTGCAACACTTTCTAAACCTGGAACAGCTTTGGAATCATAAAACTAAAATACCTCAGGTGTCATGCAAGAAGCAAAGGCTTCAGGACCCCAAAAGGAAACGGAACTTAATTTAGTGGGTTAGGTAGCCGCAAAGCAACTCACCAGCCAAAGTGTCGCTTTACAAAATGGCTGCTGGTATAAACGACTCACAGTAAGTCTCTTACGCATAAAAGCCTAGTGTTGGCTTGATCATACTTCAGCATGGCCAAATTCAAATTTCAAATAACTTTATTGGCATAGTACAATCTGCAGTATATACAAGGATAAAAGTTAGAGTAAAATAAAATTAAAATAAATCATGCCTTAATGTTGTGATTCTACTTCTGACTAGATTCCCATCAGTTGACTACTATCGTCAAAAATTTTGCCACGTTTTTGGTTATCTCAGGATTTTTATCAGCTCATAGTTTGTAAAGTATTGAGCATGGCCAAGAGGAGGGTAAAGCAGGAGGAGACAGTTCTCGCAGCCTGCTACTGGCTCCAGATAACTACCCCCTACTTTCAGTAGGGATGTAAATGATTAATACGAGTTGGAATGTGAGGCAATGGTCAAAATGGCCTCCAGCCTCCCCGCCCAAGTTCCCCCTCTCAGCAGTACTGGAGAAAAAATGAAAAGGCTCAGGCTTGAGTGTTGGGGGGGTCTCACCAGGGTGTACTCTAGTCTCTCTAATCCAATCCTGTAATTTTCTGCCCTAGAATTAAAATGGAGCAGCTTTGCTACTATGGCAGAAAGTAAACCAATTAGACACTACCTTCTCTGGTGCTTTTGTCTCCCAGTGAGGACCTCAATACTAATTCAAAGGGGAAATTTTGCACAACTCAACAACAAGCATCTCTAAGAACAGCAGTGTCTAACCCAGGGGTGTTGAACTCATTTGTTACGAGAGCTGCATATGACATAAATATCACTTGGTCAGGCCAGGCGATGCCTCGCCAGCCCAGATCAAGATTGGGGGAGTGTTGCTGCCTCAGCCAGCTTGCAAGCCAAATAAGAGTTCTCAAGGGGCCAGATCCGGCCCGTGGGCCTTATGTTTGACACCCCTGGTCCGACCATTCAAGGGAGCATCAGCCGCTAATCTAAAGGTAAAGGTAGTCCCCAGTGCAAGCACCGGGTCATTCCTGACCCATGGGGTGACGTCACATCCCAACAATTACTAGGCAGACTATGTTTATGGGGTGGTTTGCCAGTATCTTCCCCAGTCATCGACACTTTACCCCCAGCAAACTGGGTACTCATTTTACCGACCTCGGAAGGATGGAAGGCTGAGTCAACCTTGAGCCGGCTACCTGAAACTGACTCCTGTCGGGATTGAACTCAGGTTGTGAATAGAGCTTTTGACTGCAGTACTGCAGTTTACCACTCTGCGCCACGGGGCTCTTAAGCCACTAATCTGCATGAATGAAAATAAAAGTTCATCTCGCGGGGATTCAACTGGAGTGGAAACAAAGACACTAGGAAGTTCAGCCTCCATTGACAAGGTCCTCCACAGTCTACTTGACCTGCAGCCCCTTCCTGCACCCATCATTACATGCAATCTGCCAGTTTATAAAGAAAGATGCTTGAGCTTCACTCACAGCAGGGGGACGTCATAAATACTAACTTCCATGACAAAAAGGTGACATTTTCCCTTTTCTGTTCAAATTTGGGACAGTAACACTCATACTATTCAATACTTGTGGAGAGCAAGTCAAGTCAATAATTATCTGAGAGTGTCTGTTTCAATCCCAGATTTTTTTTTGTGGGGGGGCTGCAGTAATAGCTCATCTATCCTGTTCTTGCAGACTTATCGAGGGCACCCAACAGCTTAAGTTAAGCACTTTAACTGCATCCCTCTGAAATCAGTGAGAGACCTACACTTATGCTTAATTCCCCATTGATTTTCAAAGGTATTTACAAGTGCTAAAATTTAGACTGTACCCAAACTATTTATAATACTGGTATTAAATACAGACAGTAACCCAATATATAGCACAGAACTATGCCAGGTTATTTAAGGGGAGTTATTTCCACTTGTGTGGCTGCTCGCATTCACTTTGGGCCTGGGGCCATGATCGTTCCCAATCCCGGCAAGTACTAATCAGAACAACACAGAACACGTGAAGATACCTTATACCAAGTCAGACTAGTGGTGTATCAAGCTCAGTATTGTCCACCCTGACATAGGAGTGGGTCTCTAAGACCTCAGGCAGAAGTATTTAACATCACCCTATTGCCTGATTCTTTTAACAGAAGTTCTCAATGATTGAACCTGTGACTTTCTGCATGCCAAGCAAATGCCTCTACCACTGAGCTGAAGCAATTGGGGGGGGGGCTGTTACTACAAATGAAGGCTCAAGACCTACAATCCCAGGTGTTCAGTTAATCTGATCTTCACAATGACAAGCTGTTTTATGAAGACAAGATTGATGTCTTAGACTAAAACTACTATAAAACGTCAAAAATCAGAAAGAATGAGCTGCACAACTCATTCAAGTTCAGAATCTAACTCTACTCTACTTCTGCCCCTGCAGACAGTACGAAAATGAAAACAAATAAATTCAGCTAGATATACTGGCAATGCATTACTCTCATTAAAGCTTCAAGCTCTCATACAGCCCTACAATCTTTTCCACGCGAAGCAATCCTTTTACAGGCAAATCTTAAGAGTAACATAAAACGAGCCACCATGCTTGAAAAGGAATTTCAAGAATTTAAACACTGTACTAAATAAATACTAAAAAGCAGCCAAGAATTTTATATGCCAGCATCAGTAATCCTTAACTCTGTGGCTGACCAAAGTGGTTTTGCTTCTGTAAGCCAATAAAGGCAGCAGAAACCACAGGCTCCCTACAGTAGACACCTCTGATCCAGGTTTGAGGATGACAGACTAGAAGTCTCCTAGAAAGGTCAGGCATCATTTTGGTCAGGACACTGGTGAGTGTTACAAAAAAGCCAGCTTTGTTAACTAACGGGCTATTGATGGAACTTCTGATATCAACCACAGCACTATGCAAGGATCGTCGCACCGTGAAGCACCCTCCATACTTGGGCTGTGAAAAACTAGAGCAACCCAAAAGCCTGAATGTCCTTCCAGATGAGTCTACATTATGCCACAGGTCAGCCTTGCTCTGCTATCTTGAAATACAGCAGCATCCAAGAATCTTGCTCTAAGGGGAATCAAGTTAAAACTAGATGTGCCACAGAGCAGCTTGCCATTGGCACATCTCGTTTCTCAAAAGTACTGTGCTGAAATTACATCAGCACAAACAACCAAAAGTTATTTCATTTGGGGCCAGCCTGCTACCAATGGAGGACATTGTTTTGGGCTTTCTTCATATTGAAAGCAACTTAAACATCAAGTAGACCAATATACTTGTTAAAGCTAGTCAAAGTCTTGGCATTAACTGCTGCTCTCCACCTGGCAATGAAACTTCACTCTATATTCCTGTACCTTCTGCTTCTGTTCTTGCAGAAATGCCCTCTTCAAGATCACTGTTGGAATCCAGGAAGAGATTTAAGTGCTGTTACCACCACACAGCAGCTACAGGAACAAAGATTTCCTCCGAGAATGGCAGATCATCCCTCCTTCCCACAGATTACATGATAATTTTGAAAATATTTCTGCTGACAGTACACATTTTTGTATCATATCAACTCTAGGATTGACAGCTGTTATGTTGCTTGGACCCCTTGAAAGATAAGAGTGATGTATGGCATTATCACTACTTCATAAACCAATCACCTCAGTTTAGTGTCTGAATTTTTTTTACCTCCATACTGTAATTGTCTGTTGCACAATGGATGTGCCACAGCTACTCACAATACTTCACCTCTTTGTGGACCAAGTCACTTTCCAAGAAGATGTTTCCATTTGTGCCGCCTATGCAAGCTGCTGCACCCTAGCATTCATGGTGCGTTTCTTCATGCTGTAAATTACAAGTCAGCACTAACATCGAAGGACAACGTGCAGTTCAGAATGGGAACTCGGGTGTAAGTAAAGCACAAGGAACAGCCCTGGGATATAATCGTACACCAGATAAAAATATAAGATTAATCTAAGTGGTTCAAAACAGGCATGTGGATCTGTTTCTGTCCCCTTTATGACAGCTCTCTACAGATGCTTATCAGTTCTGTCACACCGATGATGCATGAAGAAATTTAGCCAAAAGCGTGCTTCTGTTCGCTCTTGATGCACCAGCGCTTACTGGCTCTACATAAACATATTTGACTTTTTAACCAACTAATGAGAGAATTAGTACTGAACTAACTGTTTGTGTCTCAAGTGACCGATGTTCAAGGAAGTGTATAAACATTTTAGAATCCTTGCAATATTCTAGGCTACCTTAAGAGCAGTTTCAAGGGGGGGAAAGAATCCACTTGAAAGAAACAGCTTAAGCATTATGTAACATTAGAACAAGACACATTCCTCACAGCAGTACATGCCTTTAAATATGCTTAATATACAGAAAACTGCTTGCTCAGGAATATATTCCACAGTAAATCTTGATATGCAACTTTTGCAATATGAAGTGTGGCTTCAGTACCATTATCCTGACGGAAATTTATTTTAGCATAATCTTTAGAACAATTTTGATCAGAGCATGTCTGCTGAGAGATAGCTGCTGCCATGGAAATACGCAGAACAACATTTTCCCTCAAAGTATCTAAAGCACCATTGGCTGCAACTGCCCCAATAAAGGTTACATCCTTCCAATAAATGGGAAGGGAGACATCTGTGGAATCGCAGCCCTAAAACCAGATGTTCTCCAGGTACGATAGAATGGGTTGCAAGAAATCTTATTGTGCATACTTGTGATCACAGGATTTTCATTTGTGCATGATACTACCACCAGCCTAGAGTTCTTCCAACCCCTTCTTCCCAGGTCCGTGATAAAGCAAACTGGGTTGGCAGAGAGAAATCCAGATGTTGGCTTAATCCATTTGTCACATGCTGCAAACCCACTGTCAATGCAGATGTGGGTATACATGTTACTGCAGACACAAAAAAGTAAGGTTCCCCAATTAAGCTTGTTAGTTTTAAAACACAGTTAATTGTTTTTTAAATAATAATCATGCGCTGTCAAGTCACAACCGACTCATGGAGAACCTGTGGCACTGGGCTTTCAAGGCCAGAGATGAGTGGAGGTGGTTTGCCATTGCCTTCCTCTTCACAGCAACCTCAGTCTTTCTTGGAGGTGTACTAACTGTAGCCAACCCTGCTTAGCTTTCAAGCGCTGACAAGATTGGGTTAGTCAGGGCTAGCAGGCACCATTTTAAGAGATATCCTTCTCTCGTGCATGGAGACATGCCTCTTCCAGTGTGGGACCTCTGGCAACACAGGCACACAAGGAATGCACAGAGGGGGTATTTTATATTGCCTTGAGCATCTACTGAGACAGGTAGGCAATTAAGCAAAAATATATAATTGTGTTAATGCTGAACTTTACAGTTCAGATTCTATAGAATGTTAGGTAAATTTTGACCAAAATCTCAAGGACTCCACTTGTCGGCTCAGTTTGGATATCACATGAAAACACAGGTTTGGATCTACCAGAATGGTTCCAGGATGAAACAATTTCAGTCTGGGAAGCACAAATTTTTAGCATCCCCATAATGTACTCTGAAATACCGCTCCTGGGGCTACAGCAGGACTAGCTGAGAAAGGGAGGAGGGAGGCAATAAAGTCACACTCCAAGGGCAAAACCCGTTCCTTCCTCAGAAATGCTTACACAGACCCAAGCCACTATTTAGTTAATTTGACTATGGATAGTGAGATCATCTGAACATGGGCCATTCCATGGACCATGGTTCATATGAGTACAGCAAACCAGGATCTGAAAACATGGCTTATTAAACCAAACGATGGTTTCACATGAAATACAAACTGGGGTCCTAGCTTAATCTGGGTTTGTTTCATGTGAACCTCTTGCTGCAATGCAGGCTGGGTTAGCGGCTGGGTCTCCGGAAGGAAGGCAACAAAGCCAGCAAACCAAGAGGCAGACCTGGATTTGAGTGATCATTTGCAATAGCCAGATCCTGGTTCCACAAACTTATTATACTTAAACCATGCTTTCCCCTTATGTCTTTTGGCAACCAGCGCCATTTCCCATACTGTAAAGTTATGAAGGTTTACAAGTGGAGGGCGGGGGGAGGAGATGGGATATCAAAACTTTCTCAGGCCAGTGGTCTAGCTGCAACAGTAGAAGCAGCAACTGAACCTCAGGCACCCCAGAACACACAGATTTTACCCATCTCCTATGTACTTAAATAAAAAGAAGTAGAGTTGGTTTTTATTATATGCAGATTTTCTCTACCACTTAAGGAAGAATCAAACCGGCTTACAATCACTTTCCCTTCCCCTCCCCGCAACAGACACCCTGAGAGGTAGGTGAGGCTAAGAGAGCTCTAAGAGAGCCGTGACTAGCCCAAGGTCACCCAGCTGGCTTCATGTGTAGGCATGGGGAAACAAATCCAGTTCACCAGATTAGCCTCCGCCGCTCATGAGGAGGAGTGGGGAATCAAATCCGGTTCTCCGGCTCAGAGTCCACCGCTCCAAACCACCGCTCTTAACCACTACACCAAGCTGGCTACACTACACCACTGCTAGCTTGCGTTAAGAAAATTTCAAGAAGATCCAGTTTTATTGACAAGACATGGATGTTCCAATGACTACCACCCAACTGCAATATACCAGCATCTGTAGGTTGCTTCAAACACATTGTTAGTTTTAAGGCAGACATAATATTGTACCAGAGAAGAGCCCAAAGATAAACAGCCATGTTTATACAACTGTATGCGGATCAGTCATTATGTAAGCAGCTACTCAGATCCAGCTAGCAAGCCAGTTACGTTTCAGAATACAAAGCTATGCTTACTTTCTTTTTGCTCCTGCTGTGTTTTAAACACCCTACAATACACAAAGGCTCGCCAGTTGATTAGCAACACTAGTAACTGGCACCTCTGCTAAGGTATTTGCGTAAAGAGATGCACTGTTGTGCAACACAAAACATGAAGCTCGTATATTTTTGTTTGCTTGCCTCTATGCTTGCCTATGGAACATTCAAGAACAGATGAACAACAATTACTCTGAATTATGAGCTTAGTCTGACTGAAATAAGCAACAGAGGGAAATCATAAATAAGAATATACAAAGACCCAGCGTACAAGGGCAGAACAGAACCGGGCATAGCCGTGTTGAATTGCAATGTCAAAGATACCCTAGAGGCCTAGTAAGATGTTAAGATTATTAGTTGCTAGGCTGAAAAGGAAATGCCTATGGGAGGAAGAGGGAGGGAGAACAGACTGGGGGAAGAGAAGGCAAGTGAGATGGAAAACAACACACAAAACAGGCAGCCACAATAATAGCTTGTCTAGGAGCAGAGAAAGGATTGAACTGCCCCCCCCAGCCCCCACAAAGCAATATCTTGTGACATATTTGCCGCATGGACTATTTTCAACAACATATTCCTAAATTACTGGGTCAAAATGAAAGTTTCTGCACTATGTTTTATTATTGTGTCCAGAACTGAAACTGGGGTGGGGGTGGAGAGCCAGGAAACATTAAACGTGTTCTCATTTACAATGCAGCTTCTGGGCTCCCCCCAGGAACAGCGTTTACCACATTTCTACTTCTTTTCCATGTGCACAAAAGCTAAGGCTGGCACTGGAACATACATTTGCTTCTTCGCCAGAGACAGTGACATTTCAGAAGCATAAACACAGCTATTCAGGTTGTATTCCTTTCACAACTGAACAGAGTACTGCTTTGGTTAGAAGAGCCGTGTCTTCAGGATTTGGACCCCTTAGCATTCTAGAGGGTCTTGGCGAGCACCCCGAGGCATCTATTGATGATGGGAGTTCGCCTAAGCCAGCCATCTATTGGAGGTATGGCCAGTGGGCATGGGGCGGGGGGAGCTCTCTTGGTGATGGGCAGTACTCAGTTGAACCCTAGTTGCTACATAGCATGGGAGAATATTGGTGGGGCTCAGCATCTCTCAACACAATTCTGTGCAGAAAACACGGTGCTAATTTCCCCCGTTTTTGCCACTCTCATATTCAAAAAAAGGGGGGAAATTACAGGGTCTACATGATATATTCATACATTAAAAGGGCTCACTCTAAAATCATGTTCTTCACAGCCTAAGAGATGAGATTACACATCTGTCCAACCGTTCACACGCAGGAAGAAACTGAACAATTTAATTTTCCTGCAACTATGCAGTTTTTCCTAAGGTTTCAAGCTACCAAAAAGAAAAAGTACCCCTCCCAATAAAAAGCCCTAATTGCTAAGAACACCAGAAATAAACAAGATGTCCCTCCTCCCAAGCATACAAAAACGGTACCAACCTGCATGAAAAACAACCGTGCTTTTTCTATAGCTAGAAGGAAGACGAAGGTTTCGCAGTAAGCCTTTTGCAGTCAGCCGAACGTGCATGTCGGACAAGGAGAATTTCGGGGACCATAACATGTCTTCAGAGCAAATGGAAGAAAATCAAGCAGGAAACAGCCTCCATGTACTGTCACATACTATATCTGTAACTCAATGCCGACAGAAGCCACGCAGCGCTCGGCCAGTAAAAACAAACTCACGCAGCATCAAAACCTTTCCTCGTTTCACTAAAATCCCTCAACCGGGTAACTAACACGCACACACACACACACACACACACACGAGAATCCAAGAAGGCAAATACTGTATCCACAACGTAAATGCTGCTGGCAGCGTCTTTCCCCAACAGATGCTCTAACACGAAGCTCCCCCCTCAGCATAAAACTGCTCTGCGATTCAGAAGACAAGCAGCCTCTGAATTACATCACACTGTTCATGCTTAATCTACTATAGAACCCAGTAGGGATGGGAAGCGGGAGGAGGAGGAGGTAGTGGGTGGTTTCTCAGGCTGAATATATCACCCAGTAATGTCACAGATGATATAATTCTTTTTTTCAAGCCCACTAGAGGAGATGATTTGATGTCCTACCGAACAGATTAAGTTTATTCCACGTAACCAAGGCTCTTTCATGAGACGCTATTTTTATCATTCTGTGTTCACAGCAGTTACACGTTATCATTTCTTCATAAATACTGGCACTTTTCTTATTCACTGAAATGAAGGCTCTTCTGCGTGTCTGTGAACCTATCGGTGACAAGCCATTTGCTTAAACGGGATGGAGAGAAACGTTCCTGGAGAGAAACGTCAGGCAGCTTCTCATAATCAAAAACAGGCTTCGGTATAGGGCACATGCATCGCGCAGCATTGGTAAGGAAGACTGCCAGTTCAGGAAGGAACATCAAATGGATCTGGAAGAAGCATATAATTAAGCCACTGTGTAGGTCCCTACGCAGAGTACGCTCAATTCACGGTTACCTGTATGTAAATACAGGGAACATTTTTCCAAACAGCGTTGTACTTACCTGTAATGGTCGTTCATTGAATGGTCACCTATGAAGTCACACATAGGTACTGCGTACGTGCAGGTGTACTGCAGAGAGATTTTGAAGCTCAAAAATACTCAAGGGCGCTCAGTCCCCCTCCCCCACACTGTTTCCCGCCTGCTGCAGCGTGGTAAGATGGAGCGGAGAGCCAATCCTTCAGTTCCTCTCTGCCGCTTCCAAAGTGAGGTAGGGTCATCAAATTGAATTAAGAGTTTATAGAGGGGCAGGAAAGGAGGGATGTGTGACTGTACAGGCGATCACTTAGACAACTGTTAGCAGTAAGTACAACCCTGTTTTCATTGTCGTGATACCTGTGATGTCCCACATAGAGCAGCGAACTGACTTACCAGTCTCAGGAAAGCAAGTGTGAGCTTTCAGCTGAATAAAGGCTACAAGACCGCTCTTCCCACCGCTGCATCTCTCAAGGCATCTCTGCCCATTGAGTAATGCTTTGCGAAGGTACCTGAGGAAGACCACACAGGAGCCTTGCAGATGGAGTCAATGGAGAGACCATGGTGAAAGGCAGCTGAGGCACACTGTACTTGACTGCAGCAGACAGTCAACTTGCACTAATATATAACACAGGTGACTATCCATCTAGAAATGAGCTATGCCAACAGCTTCTTGCCCAAGTTGGGGCATAAGCCAGATGAAAAGTTTGTCTTTTCTAAATGGTTTTATCTTGGCCTGATAGAAAACAAATGCTCTATGTATGTCTAAGCAGTACAGAGCTTGCTCCTTTTCATCCTGTCTTTGTGGATGTAACACCAGTAGGATGATGTTTTGGTTTAAACTGAATTTGGCGGAGCAAAATGTGAAGGACTCTTAGTGTGTCAAATACGTTCAGAAAAGAAGGGTCATGTCACAGTGCCTGGAGTTCACTGCCCCTTCTGGCTGACATGATGGAAATCAGGAACACTGTTTTCATGGTGAGGAGACACAGAGAGTAGGTGGCCATGGGTTCCAATGGTTTTTCTACCTACCCCGTATAGTTCAAGGTCTTCTCTATCAATAGGGGTTGAGTATTGAGTGTCCTTATTCTTCCCTTGCATGTGGTCTACAACCAAGGAATTAGCTGTGGGGTGCTGGAAAAGGAAAGGGCACCCTTCCTGTCTGGCTTTGAATTGATTATCAATATGTCTAGCAGAAGGCAGAACTGATGCCAGCCATAACCAAGGTCCAGTTGTGACTTCCAGTAGGCCCTCCCTTATGGAAAAGACGACAGGTCCTGTATGCCCTGGATGCATAACTCTAAATACCGGGGCTGTGACCATTAAAGGTGCACAAGATAGATAGATTTCAAGGGATCGAGCCATTGGGATTAATTGTCCATAATATATGTGGAGATTAGGGCTGTCAATTCGGTTCGGTCCGAACTGAAAATCAACCGAATTTCCCCTGATTCGGTGATTTTCAGTTCGGACGGATCCGAACTCAAATCTGGCGGGCAACCGGGGGGGCCGAATTCAGCGAGTTCGGGAGTTCGCGAATAAATTCGGCCAATTCGGCACCCCCTTCAGGGCAGCCCGCTGAAAGGCGCGGGTGCCCTTTAAACTGATCTGCGCCTCCCGGCTGGGAGGCTCAGATCAGTTTAAAGGGCAGCCCGCCTCCCTTCAGCGGGCTCCCCTGAAGGGAGGCGGGCTGCCCTTTAAACTCATCTGTGCCTCCCGGCCGGGAGGCACAGATGAGTTTAAAGGACAGCCCCCCCCCCTTCATGGGAGCCCGCTGAAGGGAGGCGGGCTGTCCTTTAAACTCATCTGTGCCTCCCGGCCGGGAGGCACAGATGAGTTTAAAGGACAGCCCCCCCCCTTCACGGCAGCCCGCTGAAGGGAGGCGGGCTGTCCTTTAAACTCATCTGTGCCTCCCGGCCGGGAGGCACAGATGAGTTTAAAGGACAGCCCCCCCCCTTCACGGCAGCCCGCTGAAGGGAGGCGGGCTGTCCTTTAAACTCATCTGTGCCTCCCGGCCGGGAGGCACAGATGAGTTTAAAGGACAGCCCCCCCCCTTCACGGCAGCCCGCTGAAGGGAGGCGGGCTGTCCTTTAAACTCATCTGTGCCTCCCGGCCGGGAGGCACAGATGAGTTTAAAGGACAGCCCCCCCCTTCACGGCAGCCCGCTGAAGGGAGGCGGGCTGTCCTTTAAACTCATCTGTGCCTCCCGGCCGGGAGGCACAGATGAGTTTAAAGGACAGCCCCCCCCCCTTCACGGCAGCCCGCTGAAGGGAGGCGGGCTGTCCCGCCCGGGAGGCTCAGATGAGTTTAAAGGGCAGCCGCGCCTCTCCAGCGGAGCCCGCTGAAGGGGGGCGGGATGCCCTTTAAACTGATCTGCGCCTCTCAGCTGGGAGGCTCAGATCAGTTTAAAGGGCCCCCGCGCGCCTTCAGGGAATCCCTGAAGGCGCGCTTCGGCCGAATTTTCCCCCGAACTCCGGATCCCCCCGAATTACCGGGGATCCGAAGCGGGGGAGTTCGGACTTCGGACCGTACCGAACCCACAAGGGTCAAATTCGGCCGAATCCGAACTGTACCGAATTTTTTTTTTTGACAGCCCTAGTGGAGATCCTCACATGGGGAGTATATAGATGGGTCTGGCATAGCATCATCAACTAATGGTTCAGAAGCATAGACAGGCTCTCTGTCCTTGTAAGCAGGTTGGTCGTAGTCAAAAGCCAGCTCACCTAGGGACAGTACTTCCTCGTGTGGATCCAGCAAAGGTTCCAGATCTAGAGGGTCGAGGGTCTAGAAGGTAGTGGACTGCCTTTGCCTGATCAGAACCGAGGGGAGCATATATACGGTATATATACCAATGCTGTTCGTAATAGTCACACTGGATGTCTTGATAGAGCAAGCAGGAGGTATCAAATAAAAATCCATCAGAACCAATTGGGTAGCCGATCTGCATGGTAAAACAGGGAACAGCCGATCTACAGGGTTGGCGACAGGGAAAGGGGGGTTCGAAGTCCCGTAGTTCACTTTCCAAGGTGGAGTGGGACAAGTACGGCAAGCGACACAATGGAGAGGAAGTTCTCAGAAGGGAGACTGTCTCCTTGACCAGCTCCAAAGATGGTTTGTGAGGAACCCAGGTCTTAATGGTGAGGACAGGGTAGGGATGAATGATTACTTTGATTTGTGAGGCTTCTCCAGGTGCCTGTGTTTATGCCTGGGCTATTTAGGTGGAGGTACATTCCAGGAACACAGAGGCAGATTCCATAGCCTTTCACGTATTTTTGCCAGGCTCGAAGTAGCCTGGTTTGATCTCAAAACCGTTGGAACTGAAGTTCTTAGATCCATCTGTGGGTGTTGGAGGGCAACTTTGGGCTCAGATCTGTTCTCCTGAGTGGTGCCAGATAAAGCCTTTTCCCAGAGCACTGCTTTTAGGCGGGAAAGCTCTATCATACCTTGCCTTGGGAGTAAACTGGAGACAAACAGAGCAGCGAGATATCATGCTCTTCACCAAGGCATGAAAGGCATTGTTCATGGTTGTTTGGGGGATTTTTGACCCAGAGGATGCACATTTTTTGAAGAGTGCTTTTTGTGCCATCTTCTGGGCACAAGGTTTTCTGGAGACAGAGTTGAGGTAAAATGGTTGGCAGTTTGTGCTGGTAGGTAAAAGAGGGGGAGCTTATACTAATGAACCGCTCTCAGCAGTAGCAGAGAACTGAGGGAAGGGTGCTCTGCCCCTTTCTTTTCACACCGGAAAAGGTGGGAAACAGCATGGGGGAGGGATACGGAGTGCCCTCAGTTTCAAAAACCTCTCCGCAGTAGGCCTGCGCAGTACCTATGTGGGGCTGCACAGGTACCACAACAATGAGCAAAGGTTTCACTTTTGCAACTAATTAAAAAAACAGTTTTGAAAATGGAGAGGGGAGGGGCGCTGCAAGATGCCCTGAGTTTAAGTGTGTTGCATAACAAGAGTTCTACCGCACAACAGGAGTTTTATAGGTTTAGCAGGAGGGCAACAGTATGGGTCATCACAGTGTTACTATGGGTCATCACAGTGTTACTTTGATATAACAAAACCATAGGAGCCTCACTGAAAACCATGAAGCAACCTCGAGCAATTACTGGATTACCATCTACCCGGATTCACAAAGAGAGCTAGTCCTGGCCCCTTCCTTAATCTGACATGTGAGATTAAGTGTTGCCAGTTATGGTCCCACAAAACCATAGGAGCCACACTGAAAACCACGAAGCAAGCTCGAGCAATTACTGGATTACCATCTACCCGGATTCATAAAGAGAGCTAGTCCTGGCCCCTTCCTTAATCTGACATGTGAGATTAAGTGTTGCCAGTTATGGTCCCACTGAGAGCCAAGCAAGATGTTACCAGTGACACAAGTCAGGTTATGGGTGCCTGACCCAACTCGTAGTCAATCATATGAACTGGGAAATTCACCTTGAAATCATTCTGTTGCTCTGTTTGGCTCTGTGGAGTGCAGCAAGGCAGGAGGAGGGAGTTCAGGTATCCCTCTATGCCACTTTCCCCCCAAGGGCCATGGGGGGTGGGTGTTTGCCCTTTGGCTTCACGTGTCTGGCTAGGAAACATGAAGCCAAAAAAACCTGCAAACAGCACCCCCCCAGCAGCCACTTCCACTGCCGAAAACAGCATGGGATGGAGCCAAGAAGCATCGCCTCCTCCCTCACAGAGCTCCAGATCAATGGAGCTCTTTAAAGGTAAATTCCCCAGCTTTTCAGCTTTTCCAGCTTACAATTTTGAAGTATTACACACAGTAAAATCAGTTTCATCTGAGTCTACAGAAGGTATACGGCAATCAACTCGTCAATACCACCTCCAAGCCTCAAGTCTTTGAAAAGCTATTTTGAACATAGCAACTGCTTCCAAATGAACATGTCCTGAAAACACCCCCAGCAGCACAATTCATTTTGTCACTCACTTCTCCCCCGTGCTCGTTCACAGATCTATAAATCTCGCTTAAACACTGTGTGGACTCATCCCAGTCTCCAACTACCCTTCTAATACCACCCCAGAATAATTGTTTGTGTTTAACAGCACCTTTGTGATCTCAGCAATGTAGCTAACTACAGCCAATTAACACCAGAACAGTTGTCCAGCAGTTTTTCATACCAAATCATACTGCCGGCACAATAACTTTGTTAGTCGAATTGCTTTCAGAAAGTCAGGGTGCACCAATTAATCCTCATTCAGTAATAAGCAGAAAGCCAATTTTAGATTATGTGACCCCAGTAATTATCTTAATATCAAACTGTTTAGTCAACGGCAAGCCAACTAACTGTGTTGGGAACATCCTATGAGTGCAATAATCCAAAAATAATTTCTAATCCAAAAACCAAATCTTTTCCCTCTATGTAAGACTCTCAAGATGGCCAACAGGTTATCAGCACACACACACATCAACATAATGAATCAAACCAATTAAAATGTCAAATATAAAAAGGCTGTCTTAAGGACTACTCTTTGGAGGCTGTATTCTGTGTAAAAACCCCTTCAGGTATTGTGGGATAAGACTAGGGTTGTCAACCTCCAGGTACTAGCTGGAGATCTCCTGCTATTACAACTGATCTCCAGCCGATAGAGATCAGTTCACCTGGAGAAAATGGCCATTTTGGCCATTGGACTCTATTGCATTGAAGTCCCTCCCCCTCAGGCTCCACCCTAAAAACCTCCAGCTGGTGGTGAAGAGGGACCTGGCAACCCTATTCATATTGCTAGTTTGAGTTATGTATAGATTTATGGTTGAAGAAGTATTTATCAAAATTTCCCAAGCTGCTCAAGAAATCAAGATAGACTAGTAGCACTATTATGAAATGTCCTCTTCTACTATAAAGGAATATAAATGCATCTTAAAACACATGTTTGATAGATACTAAGATGCACCGAGGCTAACCGTTGGCCCACCTATTTCAGTACTGTCTGCTATGATTGGCCGTGGTTTCTATGTTCTCAGATAGAGACAAGTTTTTCCAACGAAGGTCTTTCAAATAGCGATAATAGGGATTTTGTTTGAGTCTTTCTGCATGCAAAGCTTGTGCTCTATCAGATTGCCTACCTCAATTTTTACAGAATATTTGGCTGGGGGGAAAAACAGCTAACAAAAACTTTATTGTAAAGGCTAGCTGATTTTTCCCTCTGCTATTTTCCAGGGAAACGCTCTTAAGAGTCTTTTGTTGTAAAACAATGAATTACAGAAAACAAAACAAAAAAACAAACAAGAGTATTCTGTCTCTTCTGTTACAGACAACTTTGCATTCATTTAGCTTTAAACTTCTTTAAAAAATTCAAATTTTTTCCATCCTATACAAAATCCCTCCTGTGCCCAGTTTCAATTAACAGGTTGCTATTAGCTGCATTTCAAATAACAAAAGCACAATCATCTCAAGAGAGTAAAACCATTCCTCCTCCATTGCTGAATTGTAAGAGCACTTTTCCAACATTGTGCTCGCTGTGGTCAATGCTTGCCACTAAAACTTGTAAACAAGGTTGCCAGGTACCCACTGGGGAAGCAAGATCTCCTGCTCCAGCTCCTGTGGCTTGTCACTGCTCCCACAGGAGAAAAAGAAACCACAACAGCATGACATCATTTCCGGGGCAAACCCAATAACCATTATGCCTCTCTGACACTGTACTCTACAGACCACCATTTCCTCAGTCTGAATCATTTACCATGATCTGAAGATTCAGTTTTGTTTGCAACCACTTAAGCCCTATTAGAAGATTTGCAGCTTCTGCTGGTGGCAAATGATACAGAAGAATCCCTGCATCATGGGAATATGGAGAGTGGGCAGGTAAGCATTCTGCTTTGAGGTGAACAGTTGTGTGAGTAATCTCTAAGCTGATGTTTACTGAAGACAGCATATTTAAGCACTGTAGACCAAAAAAAAAAGCACTGTAACCATAACCAATATACTTAAGAACATAAAGAAAGCCATGCTGGAACGGACCAAGGCCCATCAAGTCCAACAGTCTGTTCACACAGTGGCCAACCAGGTATTTCTAGGAAGCCCACAAACAAGACAACTGCAGCAGCATTATCCTGCCTGTGTTCCACAGCACCTAATACAATAGGCATGCTCCTCTGATACTAGAGGGAGTAGGTATGCATCATGACTAGTATTCATTTTGACTAACTGCCATGGATAGCCCTATCCTCCATGTACATGTCCACTCCCCTCTTAAAGCCTTCCAAGTTGGCAGCCATCACCACATCCTGGGGCTGGATGTTCCACAATTTATCTATGTGTTGTGTGAAGAAATAACTTCCTTTTATCTGTTTTAAATCTCTCACCCTCCAGCTTCAGCAGATGACCCTGCATTCTAGCATTATGAGAGAGGAAGAAAGGCTTCTCCCTGTCCACTCTCTCCATACGAAGGATGGACAGGGCCATAGCTCAATACTAGAGTTTCTGTTCTGCATGTAGATGGTCTGAGGCTCAATGCATGGAGTTTTCTGTTAAAAGGGTCAGGTAGTAGGTGATGCAAAAGATCTCCATCTGAAACCCTGAAGAGCTACTGCCAACCAGAGTAGACAATAAGGAGCTTGATGGACCAAGGATCTAATGTGTACAATGTCATGTGAAAATACAGAGCATACGCCATTCAAGATACAGACTAGGTTGTGCAGGTCTAGAATCCTTGTTAGGAAGACATCTTTACAAACAAAAGAAAAATTGCTCACCGGAAGTGAATGCCGAGAATAAATTTCGAGGACCATTTTGTCCTGAAGGCCCTGTGGGAGAGAAAAACTTGGCTCAGCAAGCTTTCATTTATTTCTTTTAAAAAAAACAAAACACACATGGACACACAATTGCGGCAAAGAAAAGATGCTTTAACAGGGAGCAATTGACAGCGGCAAGAGTGAAGTGCATTTCACTCTTTCCCCACCTGTTTCTTTGCTCCAAATCTTCCTCAGCCTCTTCCTGAGGACTCCGAACACATGCTGAGGGAAACCCATGGACAAAACTCCACGAAGGAAGAAAAACCAAATGGGGAGGGGGAAAAGGATTTGGAATAAAGAACGGGAGACAGAGAAAGGATTCAACAGCTCCTTCAGTTCCGTAAACTTCCACCTCTCTCTCACTTTGAGCAAACTTTCCTATATTAAAAGGGCACTCAAGCCACCATCATGCATGGAACACATAACAGGTCTCCAAGCAGACTGCCATATAGCTTTCAGGTCTAGAAACCTGAGAATGTAGCTAATCAATCTAAAATGTAATACATGCAAAACATTCCCCTTTATGTTCCTGGAATAGTTTTCGCACTGACAAGTGACTTACTTGTTCGGAACGCTTAATCTTTAGGCATAATTTCCCCCTATTATTTTATATGCGGTTTGGCGTATGAACATTGGTCACTTACACATGCAGTGTTTGCTCTGGCTTGGATGTTACTGTGAAGTAGGTTTTTTTCCGGTTTCCCCACAGCACCATAGTGCTTCTGCGCACCTCCTGGATTTCCCCTTCATTTTATCCCCCCCTCCACTAACTAGCTTTACTACAATGTTTCAAGAAAGATCACAGAGAAGCTGGGGTGGAACTCATCAGGACAGGAAAATCCAAATCTTTCAGGTCCTGAACACAAGGGGGCCATTTCCCCAGCTTTTTATTTAAAAACTGACAAATTAAATATAACAATCTGTCCATCAGTTCTCTGAATTCGCAGCTTCTATTTTTAAAAGTCAGTCTCCTACCCCTTTCCTTGCAGAGATATACCTTTCCCCATTTATCTCTGCAACAAAAGGGCATAGAAATTTACTCAGGAGCAGCCGTAGCTCAAGGGCAGAGCATCTGCTTGGCATGAAGAAGGTTTGGGGTTCAGTCCCCAGCATCTCCAGCTAACAGGGCAAGGCAGTAGGTGATGTGAAAGACCTCATGCTAAGATCCCGGAGGGCTGCGGCCAGTCTATGCAGACAATACTGACTTTGATGGACCAAGGGGCTGATTTAGTATAAGGCAACTTCATGTGTCCATACTTTTAAAATAAAAGACTGGAATTCAGAGAACCTGCTGCAACGTTTTAACAACCTGTCTACCAATATTAAATTATGGATTTTTAAAAAGGGGGAAAGATGATATAAGAGGAAGGCTGTCGTAGAGGACTGGGGTAGAGAAAATGCAGGGAGCACGGAAGCCCCAACGAGGATACCACAGAAGTCCACCCCTGTGTGAAAAACACAATTATTTCACACGGTCTCCTCTTTAAGACTCCAGATCTATTGTTTCTACTATCGAAACAAAAAAGCACAAACGTACCCACTCAAAAAAATTAACGATTTCAGGACTGATGAAGAAAACTGGCTTAAGAATGTACGATTTCCTAATCAAGCACTACATAGCTTGTTCGTTGCATGGAAAGCTGGTCTAATTCACATCCTTCCCCATGCTATATGGTGGTGGTGGTGGAAAGTGCCATCAAACTGCAGCCAGCTTTATGATACCCCACAGGGTTTTCAAGGCAAGAGATGTTCATAGGTGGTTTACTATTGCCTGCCTCCGCGAAGCAACTCTGGACTTTTTTGGTGGGCTCCACCAGCCAGGGCTGACCCTGTTTATCTTTTGAGATCTAATGAGATTGGGCTAGCCTGGGCCAACCCGGCCAGGCCATGCTATGTGGCAGTTTAACGAAAATTTCCTCTCAGATTGAAAATCAACGTTTGGAAAACTCTTGGTTTATTCAGGTTATCCAGAAATGAAAGTATGCAGTTTTCAGGCCAATGCCAAACTGATATGATTATTGAGATATATTTCATACATACAGCCATCAACAGCTTTTTCGAGATAAGCATTCTTAATAGTCATTGTAGTAGACATATTCCTAAAATAAGCAACCTTAAATCCTATTGAAATCCACAGAAACCAGGCATAAAGTTAGACATATACAACATCAAAAAGTTTTTAATGGCTCTGTATTGTCCCCAGTATAAAAAAATATCCAAGACTAATCACGCTTCTTAGCTTAGATTTTAACCTACAGCGTGAGCACAAAAGGCAGTTAAGCTTGCTTATTAACATGCCGAATCTTCTCAAAGATAAGATTATTAGTTTACCATCAAGTAATACTCTACCTGATTGCTGACTCCCTTTTGAATCATTGGTTTTCCTTCCTGGAAGAAGTGCTCCAGCCGATTTGGGCGCACAAGGGCTCACCACACCAAACTTTCTTTTTGTTCCTAAATGAAGTCCACAACCCACCCACCCCCAAAAAATTCAGTTAGGTTTATGTTTAAGTAGTTAACACATCTCCAGACAAATAAGACAGTTTGCTAGAATATACTACTGCAAACTATTCCGGGGGGAAAAGACAACTCCACCCCCCAAAAACCCACCAACGTCTAACAAGACATTACAAAAAAGCTAACAGGGCGCCCTTACCTGTAACTGCTGTTCATCAAGTAGTCATCTGTGTAGGCGCACATGGGACTGCAGGTGCAGACCATCTGCAGAGATGAAGAACCCAAAGCTTTCTACAAGATTCAAAGAGCTAGGAGAGCTCTCCCCTCCGTCTCATGCTGACATTTTCCCGCCCAAACCAAGCACACAACGGAAGTGGGGAGAGGGCTCCTCCCCTATCCTCCCTTCGCAGCCGTGCAGAAGATAGACACTCAGAGTGAGCAGCCCACAGTGGGGAAAGAAGAAAAGGATGTGTGTCGGTACACAAGACCCCTCCATGAACCACAGTTTCAGGTAAGGGCACCTTGTGAAAAATCCGTAGCGATCTTTGAGAGACCATTCATGATCTGCCCTAACTTCCCTGCTTAGGACGTCCTATGTCGGAATGATCCCGGGGCAACTGCGGAGTCTGCTTGCTCTGCTGTTTACTCTGCTGCTTCCTACTCTGGTGGTGAGGAGTGTAAGGTGGGCGGTATTGCTGCTGTTGTTGCTGGGTGGGCTGATACCGGTATGGCCTCTGGTACTGGTGATAAGAATGCCTCAGGAAATACCTTTTCTTGTATAAGGGCACTGACTCAAAACTTTATCCCCAAGGACTTTGCTGTTGACTTATTTTTACATATCCTGTCCAACACAACATGGGTTTGGGAACTGCAAAAAATCCTTCCCTTCAAAGGGTAGGTCTTCAATCTTGGCCCTGGTGTCATTGGGTAATGTGGAAGATCTTAACCAGGAGTGCCACCTTAGCACCATGCCTGATGCCGTGGATCAGCTACAGCAATCAGCTGCATGCCTTGAAGCACTGAGCTGCTGTTTGCCGAGCTTGACACCTTCCGCATGCAACAGCTTAGCCAGAGTTTTCTTGTCCTCTGGGAGTAAGTCGATATATTGGGCCATATGTTCCCACAGGAAGATTTGATAATGGCCGAGTTTGACACCTTCCGCATGCAACAGCTTAGCCAGAGTTTTCTTGTCCTCTGGGAGTAAGTCGATATATTGGGCCATATGTTCCCACAGGAAGATTTGGCAATGGCCCATTATGGCCGTGAAGTTGGCAACCCTTAGACCCAATGTTCCAGAGAAGCAGATTCAACACCCAAGGTGTTAAGCCTGCTGTCCTCTTTGTCAAGTAGGGAGGAATGGGATCCTGCCCTTTCCCTAGAGGGTAGCACTTCCACTACCAAAGAGTTAGCCTGGGGTTGTCAACAAAGGAACTCACACCCTTCTTCCCTAACTCTGTAAGTTCTCCAACTTTTTTTGCAGAGGCAGGCAAGGCCCTAAGCAGATTTGGCTTATGTGTTGTTAGCAATTCCAGTAGTCCCTGGAGCATGGGGAAGGTTACTGGACCCATATTGACATTGTAAAGGACTTTGAAAGAGTAGATCCAAGAGCTTCCAATCCAATGAGAGATAGTCCAGTTCCGAAGCTTTGGCCATTCTGATTAGCTGAGCAGAGTATAATCTCAAGCCTCAATTTTCTCTCCAGGATCAGATGAGCATGCCTATTATATTAGGTGCTTTGGAACATAGGCAGGATAATGCTGCTACAGTCGTCTTGTTTGTGGGCTTCCTAGAGGCACCTGGTCGGCCACTGTGTGAACAGACTGCTGGACTTGATGGACCTTGGTCTGATCCAGCATGGCCTTTCTTATGTTCAAGTCCTCTGTTGGAAATACAGGTGACTTACCTGTGACAGCATCATCCGGAGATGGCATCAAAGTGGATTCAGAGTTGATGTCAGAACCTTGACGGAGAACCTTCCTCCAAATTCAATGGAAGTGGTTCACTTGGTGCCATGGATCTGAAGTCATGCATCAATGTCAATGGTGCAAGACAGTGCTCAGATCTGATGGCGGGAGGCATAGGCATAAAAACGGGTATAGTAGATAGCCTGGCTGGTGATCCCATTGATCCCACTGAGGTAGCTCCATGGGAGGTAGGTACATGGGCTGGACCCCAGGGAAAGGGGGCACTAGGCATGGCTCTTTGTTGTGTTGGAGGAATCACTGCCTACTGTGAGTGCTGTACTGATGACGTTTTTGAAGTGTCTCCATCATCTAACAACTGCAGGGAGTTGGGTGGTCTCAGCGATGAAGAAAGCGTATGAGGTCGAAGCCCCTGTTTGGGGTTGATCTGAGAGGGCAAAGCTCAGTGTCGAGGAGAAAGCAACTTACGACATTGAGGGAAAAGTGATGAATGCCATCAAGGAGAAGCCGACCGAACGTGCTTCATCTTTTTCTTCACCTTCTTAGGTGGTGGTTCCAATGCCATCCTCAGACCCAAAGCTACCCTATGAGGTTGCTTAGAGATTGGTTCAGACTTCAGGACAGAGGGCACAGACACTACCAATGGCATATGGGCCCTTTTTTTCCAGCTAAGCCAAGTGCTTTTTGGGTTGGAGATCAGGAGCCTCCAGTGCTTTTTCCCACAACGTGGCTTTCAGCCAAGTAGCCCTTTTGCGACTGGCCTCTGGGTTAAATTGGTGGCAGAACTCACAGGCTGAGGCACTGTGACCTCCCCCCCACCAACAGAATAGACACGAATCATGATCACTGTTTTGAGCCATCTTGGTCCCACGCTCTTCACACTTTTTAAGGAGTGCCATAATCTGATTTTTTAAACAAAAACTTTGACAAAAAATCCTGACAAAAATGCCTGAAGAAAAAGCTCAGAAACCATCCTCTCTCCACAGTGGCAAAGAGAGGACTGAAAGAAGAACACTCTTCTTGCCTCCGTCACATGACCATTTGGGCAGGAAAATGCCGATGCATGATGGAGGGTAGTGGGGAGTGCTCCTAGCTCTTTGAATCTTCTAGAAAGCTTTGGATTCACCATCTCTGTGGCTGGCCTGCACCTGTGGAGTCTGATTTGTGCCTGCACAGAAGCCGTGAAGGTGAAATTGAGTTGCTGCCACACTATCTCCTTTCCCACCCCCTCCTTCTAACAGGCTAACCAAGCAGCATGTCAAATTACAATACAGCTATGTATCCCATTGCTGCTGCCATCTACCATGTGAAGTGGGGACAGTGCAATGCATAGCAGTGACATAGCATGCACTGTATCCAACAAGAAGACAAAGCCACACAGTCTCGCTTTATGATCTAGCTAGAGCCTTAGACGTTAAATTGAAGCCATATCTTCATTCAGTAAAAAGAAAGGCTGTTTCTGTGGTACATCTGCCCCCTCACCTAGTACATGTGGGAAAGGTTGGGCGAGGATGTTGTGTTCTGCCATCAACCCCCATGAACTCTGAACTACCCAGCTTCTTGCATGGAAAACAGTCTCACAATTACAGCAGACTAAGAATCAAGGTATTCCACATGACTGAAGTATCACCACCATCAAATACCAATCTACTGGTGGTCCCCAGCCCGAAGAGTGTCCGGCTGGTCTCGACCAGGGCCGGGGCTTTCTCTGCCCTGGCCCCTGCCTGGATCAGGAACAACATTATAGTACACTTCCTGACTTAGTCACATTGACTGCATTAGGAATGTCTTTCCTGGCCAATTGGAGAGGGAAGTCTAATAGTTTAAAGATGCTCTTTTGCCCAGGCTGCAAATATTAGTACCTTATTGTGGTCACAACCTCCAGTGAATGATCACAATGTGACCCACTTATAAACCCCTAACCTTTCCATATATCAGTGTGAACTCTAAGTTTGTAATGCCCCTGTTTAGCCTGCAAAGCACCTAGCATTCTGTGAGTTTAAACAAGTAGCAATAGGAATAATGATCAGACAGCCATTCTTAGCAACTGTTTCACAGATGGTGGTTGGGTAGTCCACCAACTTTGGGAAAATTAGAACCAAAAGGCCATATTCATCTTGCAAGGTGACTGCTTGTAATGGAACATAGTTAGTACATGCTATGCATATCACTGCAAAGAAGTCACATACCTTTTGGGGTGTTTTTCAGAGAATACACTCTTGGCCTGGGCACCGGCTTTATAGCTGCACCATTTTGACAAGCAGACTTGGCAGGCCACTCTCCATTCTTGATGATAATTGTGGCACTTGTAGCTGTCAACAACAACAAATAAACCACAGGTTATTTTTGTACTTCCAGAACATAAATTCAAGCCATGGAGTTCACAACCAGTCACCAGATCTGCTAGTCTGTTCTGGTTATAAGTGGATGGCCATATATGCATGGCTGTTTCCCTGCGGTCACCCCCGCCGACTGCTCTGGTGCTTCATTTTGATAATGTATGCCTTTCCCGACCATCAGAGGTTGCCTTGCTCTCCCTACGCATTTCTGCGCATTTTGCCTGCCTTTTCTGGATTCTTGCTAAAACAGCATCCAGAAAACACAAGCATAACGTGCAGAAATGCGTGGGGGAGAGCAAGGCAATCTGATGGTCGGGAAAGGCATGCATAATCAAAACAAAGCACCCAAGAAGTCAGCGAGGTGGCCATGAGGGAAACCGCTCTGCATAGATGGCCCATATATTAAAATCCAGTATTTTTTACATTTGCACATAGACCGAACGATAACTGCTGCTGGTATTCAAGCAGAAACCAAAGAGCCAGCCACCGATTTCTTGAAGCCTCTATACCAAGGATCATCAACTGTGGTGCCCATGGGCACTATAGCGCCCGCCAATACTTTTCCTGGCACCCGCCCAGCATTTTTAGAAAGTGGGTGGGACTAGGTAGGGCTTTAGCCCAGCAAGGCTTCTAATTGGCTGCACAGATTTTTTTTTGAAATGTTGCTCTGGCAGCAGCTGCCACTACAGCCCAAGAATATTCACTGTGTGGCTCAAAGTAAGCTGCAACAACCATTTTATGGCTGGCTCTGCCTCCTGCAGCTCTTGTGTGGCTGTGCCCACCATTAGGGCTGTCAATTCGGTTCGGTCCGAACTGAAAATCAACCGAATTTCCCCTGATTCGGTGATTTTCAGTTCGGACGGATCCGAACTCAAATCTGGCGGGCAACCGGGGGGGCCGAATTCAGCGAGTTCGGGAGTTCACGAATAAATTCGGCCAATTCGGCCCCCCCTTCAGGGCAGCCCGCTGAAAGGCGCGGGCTGCCCTTTAAACTGATCTGCGCCTCCCGGCTGGGAGGCTCAGATCAGTTTAAAGGGCAGCCCGCCTCCCTTCAGCGGGCTCCCCTGAAGGGAGGCGGGCTGCCCTTTAAACTCATCTGTGCCTCCCGGCCGGGAGGCACAGATGAGTTTAAAGGACAGCCCCCCCCCTTCACGGGAGCCCGCTGAAGGGAGGCGGGCTGTCCTTTAAACTCATCTGTGCCTCCCGGCCGGGAGGCACAGATGAGTTTAAAGGACAGCCCCCCCCTTCACGGCAGCCCGCTGAAGGGAGGCGGGCTGTCCTTTAAACTCATCTGTGCCTCCCGGCCGGGAGGCACAGATGAGTTTAAAGGACAGCCCCCCCCTTCACGGCAGCCCGCTGAAGGGAGGCGGGGCTGAGTTTAAAGGGCAGCCGCGCCTCTCCAGCGGGCTCCGCTGCAGAGGCGCGGCTGTCATTTAAAGTCATCTGAGCCTCCCGCCCGGGAGGCTCAGATGAGTTTAAAGGGCAGCCGCGCCTCTCCAGCGGAGCCCGCTGAAGGGGGGCGGGCTGCCCTTTAAACTGATCTGCGCCTCCCAGCTGGGAGGCTCAGATCAGTTTAAAGGGCCCCCGCGCGCCTTCAGGGAATCCCTGAAGGCGCGCTTCGGCCGAATTTTCCCCCGAACTCCGGATCCCCCCGAATTACCGGGGATCCGAAGCGGGGGAGTTCGGACTTCGGACCGTACCGAACCCACAAGGGTCAAATTCGGCCGAATCCGAACTGTACCGAATTTTTTTTTTTTTGACAGCCCTACCCACCATGCTATGTCAGAATCCCAAAGGTGTCTGCAGGGTCCAAAGGGATGGGGACCCCTGCTCTACACCAATGTTGGAATGAGCTGTCCACCAAGAACTAGAGTCATATGTCCCAGCTCTGCATTGCTGGACTTACACTGTCCCACCCTCCGCTTAACATTTTGAGCATATTATCCCTTGCAATATACAAAGACAGGTCTAATTATCCCAAAGACAGAAAATCCTTGTGCTTTCAAAGGTACAAATGCAGCTGATTCTCTGACCAGTACAGTGATTCCAGAAGTCTGTGCATTACAATTCTCAAACCTGGCTCATTGTTGCATGAAGTAAGGGGACTGAGGCCATACAAAAAGCAGCTCTACAATATTCTCTGTACTAAAGTTCCCAGAATGACTCTCCCACGTGCCACTTTTTTGTTAAGAATTTTTGAAGAACATTTTACAACTGACAAAAAGGCTTTCTACTAACCCTGCTCCATCTATAGCTATTACTACATATAAAGCAGTAAAAATAATTCACTCCATATGGCTGTCCATTTCTTTACCACTACCGCTTGTCCTCCTCCCCCTCCCCTTTATTTCTTGCACTCAGAGACTTCCCAGCCTCTACAATGTGCTCCTTTCACATACGTATTCATTTTGCACTTTCACATAACTTCCTCTTGGAACAAGGCTGAGTTATTACATGATTTTTCCCTGCTGTGAAATTCCTACTCCCCTACAAGGCGTATCGCTGTTGTTTATATGCTCTCAGCTCCACTAAGGAGGGAGAGAAGTGGGAGGTCAATCAGGAAAAAGACCTAGCAGCATAGGCATTTCTGAAAACAAGCTATTAATTTTGTTCCCAAGGAAAATTGCACTAAAATCAGTTTTGGTTATCTTCCTCTAAATGCTGTTGAACTCTTCTCTAACACACAGCAAAAGGCTTACACTTCTGATCCATTAATCTTAGAAGTATAAGTCACTTCCTTTTCTAGCAAATATCTTCCCCCTCTATAATCTCCTTGCTTTGCAATGGGAGTCTCCAGTGGATTTGAAACCTTGGTCACCAGTAGTTACAATTAGTGCCAAAATTACTAGTTACAGTTAGTGCCAAAATTATCCTCAACTAGGGTGAATATTAGTGAGGGGGGAGCAAGCAGATAAAGTTGCATAAGAATGGAGATAGGGTATGTTCCCATGACCTGCCCCCTGAACTGTGTTAAGGATTTGGGAGTGTTGCACGTAAATAATACCAAGTATTTGTAATGTAAAATATATTCTGTCCTCTCATTCAACATAGAGGTTAACAAATGAAGCTAACTACCCCAGGATAATAGTTCTTGACATTCTGATAGTAACACCTCTGGGAAAGCAGGCATTGCCAATACGCATGAGTAGCCAAGCCTACAAATCCATTGTCTTTGAGAACTACAACAATCCAATAAAGTTGAGAACATTAATGGACTAATTTAACAGTTTGGAAATATACTCATTTTATTATTGGAGAAAAGAAGAAGAAAAAAAGAGTTGGTTTTTATACACCGCTTTTCTCTACCTTTAAGGAGTCTCAAAGCGGCTTACAATCGCCTTCCCTTCACCTCCCCACAAAAGACACCTTGTGAGGTAGGTGAAGCTGAGTTTGGAGAGAACTGTGAATGGCCTAGGGTTGCCAACCTCCAGGTACTAGCTGGCGATCTCCTGCTATTATAACTGATCTCCAGCCGATAGAGATCAGTTTACCTGGAGAAAATGGCTGCTTTGGAAATTGGACTCTATGGCAGTGAAGCCCCTCCCCTCCCAAACCCCACCCACCTCAGGCTCCGCCCAAAAAAAACCTCCCACCAGTGGTGAAGAGGGACCTGGCAACCCTAGAATGGCCCAAGGTCACCAAGCAGGCTTCATGTGGAGGAGTGGGGAGTCAAACCTGGTCCAGCAGATTAGGGCCCACCGCTCTTAACCACTACGCCACCCTGGCTCTCCTTAACTGTGCTTAACTTTCCAGAACTGAAAAGTGGGCTATAAAAGCTTTGAATAAATATCGCGAATACCTACTTAAAAAACTAAAGCAACACCCGGAAAAAGAAGGAAGTTACTTTTAGCTACCAAATACACAGCTAATGGAGCTTCCACATGGACTCTCAGAATTTGCTTTGAGCACTTACTAAGTCAGCATATTTATTTATTATTGACATTTTAAAAGCCCCCCCCCCCAAAAAAGGCCTTCAAGCAGCAGGGAAAACGGCAACAGCAGGGTCAGAGATAAGGAAAACGGTGCTAATGCGGGTGAGATCAGAAAGAAATATGTATTCCCATCCAAAAAGCGCCCGAAGTTGCTTTGACTGCCATCTTTCCAAGAAGACTGTACCAAACCAGGTATGGGAAAGAGCACAGCAAAGGGGGCGCAACAGGGAAAACAAGGTAAACAGAATACATTGTCAAGCAGAAGCCCCCCCCCAAAAAAAAACAGCACTGTGGTAAAGTCAAAGTGGAACAAAAACATCCATGCTGAGCAGCCTATGACAACTTTAATCCAGACTAGCTTTTCCGCAAGCTCAAGAATTCTACCTGCAGAGCGCTACTGCCCCATCTCTACTGCCAACCTCCGGGTACTAGCTGGAAATCTCCTGCTATTACAGTTGACCTCCAGCCGATAGAGATCAGTTCACCTGGAGAAAATGGCCGCTTCGGCAATTGGACTCTATGGCATTGAAGTCCCTCCCCAAACCCCGCCCTCACCAGTCTCCACCCCAAAAATCTCCAGGTATTTCCCAACCCGAAGCTGGCAACCCTACCATCTCACAGCAGCCCCAATGCCCCCAAAAGCTTGTTCCTGAGGGCTCCCAGTCCCCCAGGAACAGGATTTGGGGGGTTGCAACAAGAAGGGGACTTAGGCAAGACTGAACCTCTCTTTCCAACTGCAGAATATCAGCAAATCAAGTGGGAAGTTTATCACTGGTTAGTACAACTCTCCTCTTACATGACCCCCCCCAATAGCAAAGTCAAATACAAATTAATGTCTCTCTCTCTCTCTCTCTTCAAGTACAGCGCTTAAGGCAACCATCGCCAGATATTTTAGGACTATGAGCCAATGCTCCCTATGAAAGAAACCCCACCACATTGAGAAGAGCGGTCTACTGACCTAGTTTTATGACAGCGCTCTTACCAGGTTTCACAACAAAACTTGTTACAATAATAAAATTCAAAGGCAATATTTACAAAATGAGAACAGCTTAATAAAACTGAAAAGACTTTTTTACTCCATATGTACCAACGTAGAAGCATGCAGTTAATTTATGGACTCCTGCTGCAGGTGTGCTTTACCCCACATTCAGATGGGTACCACCAGCCAATTAGCATCTAAGCTATTTAAGCGTAAACCCCAATTTGTACAGCTTGCTTATTGATTGGATTATGTAATTTTCTGTTTCTTGGTGGTCAGGTAAGGTTGGAAGAAAACTGATCAGATGACTTCTCTGGCACCCGCCTTGCTAACTAGGGTGAAAAGACCCAGTACAAGACAGAAGATGGCCAAGCAGTCTCTACAACTTTCAAATAGGGATTACATCTACTGATAATTTAAGAATTCTGTATTTGAGTAACTGAGTCCTTTAAGAAAGCACATTAATCTGGGGAAAGGAGCTGGGCCACGTCAGGTTTACTAGACCCTTCAAAATCCAGCAAGTCCATAGCTATGGAAAAGCCATCAGTCTTTTTTTCTTAAATGATTCACCCCTAATTGTCATGCTCTGTCTTCTAACAAAAAATGCCATACTTAGTTCCAATATAGTCATTTTTATGGAAAGTGGTGTGTACTTTAAATGCTTGTCAAACTTACGATAGCCTATGCATAAGAACAAGCAATATTATACCTGCCTTACGGATAAGGCAGGGGTTCTATATACATCAGCCCAACCTCATGAAAAGCTTTATACTGAGTGTGCAAGTTCAAGTTAAACCTGCATAAGAATTTGTAGTTCTGAGCTCACCCGAAAACACTATTTACATTTTTGCTTAAAATAAGGGAGAGGAGCTAAGTGCTATCTATACAAGCAAAACACGCTGCAGGTACTTAAACTTCTAAGGGAATCACAGAAAGGACTGACAAGACCCAGCGAGCAAATAGTTTGTGTAAGCTAGTTTTCTTTGAAGAGGAAAAGAGTCCTAGGGAAGCTCTATGCTTTTCTTTGTTTCCCATTATGAACAGACATTTATTACATTTATACTTGCACCAGTCTCACTGAGAAAGCATCCTGTTTTGACCTTAAAACGCTCAAGCAAGATGATAGACCTTTGTCTATCATCAGCATCTACTGAGCGAAGCCATCAACTATTATTGGGGCAATTATATATGTATGTATGTACGTACCTATCTTAAGATATAAAAGACCCACCTGACAGCGAAAAAACTCTGCACAGGGAAATGTATCCAGTGTTATTTCTCAGATTTGTTCATCACTCAAGCTTACATTTAGACAGAATATTAGTCTCCCTCCCCCACAAAAACCCACAGAATAAAAAGGGGCTATGCTTTTCATAATACAAGCTTACATTTAGACAGAATATTAGTCTCCCTCCCCCCACAAACCCCCACAGAATAAAAAAGGAGCTATCCACAATTCAAAGCATTCAATTTGACACACATGCTCTTTATTGAATAAGAAACTAAACACATACTGCTCTTTTTCCCTCAGTAAAGAAAAGAGGATCACCTACTTCTTCTCCCAGTAAATGAGGCTAACAAAGGAATTATACAAAAGCTGTAAGATCCCACTACCAGCAAGGTCAGTAAGGTAATATCGTAGTGGCTTCCTGAATCTGTCGGTGGCGTTAAGGTGGAATTGGTGAAAATGTGAGGAGAAAATTCCGTTTCTGTGCAACTGCGGAGTCCTCCTGGTATAGTCATTTAAAATGATCAAAGCAAGCCCAAAGCCCGAAAGACCGCAGCCATGTTCCCCCGCTCCGCTAGTATTCCCCACGCTTGCTCTTAGTGAATTAGAGTGGAAAAAAATTGTAAGCTTCAAGGCAGCAGACAAAACAGATTAAGCCAACTAGCAAATCAGGCTAAGAAAGAGTCGTCAACTGGATGCTTAATCTGAAAAGGAAACCTCCACAGTTCTTTGTCGTGAGGCAAAGATCTCCCCCTTTGTTAAGAGCAAGAATAAAAAAAAAACAACCAAAAAACCAGAGCATTCACAACCTCTTTAGGCGAGTCCAGGCACTGGAGTAAACCAAACGGCAAACGCACACAAAAAATGGCAACATGGCTGTCAGTGCAGAACCAATCTGTTTGTAACAGAGATGCATGCTGCAAATTTAAATGTCACAATAAGCTTTTTTTTAAAGCACAAAAAGGAGGCTTTCTTTTCATAGCCGATAGGGGGGAAAATACAGGGGAAATGAAACTGTACACAAAGCTTTACTGTTAGCCTCCTAAACTCAATAAGGTTTTGGCATAATAGACTTCCTTCCCAAAAAAACAGACTTGAGCTACTTTAATGTTGGGTACCATTTCCTCCCCCCAGAAATATCTACCTTGCGTCCTATATTTTATACAGTTCAAGGCCCTGCAAGCAGGCAGCAGTTAGCTTTATCAAGGCTGTGCTGTTAAACATTAACTCTTTTTGTGCTTAAACTGTATGTTCATAAGCACTTGTCTAGGGTTGTAAACAGCAACTCATCTGAAAGCCTGACAAGATGAAAGTACCCAATCTGCAAGGTAAACTGTGACATAAATTTATACAAAAAGGTTCAATAAGGAAGGAAAAGGGAATCTCAATCTACAACCTGATTTTTCTTTCTTTCTCGCAGAGCCAGGGATTATCATGACTCCTGACAGTACATGCACAAAAAGCAACCAAGACATAAATTAATGTTTTCTGTCCATCAGCTAGATCAATATCTAACGTGCAAGAGCAGTGACAAAGCCGTTGGTCTGACCAAAAGTACAACACAAGCAATTTCAGGTTTTAGCCAACTAGTCACTGTGGGGGGAAAAGGATTATCAAGAATGACTTACAGTTATTGCTGCAAGTACTTTGGTCACTCTGAGTGCTGCTGATAGAAGAGATGCTAGAGGTTCTCCGAAATCCTGGTCCTTTGATGGGCACTTTTGACTTGGGAATTAACTTTCCAGAACTGGTCGAAGGTCCAGGCAATGCTCTCACAGACGTAAGCCTCCCTTTAGGAGAAGAAACTTCTGCTTCTATCAGTATAAAGAGAAAGGATGAGTCAGTGTTGCTAGTCACAGAAGAAGCCGCTACAACAAGTTAACATGAATTGCTTTCAGCACTCAAAGTGCTTCAGTACATTGCCTTCTTGTAATCCAAATCACAAAATGTCATAGTTCCACTGTACACTGTATTGCCCTGACCTGGATGGCCCAGGCTAGCCTGATCTCGTCAGATCTCAGAAGCTAAGCAGGGTCAGCCCTGGCTAGTATTTGGATGGGAGACCACCAAGGAATACCAGGGTTGCTGTGCAAAGAAAGGCACTGGCAAAACACCTCTGTTAGTCTTTTGCCTTGAAAACCCCAAAAAGGGGTCGCCATAAGTCGGCTGCGACTTGAAGGCACTTTACACACACACACACACACACACACACACACACACACACACTGCATTGGTCAGGCCACACCTGGACTATTGTGTGCAGTTCGTGAGGCTTCACTTCAGAAAGGATACGGACAGAATCGAGCAGGTGCAGAGGAGAGTGACGAGGATGATGTGGGGCCTGGAGACCAAGCCCTATGCAGAAAGGGTGAGGGAGTTGGGAATGTTTAGTCTGGTCGAGGTTGAGTGGGGACATGATTGCTCTTTTTAAGTATTTGAAGGGCTGTCACTAAGAGGAGGGCAGAGAGCTGTTCCTGTTGGCAGCAGAGGATAGCTTGGTAAGGTAGGGTAGTATGATCTTCATGTTACAGACTGGGGTGGGAGGGGGAGACTAAGGTCGACAGGGCGGCTTGCCTAAAGCTATCTAGCAAGTTCATGGCAGAGGCAAGATTTGAATCTGGGCATCAAGCCTCAATTTCCTTAACCACTACCCTGTGTTCATCTCTAAACTGTTTAAAAGTGAGAACAGAGTTAATCCATTTGTCTAATAAGCTGGAAAGAACTGCATGGCTCTCTAAAAGAAAAAAATAGGCTGTAGCAGATGTTAAAGCTGGTAAGCAATTATTATTTACACATACTTGTCATGTTTCTGAAGACTGCTTGCACAAAATAAGGCTTTTTGCAATACTGATATTGGTCAAAATCCGCAATGTGGGTTTTCCAGGAAAATTTTGAATTGGAAGGTTTTCCAGAAAAATTAAGTAGGTAATTTAAATAATGTTAGCAAAAGGCAAAATTTTCCCCATGCTGTATTTTTCTATTTTGGAAAACCTTCCTCCCTACATCACTGGCCAAAAACAGCATCACCACACTATATCTTCTGCAGGGAGCGCAGGACAACATAATCAGGTCTCACTCTATCTTAACTATGCTATGAGGTATGCTAAGAGATCATGCTCTCCACACAGATCCCATGGTCTCCAGGTTCAGTACACTAGCCACGATGGTTGTTAAAAAAATCACTGTATTACCAGTTACTCACTGCTTTTGAAGGACCATTGCACAGATGCTGAGACAGGAATGCAGATATTTCTGTCACTGGCGTTGATCTGATGTACAAATATAGGCAATTAGCTCAAACTCAAGGATCACTCAAGAGGGTGGGGAGACAGCCTCATGGCTAGTACCCAGGTAGGAACCCAGTGTCTTAGATAGGGTTGCCAGCTCCCGGCTGGGAAATACCTGGGGATTTTTGGGGTGGAGCCTGAGGAGGGCAGGGTTCAGGGAGGGACTTCAATTGCCAAAGCAGCCATTTTCTCCAGGTGAACTGATCTCTATCGGCTGGAGCTCTATCGGCTTGTAACAGCAAGAGATCTCCAGCTAGTACCTGGAGGATGGCAATCCTAGTCTTAGAGTCTAAATATACCTAGCAATAATAATCTGGCTTGTTGGGTAAGGTTGCAGGTTAAAACGATCATTCAATTCCTGACAAAAATCAACTTTGGGGCCTCAAGGAAACTGTTGGATCTATTAGGTTTTTTAAAAAAGAAAAAAGCTTATTTACAGCCCCAAAATTCATTTTTTGTCAGAAATTAAATGATCTTTTTTAACCTGCAACTGTGCACTAGTGTCGGACAAAGGGAGTGTTGACTCTTGAAAGCTTATACCCTGAAACTCTTGTTAGTCTCCAAGACTGGCTTGTCAAACAGTAGGCCAGCACGCCAGATCTGGCCCCATGAGAGCTGTTATTCAGCCCACAAGCCAGCTGAGGCAGCCACCTCCCCCAAGCCCCGACCAAGTTACATTCTGGGCTGGCGAGGCCTGGCCTGGCCCAACCAAGTGACATTTATGTCATATCCGGCCATCGTAACAATTGAGTTCAACAGCCCTGCTCTAAGGAGCTCCTGGACTCAAATCTAACTACTCAACACTAGGTGGCAACGTAGGACAGTACAGCAATGTGGGTACCTTGAGCTGCTATACTGAGCAAATGCATTCCTCTCAGTTATTGTAACTAATCTGAACAAAATTAAGAAAAACCAAACACTGCTTTAAACACTGCTCTTCATCTTTTCCTATCCTAACACAAACTGTCTTTCTCCAGGCCAGAACAATTATCACCTAACATGAGACAAGCCCTATGATCAGGGACCAACTCAGAGCAGCAAATTATATTCATTCAAATATTTATATTTTATTTTACTCCCAAAGGGGGACCCAAACTGGCTTATAACATCATTCCCCCCCCCCCTTATTCTCTATTTTATCCTAACTACCACACCACTTTCTATGGTTGGTTAAGCTGAGAGTGACTGGACCAACACCATACAGAGAACTTAAATGGCAGAATGGGGATGTGATCCTCGGCCTCCCAGATCCTAGTGCAGCACTAACAACCACTACAACATTGAACACATGAAGCTGCCTTATACTGAATCAGTATTTGGTCCATCAAAGTCAGTATTGTCTCCTCAGACCGGCAGCTGCTCTCCGGGGTCTCAGGCAGAGGACTTTCTCATCACCTACTTGCCTAGTCCCTTTAACTGGAGATGCTGGGGATTGAACCTGGGACCTTCTGCATGCCAAGCAGATGCTCTACCACTGAGCCATGGCCCCTCCCCAATGAAGTACAATGGCTGTATTCATGACCTTATAAACTACTGAGATGGCAGGGTCCCCAGCATTTCTTCTGGCAAAGCTCCAAGATGCCGAGGAAAACAAGTAAAGTTAAGCACTTGTCCCATAGTGGCAGCTACACCATCAGCTGCTGTCCAGAAAGGATCCTGATCAAGCTGCATGGAAGCGTCCACCAGCTGCTCTGAACACAAGTTTGCTCATGTTGCAGCCCAATATTTGAGGAGGGCAAGCCAGAGGGAAGAAATGGAGCCCAGGTTAGCTGACAGGGAGCGTAACTAGGGTTGCCAGCTCCAGGTTGGGAAATACCTGGATATTTTGGGGGCAGAGCTTGAAGAGGGGAGGGTTTGGAGCGGGGAGGGACTTCAATGCCCTAGAGTCCAATTGCCAAAGCAGCCATTTTCTCCAGCTGAACTGATCTCTATCGGCTGGAGATCAGTTGTAATAGCAGGAGATCTCCAACCACCAACTGGAGGTTGGCAACCCTAAGCGTAACTCAAATGGATTCCCACGTCACAGAGAAAAAGAACTACTTAACTCCAGTAAACTGGCTTAAATGCTTCCTTCAAATTCCTTGTCCACAAGGCTGAAGAGAAGTGGTTTTCAAAAAAATTTATACAAAGGCCATAAAACGTAATTCAAAACTACTAGCCTGGAACCTGAAAAACTACATGAGTTTTATAATGGTGGGAAACCATCCCTGTTCTTAATCATTAGACTTTAATGGTTCACAGCAGTCCCAACAAGTTCTTGCAAGTTAATGACCCACTAACAAGGAAATCCTTCTGAAGAACTGAGCACATAAGCAACTTCAAATGTACATTTCCAAAATGGTAGACATTTAGCCTATTAAGACACTAAATCAAAGAGTGGTATCCCAACAAGCCCCCCCCCCCAACCTCGCTTCGAAACAAACCATAGAGGACTTGCATGAGCAGCTCATACCTTTTGGTTTAAACTATTATTCGAGCAGCGAAACCTTACACTGCTCAAGTTTTACCTATAAATAGGGTTGCCAACCTTCAGGTGGTGACTGGAGATCTACTGCAATTACAACTGATCTCCAGGCAACAAAGATTAGTTCCCCTAGAGAAAATGGTCCCTTTGTAAGGTAGACTCCGTGGTATTATACCCTGCTGCAATCCCTCCCCTCCCTAAATCCCACCCTCCTCAGGCTCCACCCCCCAAAATCTCCAGATATTTCCCAACCCGGTGCTGGTAACCCTACCTAAAAAGTCAGCAATTCTAAAAGCTCATGCTGTTAAAATATTTTGTGCTAGCCATCTCTTTGAAATTTTAGGTTGGTGCTAGTGATATGGTAAGCAGAGTTATCGCCCTTCTAAGCCCAAAGGAGCCCATGGCGCAGAGTGGTAAGCTGCAGTGCAAGATCTGCTCACGACCTGAGTTCGATCCCAACAGAAGTTGATTTCAGGTAGCCAGCTCAAGGTTGACTCAGCCTTCCATCCTTCCGAGGTCAAATGAGGACCCAGCTTGCTGGGGGTAAAGGGAAGATGACTGGGGAAGGCACTGGCAAACCACCCCGTAAACAAAGTCTGCCTAGTAAATGTCGGGATGTGACATCACCCCATGGGTCAGGAATGACCCGGTGCTTGCACAGGGGACCTTTACCTTTTAAGCCCAATGGACTCTGCTTAGGATGGCACTGTCAATACTCCTTACCTAAACAACCGATTCATATCAGCCCTTAAGGAATAAGGCAAGATTGATGAGCTTCTTATCATCTAAGACTGTGTTGGCGAACCTACAGCAAGCATGCCAAGTCCGGCATGCGGAGCTCTCTCTGCAGGCACGCGCCCGCAGCCCAGCTGGGCGGCGGGGGCTTTGAACCGTGCTGCGCTGCTTGCAGGCAGCGCGGCACAGTTCAAACCCCAAGGGACTGCCCAGCTGGGCGGCGGGGGCTTTGAACCGCGCCATGCTGCCTGCCCCCCCACTGCCCCCCCTCCCGAGCGATACTGGCCCTGGAGAGGGTCAGGCTCACTTTCCCTGCCGCCGCTCACTTTCCCTCACTTTCTCCTGTGCGATCCTGGCCTCTGAGAAGGCCAGGTTCGCTTTCCCCACCACCGCCCCCTCTCCCATGTGATCCTGGCCCAGGAGAGGGCCAGGCTCACTTTCCCCACCGCCCCCCCCTCTCCCGTGCAATCCTGGCCTCGGAGAGGGCCAGGTTCGCTTTCCCCACCACCGCCCCCTCTCCCATGTGATCCTGGCCCAGGCTCGCTTTCCCCCCCGCCCCCCTCTCCCGTGTAATCCTGGCCCCGGAGAGGGCCAGGCTCGCTTTCCCCGCCGCCGCCCCCCTCTCCCAGGCACAGTCAGGCTGCCGTTTTCTTCTCCTCCCCCCCATGCAGGCCAGGTCTACTCATTGGTTTCTATGCGCATAGAAATCAGTGGGTAGACCTGGTCTCCTTGGGGGAGGGGGTCTCAGTCAGGAGGCCAGGTCTACTGCCATGCAAACCAATGGGTAGACCTGGCCTCCGTGTGGGGGAAACCCATCTCCATCCCGAGGCCAGGTCTACCCATTGGTTTGCATGACAGTAGACCTGGCCTCCCGACTGAGACCCATGGAGGCCAAGTCTAGACCTGGCCTCCGTGACGGGGGAAGCTTCCCAATGGGGACTCCCCCCACCCCCACGGAGGCCACCCATCTTCAAAGCCCCCCCCTTCCCTGGACTGCCCGCCGCCCAGCTGTTGGCACTTTGCGATAAATAAGTGGGTTTTGGTTTGCAGTTTGGGCACTCGGTCTCTAAAAGGTTCGCCATCACTGATCTAAGGCTATTAAATGCTTTCAAACATTTTAAACTTAGGAAAGTAGAAATACCCTAGAAGATTTGATTTAAGGTTTTATGAAAAACATTTTGCTTGTGTTCAGAAACAAAAGGTTGTCCCTGTTTATCTTATGAGAAAGCTACTAAATTAGAGCAGCACAGAAACTATGAATCATAGAGTTGGAAGGAACCACTAGGGTCATCTAGTCCAACCCCATGAGTGTCAATGGACTATAAAAAAGGACTTATTCACCAATATATTCTACATTTGAGTCCAGTAGCACGCACACGCTAAGGTACTTTGATATGTCTGCGTTTATAATATTATGTATTATAAACAACTAACCATTCAAGACAGATAGTTCTTTTATGCATGGCTGTTTCACTCGCCATCACCCCGACAACGACTTTGGGTCTTTGTATTGATTATGCATGCCATTTCCAACCGTCAGAGGTCGCCTCGCTCTCCCCCTGTGTTCCCACACATTTTGCAGGACCAGTTTTATCTCGAATTTGAAAACTACTCTTACTACATCCACTGCAAAGTTAGTTATGAACAAGAAGTCTGTATTACAGGCTTCTTTAATTACTATTTGGGCTTCATCCAGTTTCTGAGACACAATGAACTCACGCTATTCATTTCATCTCTCAGGCCAGCCATTTTTTGTACACATAATCAAGAATGGGATTTTCAGAGGTTTACACTGCTACGTCTTAATATTAGCTCTTGTCAGGACTTTAGGGGTTTCTAAATTGCTCTTTAAGAGCCCCGTGGCCCAGAGTGGTAAGCTGCAGTACTGCAGTCCAAGCTCTGCTCACGACCTGAGTTCGATCCCGACGGAAGTCAGTTTCAGGTAGCCGGCTCAAGGTTGACTCAGCCTTCCATTCTTCCAAGGTCGTGAGCGTTCCGATCAATGCAGGAGCAGATATAGTAGCTGCCACGGTTGATTCCTGAAGACAACACGGGTTGAAACAGGGCAATACCCAGACCCCTGTAGCTTTGCAGCACTGACTTGGCTGGTTTGTGAGACCTGTGGTCTGTCCATGAAGAATTGTGCATCTGTCAGAATACTACTTGTCAGGTCTCAGCAACATGTTGCGTTCCTGGTAATAAAGACTTCTCTCCAGATGGTGCAGCGAGTTAAAAGTTTTATTTCAGAAAGTCAGCGAGTTCAGCAGATCATAGAAACTTAAGGCTAGAATACAGGCATGGGGAAATATCGGTACATATATAGGGTAAATACAATGGGGTTGATTAGATTTTAGAAACAAAGAGACAATACAGAAGTTAACTACCGGTAAAGACTTAAGACAACGCATACAGGAAATAAACGCGTGCGTTAACTGGCTGATCTTCCCAGGCTCCTGGCATTGTCTTGCGGGACCCGGTATCAGATCAGCGATTACTCGGGCAGGTCTCCATTGAGGTGCAGATCTTGGGCAGGAGACCGGGTGCAAACGGGGAGGAATGGAGTGCACAAAAAACTCCATTTTGTCCGTGGGGGGAACCATCTTGTTTCTTATCTGGGGCCGGCAGAGAGCCTATCTGACACTACTCCAGGAATGCACCGTATGAAGAATTTCCTTTTTCAGCTTACCTGAGGCTTGGAAAACACGATACTTTGCAAAAAGGAAGTTGAGTGGCTGATAATAATATTCCAATGTGGACTTTATTAGTTGGATTGATTTAGACATATATATGATGTTATAGGATTGTTTATATGTATTGGTTGGTGATGTACACTATCTTATAAGTTATTACACTTTTGGTTATTTAAAAAAAAGCTGGGCAATTTTTTGCTGTTATTCATTTCAACACTACCTGGAGGTTGGCAACCCTGCAGATAGCAAGGGACTGGGGGGATGCTTAAACCACTCCCACGTTTTTGCTCAGAATCTTCCTGTAGTTTCTCTTCCTTCGATGAACAGAAAAACAGCTGGAGGGGACAGTTCTGACCAGGAAAAAGAGGCATCCGCCCCACTCTTCCACCCAAGCCTGTACACTGCTAAAGTTGTTTATTGCTTGAAATAAAAACAAGCAGCAAGGGAGGAATAAACGGTCCGTGCAGCTGCACGTCCTGTGTAGTTTAGACCTCAATTTTCTTGAAGCAAACTGTTTAGCATCATCACAGTTGTTATCCAAAACTATCCACACTGGGTTTAATTCTTCTCTGTTTGCGCTATAACATTAAAAATTTTAAAAATCATAAAGGTTGCTGTGAGGAGTGCCCTGGATATTCTGGGAAAAAATTGAATCAGAAAAAAACCCAGTGGCCAAAATAAAGCACGCTTATTTTGACTCATATTTAGCAAACCAACAGTGACATCCTAAGCAGAATTATACCCTTCTAAGTCCACTGAAGTCAATGTGTTTAAGAAAGGTGAACTCCTGCATTGGATGGCAGTGCAAATGTTAAGGATTTGCCCGTGTTAATTTTGTTACAAAAGCAGCAATAAATAAAAATAAAACCGTACAGAAATAATTTTTATTGGAACAATGGTTGTACAAATTTAAAGAAGGAAATTTCTCTGTAAGTGAACAAACTTTCCTTTTCCCATGAGGAAATGGAACACTGGAAAAATTTCTACCTCACATCTCTCCCCTGAGAATAGCGCTGAGTGCAATGGCAGGAAGATCACTCTATGTGCAATAATTTTCATGCCATCTTGAATACAGCTTGTAGTCTGTTACATCTTCACACCCAAGGTGAGCATTAACAACTTGGTAAATTATTGCGTGGCAAAACGCTCCTCATATAGCAACAAAACGACACATACATCAGCCACAGCATATTACCACACAACACACTACAAGGGTAGAAAGTACACCTGCTTTCTTCAGTAACCATTTACTACTACGCAGCGCCTGCTACCACCCTACTGAGACTCAGTGTTTAGCACAAAGTAGAGCCTAAACACACCTGTCTCTGGCCCTCTTCCTCCCCCTCCTAGTATTAAACCAGCTGTCTTTTAAATACTCAGTGGGACAGGTTGTTTGGGGACAAGGGAAGAGAATTTCATCCAGCTTGCTTTGCTGAATTGTACTAAACACAGCCAAGCTATGACTGAGTCAGGCTGAGAAGTAGCTCTCAAGTGATAGGTAAGGTAAAGGTCCCTTGTGCAAGCACAGGGTCATTCCTAGGCAGACTTTTGTTTATGGGGTGGTTTGCCAGTGCCTTCCCCAGTCGTCTTCCCTTTACCCCCAGCAAGCTGGGTACTCATTTTACCAACCTCAAAGCTGCAAAAATCACCCTCCCTGCCCCTCCCCACAACAGACACCTTGTGGGGTAGGTGGGGCGGAGAGAGTTTGGCAAGAACTGTGACTGGCCCAAAATCACTCAGCAGCCTTCACACGGAGGAGTGTGGAATAAAACCCGGTTCTCCAGATTAGAGTCCGCCACTCTTAACCACTGCACCACGCTGGCTCTTTAAGGGATACATTCATCCAGATCCCGAGGTTGATCTCTATATTATAATACACTAATTACACTAATGACCCCCCAAAAACTGTCTCAGTGGGGTGTAAGCCATTTATATAACTTCAAAAGTATCTGGACACAATTTAGTCAAGAGGGACTGTGTTGCCATCCCTACTCACTAGGGAAGGATTTTCCCCAACTCCAAGTGAGGATTTGGATGAGATAGCACTATGCATCCTATTTCTTGGCAACTTCCTGCCTAAACAATGTACAAGCTCTCAAATTTATTTTGTTTATTTATTTCAGATACTCTAACAATTACCTAGGTAATTTGCAAATACTCTGTAACCAAGTACGGTGCCCTGACCTATGACCTAACATGCTCAAATATTTACACACACACACCCTTCTACCTGAAAGTATGGAATAAAATCCTTGGTTAATATTTTTTGGTTTGCTCTTAAATCTCCTTTGTCTACCAAGCCACAGCTGCGTTTCTACGCATTCATGTTCAATACCATGCAGAGAAGCTGCAATCGCTTGGGCTACCATCAATATTAAAACAAGAGACAGTGTACCTCCGCTTACGTTAGCTAGCTTTAAGACTAAGAGCTCACCCACCTTTATCCTTAGTCAGTGTCTGAACCATCATGGTTTTAAAGATCATCTTTTTGGAAAGTCGCCAGAAAGGAGGAAGCCCCAAAGATATAGAACAGCCACTGAGTATGATCGATACACTCTCCATATGTGGTAAATGAGCGGTGCGTTTAATCAGATTGCTCCTGTCTTACCACCGATACTTCAGTGACATCTTAGAAGACCATAAACTCCTCAAGAAGGTACAGGGGAAAACCCCTCCTGTTGTCATTTACCACAGAAGGACCTGACAGCATTATGTGGGATCTAGCTAGATGGTACGAGTACATGAGACTTTTATAACATCAGGTAGGATCAGTTTGCATTCCCATATCCAGCAGAGGCACAAGTACTTTTCAGGATAAGAGCCAGAAGGCTATAGAAGTTCAAGCCAATTCTAGCTGCCATCCAAGGGGATCTCATGCAAAATGAGAACTGCTCTAACAATAGTATTAAGGGAGAATTTTGTTTTCCCAAGTTCAGTTACCCGAAAGTGGACTTTAAAAGTACAAAGATTGTTTTGACCATGCTGTATCCCATTTTAAAGTAATTTTATATGTGTGGAAAAATTAGCTGTTCTCTCACACACAGAGCTTAAAGAATACATAAATCTTTCCTGTCACCTCCCTCCAAATATGCATGTGTATACATAACACAGGAAAGTTATTATTATTTTTTGTTCTCTCTCACTGTAAAGAGGGTGGGAAAGACTGACAAACTTAAAGCAGGTTTTTCTGGCTAGCAGTCATCACCAGGCTTTTAAAATTATGGCATGTTTTCAAAATTAACTCTTCACGCCCAGACCAACTTAATGGCTGGCAATGTTTATTGCAGCCACCAGCTCCAGGTAGGAGCAACATGGCTAGACTGCCTTAGACATGGGAAAGCCAGACTAAAATGCTCACTCAACCCAGAAAGCTTATTGGGTGACCCTTCACCAAGTCACTGTTATTTCCACTACCTCACCTATTGAGCAATAGCTACTAAATGGGAGTATTCATGTTCTCTACAGTAAGAAGCAGAGAAATGTGATTACTGGGATTATTTTATAGATTTCAGAGATGACCAGGTAAAGCCAAAGAGGTTTTTTTTCTAAATTAAGTTTATCATTTTGGCTTTCAAATCAGTCTGATTAAATAAAGGAAATATTCCCTTCAAGAAAAGATTACGTGTATGTGGCTTGAGTCAACACGACACGCTACAGCATATAATCATAAATTGTCATCTGCATGATGGCCCCCGTAAGAAAATAATTCTACCCTTGATTGATAAAATGAAATCTAGCCAAGAATCCTCTGGATGCAGGTTTTTATTGAATGATTCTATTCCTGAAGTCACTTTAAAGGTGGAGGAATTTCTGATGGAAGTTGTCAAAGCTAGGACCAAAGCTTCAACTGAATTTAAACTGAAAATGAATGCACAGATAATTTTGTGCACTGCTAATGTTATGTTTCTGGGTATGTGCCAATAAAGGTTGATTGATGAAATAAAGGCAGCCATTTCCTCATCACGTACTTCCACACTTGCCACAATAACATTCATCCAGCTCCCTTCCCTCTTTATCCAATTCCCTGCCCCTGAATGAAAGAGAACGAGATCTTCTGGAATATAGTCGATGAATAATCCACCAGCATTGACCAGAACCATTTTCAGACACATTGAGGGAACAGGGTCACCAAGTTCCATCAACACATTCTGAGCTTAGAAGTCCACCTTTCTCAGCCAGAGTCAAGGCAGGCAACTTTTAAACTTTAAACAAAGTTTAAAAAAAACAGCAAGAAGGTAACCCTTCACCTCCCGGCATCCCCTATATCATCTCCCCTTTTCCTGCTTCCTTCAGTCCTTCCCACTCTCCAACCACCTTTACTTTTTTCTGCCCCCCTGCCTGCAACTATATTTATACCCTGCCTTTCTGCCCAAAGGGAACCCAAAATGCCTTCACATTATTGTCCTCTCCACCATTTTATTCTCACAACAGCCCTGTGAGGTAGATTAGGCCGAGAAAGAGAGAGACAGGCCAAAGGTCACTCAGCAAGCTTCTATGGCAGAGTGGGGATATGAACTTGGTTTTTCCATACCTTAGTCTGACACTACTACACCCACTGGCTCTCAGCTTCCCCTTCTTCCATCCTCCTTGGCTGCCGCTTCCTGGCAAAAGCCTGGCCGTTCCCAAAGTTGTGCACTAGTAAATGGCTCTAGAGAGACATGTGGTGACTACTGGGCCCAGCCAAGCTATACAAGTTGCATGGAGGCTACCACTGCAGCCAAGCACCTAGGTGAGTTGTGCAAATTTCACAGTGGCTAGCTGCCCCATAGTTGCTACTGGGCATACGCCAAAACAGCCCTGGAAAGGGCCCTGCCCTTTACTGACAAAAACCAAGGTTTGAAGGGTTGCAATCTTGTTGTGGCTGCCTAGCAACCGCCACAATGGCCACTGAGATCTCCGAGGGTATTCATTTCTTAAAGGACAGGTGCTACTTCTATTATTTTGGAGGGTTCTAACACCCCAGCGTATTTTTTTTACAGAGTTCAGATTTTTCTGCACACCTGGAGCTTTTCTCAGGTTTGTAGAAAGATCTGTCTTGTCTGTTCATGGCTCCAGTCTCTGGATCTAAGTATTGACAGATGGACCATGCTAAGAATTAGACGTATTAATGTAAAGTGGCTTATTTTATAAATACAAATAATGAAATAACACTGGATTGCAAGATAGAAAACAATGAGATAAGCAATTCAGTACACCCAACAATGCTGCAAAATATTTGCTTTAGACAATGAGCCAGAATTCCACATTCTTTACCATGAGTTGTTGGCATAACTAGTGCCAAACGAAACACAGTACACTGTGTAGACACATCCGAGCTAAATGCAGAAATGTCTCAATCAGCATTGACCTGCAGCAAACTTTTAAGTGCGCGCACAACTTTCCAAGCCCTATTATTTTGCAATCCCTTGTATGCAAAACCAATTAACAAAAATGTTTCTCACCTGAATTCAAAGGTAGAGCGGCTCTTTGAGGAGAAGATACTTTGGTTGCAAGAACATTTTTACTTTCACTTCCTCTCTTAGAGCAGTATGTCCTCCTGGAATCAGGTGCACTTCTGAGTGTGACTGGGGTGTCCTTGAGTAAACTTTGCAGTTGTGTTGGCTCTGCTTTAGGTGAGGAACCCTTCACCGTGTTAAAAAAAAGGATACAAGGATATACTGAGCAAGCATATAAGCAATATATATTATTTGCATTCCTGTGATGTGGAGTGTATCATGTCAATGCAGGGTATTATGAATACATTGGACAAAGACCACAGAAGAATAATTGGATCCTACATGGACTCAAAGGCCATCTCAAAATAATGGCATAATATATTGAACAAATGTTTACTTTACTGACAGCTATCTAATTTTATAACAATGCAGAACCGCTGTGGTCATGAGATTCCTAATGCATTAATTTGTAACGAAACACCTGAGAGAAAGGGGGGGGAAATAACTCACACATAAACTTATCACAACCTATAAAAGCATTTACTTTATGCAACTTCAAGGGAAGCTTTAAAAGTAACAGAGTTGGGCACTACTTAACAAATCAATAAGAATTAAAATAAATAGGTTTGGAACTGTCTTTCATTCATCTGGAACACTTTTATATGGGTTCCAAGAATTAGGGGACCATGATCTCACACACAATACTAGATCATCCAAGTTTCCAAGAGTAGGAAACACAGCTCAGTTTGTACTTAAATTCAGCCCTGGTTCAACCATGGCATCTCCAGGTAAAAGAGTAAAAGGTAACAAGGCTGGAAAAGGTGTTTGTCTGAGACCTTGGAATGGTACTAACAGTCAAAACATACAACATTGTCCCCTTGAACAGGTCTCTGGATAGGCACACACGTAAGTTTTCTAACTAAATATTTGGCTAGGTAATCTCATGGTCTTTCAATACAAGGAAATGTCATATCAATAGGGTTGCCAGAATTTCAGAGAACTCACTGGAAAAGAGGTACGTCAGGTATTTCATACTAGTCAGTGAAGAAGTAAGGGAAGAAGGACCCATTTCTCTTCTTCCTTCTCTGAAGGTTAGCACAAAGGCAGGACTTCACCTCTCTTCTTAGTCCTAGGGAAACTGTGAGGTCTTGCCTCATTTTGCTTTAGGCTTCAAAGGAATCAAGAAGAATACAGGTTCCTCTTATTGCCTCTCCATGGCCAGAGTGATATAAAGTGACAGATAGCCACTCCTCTTCCATAAGTTCTCTGCAATCAGGAAGAGTGGAGAACTGGATGTCTACAACAGGGTGGACACCAGAGAAAGAGGAGCCGTCACCACTGGCAATGGCTTACATACTTCTTTACAAAAAAACTTTTTACATAAAACCAAAGGTAATGCTATAATTAATATATTCAAGTGTATGGGACTTGCAGCCCACACCTTAAGAACTTTGGTACAGTATTTCGACAACTGTAGTGATGGAAAGATAAGAACTTGTTTCAAACACTTCCTAGGGGCTCTTACTGAAGGCTGCTCTTGTGTAACATCTTAATTGCTGTACTGAGGAGATATTTCTACAGCTGCTATGCATAGTAGCTGTCATCTTGATAATCTGACAAAGCAACATCACCCAAATTCATGGTTTCCTCCTCCTCTTGTTAGGGATCTTCCTAACAAGATTCCCAGCTTCAGGCTATCAAGAAGTCTGATCTAAGAACGTGGAGCTAAACCAAAAGCTAAAATATTAGCACACACCGCACTGAGGGAGTTGACTGACAAGAAACAGGAAGATGACTCTGGCCCAGATCCCTCCCGTGCAATTTAGATCAGATGCTCCCAGAGTGAAACAGTCCACAGAGTTAACACTAGTATTCAGAGGCAGTTCATTTGAACCAGTTGGCCATTCTATCCCGGCTGTTGGCTCAGGACAGGTAACACTCTGAAATAACAGCACATTTATTCTTTTGTAAAGACTGTAATATGACTGTAGAAACTACTGTATGGATGCATCTCCAGGTTTCTCTAGTTACAGATTTAAATTGCATTTAGCTATACATAGATTACGGTTCCCCACCATAAGGCTAAACAATGAGAAGAAGCAACCTGAGAAAAGCAACCTCAAGGGAAATACATCAACAAATAGCCTTAAGCCTGCATGATTTTGTGGTATACTCTCCAACTTAGAAGAATAGTTGGTTTTTATGTGCCGACTTTCTCTACGACTTCAGAAAGAATCAAACGGGCTTACAATCACCTTCCCTCTCCCTCTCCACAACAGACACCCTGTGAGGTAGGTGAGGCTGAGAGAGCGTGACTAGCCAAAGCTCGCCCAGCTGGCTTCATGTGTAGGAGTGGGGAAACAAATCCAGTTCACCAGATTAGCCTCCGGCGCTCATGTAAAGGAGTGGGGAATCAAACCCTGTTCTCCAGACCAGAGTCCACAGCTCCAAACCATGCTGGCTCTTAGACTGTGCCCCCCATGCTGAGTTTTCTAGCCTCCAGCATGAAGTTTGGGCTAGATGTGGCAAGCACAGAACTTTATGTGGCTTGTGCTGAGCCAGGATGCCCAAGGTTTACAACCAAGCGTTCTGGAAGCCTGTCCAGTTTCTTTCTTCCCCTGTATCACTATGCAAACTCTCACGTTTGCTGTATAGTTAAGCAGCTCTCACACGCCAATTAAACAAGCTAGGGGTCGTCAATCAGGGACATGCAATCAGTGTTCCGGAACAACCTGAAGATACATTTCAAAGGGAAGAAAACCTTACCGAAGGAAGACGGGCAAGCTCAACTCCTTCATTCACTGCATCTTGAGCAGACTTTTCTGCTGGGACCCCCAGGCAGTTATTCTGCTGCTCCTCTTGAGGTATCGGACAGACGTTTGAAGCACGAGGCTGTACACAGGACTCTACAATTTCCATTTTGTCATCCAGCGTCCCACCTGTGCTGAGAGTACATGCAGCAACAGCCCCGGAAACATACAGGAATGTCGAATTGGGACACCTTTCTTTGTCGACCGGTTCCACATTCTGCTTTAACACAGTTGTTTTTGTAACCTTGTGGGAAGTGTTTTCAGAATGAGTTGCAGCATGTACAGCTTGGCTAGGAAGGTGTTTATTAAAATGTTGCTTGTAGGTCTTATTCATTGGTGTTTCTGCTTTTGTACCTCTATCCAAGTCCATTTTTTTCCTTAGCGCTGAAATTGAATAGAATGTTTGCCTCGGGGAAGGAGATGGGGAGGATGACGGAGCGGTAGATAGCTGAGGAGATCTTTGAGCTGCTTTTAACGCAGCACTCTCTTTCGACTGCGGTATGGGCCTGGACACAACTTTTGGCTTAACATTTTTAAAGTTCGGCTTTGGAAAGCTCACTATCTCTGCTTTTCTCGCTTTGGTTATGGTAGGGGCAAGTGGCGTTCTGATGACGGCTTTAACCGTGACTCGTTCAGAATTACTTCTGAATGAAGTCCTCCTGGTACACTCTTTCACCATGTGGTTATTCTTCCCAGCTTTAGAAGTACTACCACCAGCTTCACCCGGCATGGCAAAAACAGCACAGGTTGTATTTTTTGATGAGTCTGTAAAAGGAGTAATAGAGCCATTTTCGCAAGCTATGGGACTGAAAACCACAAATGTTGCCTCGGAATTGGGCTCGGACAGAGCAGCTCTTTCTAGCTTTGGTATACCATTTTGTATTGTCGCAGAATCTTGAGTACATCCCTCAGGAAAAGCCTGATCGTTTTCTGAGAAGTTTGGTCCTTTGGTCAGAGTCTCCCCATCTTCACAAAACTCTTTCTCCAAACGTTCGTCAAAATTCTGTATTGCTAGAGGGCATAAGGCATTGATGGAACCATCCTTTCCACGTTTGGCTGCCCATTTATTATCTTCATCATGCTCAGGCGTGCTGTGCATATACTTCTTAGGCTCACTTTTGTACAACTTAAAAGGTTCCAATTCTGGTGTGCCCCTATAGCAAGGATTCACCCATCCGGCATCCTGCTTCCCTTGGTTTTCATGCCATTCCCTATTCTGTGATACCAAATCAATATAATTGGTGACATCACCTCCAATTATTGAAAGAGCATTAGTGAGTGGCATTCCCCTATCTAGGTTCATGTTCGTCATACTGGGGTTGCCAGGGACATCTAATTTAACCTTTGTCAAACTGTCCCTTGGATTCATTTCCCCAGAACATACAAATACCTGATGGCCAAATCCCTCTTCGTTACACTTATCCCCCAGGTTTATAACTGTAATGAAAGATTCACTTGAACTAGCTCCTTCCTGTCCTATCTGGGAACAATCTAACTTGTCTTGGATTGCAGCATTTTTACTTAACTCAACAGTAGCGAAGTGCGTTAGATCTGCCGGGCAATAAGGCACAGATTCCTCAGTACCGAGATTCTGAATACTCTCTATTGAAAGATTGTCTTTAAGGGGGTTGGTTGGTTCTGTGAATGTTTGTTTCAAGGCATGCATGTAATATTGCTCCTTTGAAGCAGGGATATGGACAGCCTCTAAATCCATGGTCCCCATGCAAATGTAGTCATTGGCACCCTTCTGCAGGTCTTCTGCTTCAGTGCACGGGTGGCCTGATCTATTTATCAGATCATTTGTATCCTTAAGTTCTATGTAATCTTCATGTTCTGCTTCTTGGTACTGGCTCACAGTGCTTCCGTTCAGTGAGGATAATGCAGCATTATTACACATACATTTATTGCCATTTTCATCCCTGATGATTAAAGGAGGCTGCATGCCCATGTCCTCCAACTTTTCAACATTCATTTTTTAAATTTTATTTCTAGTTTAGCATAGTCCAAATTTGAAGTTTTAGATTTCAGGGCGAGTTTTCTTGTAAAGCTTCTTCCCAAGGAATATTAATTCATTGTTTTCTTGATTATGGGTTCTTCAAGTTTATGCACAACTCTTTAATCTAGAATTGGAGATAAGGGGAAATTAAATATTTAAAAATATCATAAAAGAGCCCTGATCCAACTAGAACTAGTCATGACTCAATGAAAGCAGTCTTAATTTCATTGCAACTTGTTTAACTGGTTTCAATGGGACACACAGCCCAATCCTCTTCATGTTTACTAGAAAATAAGATACACTTATTTCAATGGGTTTTTTCCCCCTAGGAAGGATGCACGGAAATTTAAGAATTAAAGTTTTAGACTTCAGATCTTCCAGCTAGAGAACTACAGAAGTTCTATGGAAAGTAGTCAAATCCCTACTACGTCGCTAACACACATTGGTTAAAAAAAGCACCTACTCTTAAATGACCTGCTAGAAATAATACAGCACAGGTAAAAACATGCATTAAGATTTTCCCCTCACTCCCTACAATGAAGTTGTTTAAAATGTTTTTTAATGTTTCTCAGAGGAAAATACTACGATTGAAAAGGCGTGAATGTATCTTGACTTCTATATATTTTCCCAAGAACTCTATAATTAGCCCATTCCTTTTAAGCAATTTGATTCAAGGCATTTCAAGCATTTTTATATGTATGAATCCAAGGTTACTTGACAGCACTTCACACACACACACACACACACATAGACGTACATAAATTTTTAAAAAGCCAACAAAAAAGGGGCCTTGAGACTTTTGTAAAACGAAAGCTGGAACCTCAGATAACTTGATACAGAGATTGTTATAAACTTATATTGATATAATATTTATTGTTTTAAAAAAACCTTCAAAAGCCCCAGTGACTGGGAGACAGCCACCGCCAGAGGACTGGGGCAGGGTAACGACATCTTCCAGTGTGTTTAAAGTAGCTTCATCAAAAGAAATGCAAAACAACAGGCTTGAGAAATGGATGATGAACAAGCACTGAAGATGGAATTGAGAGAAGCAGAGTCTGTTTATCAGGGATGAAGTCTACTGATGTAAGCTTCTGGTGCTGAGAGTCAGAAGAAATTCAGCAAGCAGGCAGGCAAGAAGAGAAAAACAAATTACTGCCAACAGACATGCCTTGAGGTAGTTCTGACACATACCCCATTTGAGTATAATTAGCATGAAACAAGATATAGCTTATCTTCAGAGCCTTATTTTTATGCAAAGGTTACACAAGATGTGAGGGTTGCATATTTGCTATTGTCACGTTGAGTGATAAATGCCAATGGCTGTACGTATATAAAAACACCCACCAAGAGCATAGTTATGGTATGAACACCAATGATATTTTCTTTGCATCTGAAAATGCAACGCATCATCAATACATATGTACAAATCAACAGTGCCAGCCACTCCACACTGAGCCGCACTGGGTATTAACAGGCCTAACTTCCTAGCACGTGGTGAGAAAAAAGTCCCAAATTTTACTTAATATCCTAGATGCATATCTAGCATATTTGTGATAGCAAATTAACACCATAAGAGCATCAAACAAGGCTTTTTAAAGAATGGCAGAACCTGTTACTGTACCTTTATAACCATCAGGATGCATCTTTATATTAGAATAATAGAGTTGGAAGGGGCCATACAGGCCATCTAGTCCAACCTTCTGCTTAATGCAGGATCAGCCTAGAGCATTCCTGACAAGTGCTTGTCCAGCCTCTACTTAAAGACTGCTGGTGACTTCCCATGATGACTACTACAGCTGAGGTTGAGCTGAAAAATGCTAAAATTATAAATATATAAATTTTAATAAGGTGCACATTCAAGTTAAAAACATAGGCCTCTAGCATAGACAAGACTTTCACATTCAATGTATACAAACATGAACACCTGCGATGTACAATCTTACATTAAACAAAGTAGGATCCAAAAAAGGACCTGATGTGTTTCGGCCTAAGAAGGCCTTCCTCAGTGGTCAGTAATATAGTTATAATTAATCAAATTGATGTATACGCATCCTTAAGAGCCCGACATGCAACAGAAGGTGAGACATGGAAGCCACGTTCTAGTATAGAAGAAATAAATAAACATACAGGGAGCTTCACTATACTAGAAGGGCTTTTATACATTTCTTTATGATATAATTATATTATCAGGATGTGTGCTAAATTACAACTATATTACTGACCACTGAGGAAGGTTTTCTTAGGCCAAAACACGTCTGGTCCTTTTTTGGATCCTACTTTGGTCAATGTAAGATTGTACATCGCAGGTGTTCATGTTTGTATACATTGAATGTGAAAGTCTTGCCTATGCTAGAGGCCTGTTTTTAACTTGTATGTGCGCCTTATTAAAATTTATATATTTGTAATTGTAGCATTTTTCAGCACAACCTCTTCGGTTTGGAATCAGTACTCTGGTTGAGTTCCATTTGGTTCCCCCCCTTTTGTTGTTGTTTTTCCGACTACTACAGCTGACGAACACAGCGATTTTGCAAAGTAAAACAAGTCCCATAGCACCTTAAATATTAACAACATTTATTTCAATATGAACTTTCATGAGTCATATCTGAAGCAAACCATGTCTCAGGAAAGCTCATACTGAAATTGAAGTCTTTAAGGTGCCACAGGACTTTTGTTTTATTATTCACATTCCTGGCAACCAATCAAAAGGAGGTCAGTTATGAAAAGGAACAATTCCATTTATTGCTTCCTTTTGCGTTCTGAAAAAAAAAAAAAAAAGGAGATGTGCTTAAAAAGTTGCCTGCAGCACCACAGACTCAAACTGGGGGCAAGAGTCAAATCTATGCTTCACTATGGGTATGAGGAGCTACTGATCCTAATGGAAAACAGAGCCTACTGAAATACTAACTCTTCCTTATCTTTCTTCCCCTTTGCCAAGTGCTTACATTACAGGACTCAGTACCAGAAAATAGCTTAACTAGAAATTAACCATCAAAATATTCTATCCAGTAGAGGGCATATGTTAACATGGAAAGCCCTTGGGATGAGCTACCCCTTCATCCTAGAAGGGAAATCTGACTATAACAGGCTCACAACCCTGCCAAAGGACAAAATGGCCGGGGTGAGGGACAGACAGAGAAAGGCTACAACACTGTTGAAGGCTAGTAGTTAAATTTTAAAAAGACCTCACAACTCTTTGTCCCTGGTTTCCCATGGCTGAGCAGTCTCTCTGATAGATCAAGAAAATCCAGGATGGGAATCCATACTTTCCTCCCCCGGAGTAACACTGGCCCATCATTCCTTTCCACAGAGCTCAGGCAGGGACCCTGGTGTGCTTATTAGTCACATTTATTAACAGGGCTTTCCTCCACATGGAGCCAACTGGGTGACCTTGGGCTAGTCACAGCTCTCTTAGAGCTCTCTCAGTCCCCACCTGCCTCACAGGGTGTCTGCTGTGGAGAGAGGAAGGGAAGGTGATTGTAAGCCGGTTTGATTCTTCCTTAAGTGGTAGAGAAAGTCGGCATATAAAAACCAACTCTTCTTCTGCTGTGGGAGAGAGGACCATGTGAAAGAGCGCTGAACCTAAGTGCTCCCACCCACTCCTATTCTGGTTACACGAAGCCTCTGAGAGAGCAAAGCTCTGAAAACGCAAGTGTGCGCCAAGAACAGCTCCTTGCTGTTTATATCACTCTCCACTTACCTCTGCAGAACATGTAGGGGAGAGGCAGTCAAAGCTTAAGCAAAACGGTTTTTGCAAGGTTAACAAGGGACACCTGAATTGCGGTCACACACTTGTTAAATCTTCCCTTTTAGCCTACAATGAAACTAAATTTAGCAAAGGACACATGCACTGGCAAGCTGCAACAAAGCTGCATGGGAGAGCAGTAACCCAGGCTAAAGATTCAAGTGTCAGGGACACAATAAGAATGTATCTGTACGTCCTGATAGTGGTGGATCCTTCATAGAGATGTAAAAATTTCTGGAAATTCTGAAGCTATGGAAAAACACCATTTTCTACAAAAAGGTACATTTTAGGGGACATTGAAACATAAAAAGGTAAAGGTAAAGGTCCCCTGTGCCAGCACCAGGTCATTCCTGACCCATGGGGTGACATCACATCCCAACGTTTACTAGGCAGACTTTGTTTACGGGGTGGTTTTCCAGTGCCTTCCCCTGTCATCTTCCCTTTACCCCCAGCAAGCTGGGTACTCATTTGACCGACCTCGGAAGGAGGGAAGGCTGAGTCAACCTTGAGCCGGCTACCTGAAACCAACTTCTGTTGGGATTGAACTCAGGTCACGAGTAGAGCTTGGGCTGCAGTACTGCAGCTTACCACTCTGTGCCACGGGGCTCCTTACATTGAAACACAGGAAATACTTAAAACTTACTTTACTGTTTTAACAAAATGTCTTGCTTATATATCTTATATAAAATGGTCCTGCCTAGCAAATTTTTGAACCTTAAAAGTATAAATACCTTACTTTTCTACAAGCAAACTTGTTAATCAAGTATTTTTATTGCATTGACTCGAAGTCATAGCAAACAACAAACTCAAGATCAAAATCACAGCACAAAGAAAGAAGCATAGTTACATTGCCAGCTCACAACCATAATAACAGATTAATTTCGTATACCTGGGGGCAAGGGGGATGAAAACTGTTGTACCCTACACTACCTTGTTGTAAATATCATAGTTTTTGCCAC